>NW_028269993.1:990131-1320175 GCF_054644295.1 Miniopterus natalensis | reverse complement strand
GAATACTCAGCATTTTGGGGAGACCAACATGCTGCAAACTGAAACTGCTACAAGGTGTGTGTAGCATACAGAAAGAAGGCTTGTCGTTTCAAAGAAAGAAGAGGAAACCAAAATCCAGGTAGGGGAACGAGCACACCAGTATGGGAGATGTACATGTGGACAGTTTCAAGCACCAGCTCTTTGTGGACACTTGGAAGCAGCGCTGTGAAAAAATTTCGTACGAAGCAGGATTTGGACAAAGTTGAAAGACCTTCCAAAACCAACCCTAAAGAACTGAGCCAAACAATGAATGTTGCAATAAGCTCCTCCAGAAAGGTGCTTCTATGACACAACTCCCGAGCAGGTAGCTACTTTCTGCACAGTACAAAATGCATACGAGTTCCTGGCTGAAAACTCATTCCAGAAGGACGAAATGCATGTCTTTCTCTCAAAAGGAACACTCAGCCACTAGGCTTTTGCTTGCTCCTTCAAAGTCTTTGTCGAAACGTGTGTTTTCACTGCTGGAATACGTTTTAGGAAGCATTGTTTCAATCTCTTGCAAACCTCATGTTTCTTACACAATGTGGAAAAATAAGGAGTATGTTTCGCAAATCACTTGAAATCTAGGGAAACGCACACTGCATCACTCTTGCTCAAACACGCTCTTTCTCCTAATGTGTTGAGAACATTCAAGAAAGCAGAAAACAAGGGCATTTTGCACTGAAACTCAGACGGGCATGTAGAAGAGGTCATTTCGTTTGGTAGTAGAGTGCAAAAGCATCATTGACTTCATGTTCTCGTTGAAACCCTTACATTTCCAAGTGAAAAGAAGTAGGACTTTCACAAAAAGATGTGTTTGCGTGTCTGTGGTGAAAGGAGCTCTAAGTTGTGTATTCAGTGCTGGAGAGTGACACACTCCACACAGGTTACACAGCGCTTTAGGAGCACCAACATGCTGCAAACTGGAACTGCTACAAGGTGTGTGTAGCATGCAGAAAGAAGGCTTGTCATTTTCAAAGAAAGAAGAGAAAACCAAAATCCAGGTAGTGAAACGAGCACACCAGCATGGGAGATGTGCATGTGGACAGTTTCCAGGAGCAGCTCTTTGTGGACACTTGGAAAGAGCGCTGTGAAAAGATTTCATACGAAGCGGATTTGGACAAAGTTGAAAGACCTTCCAAAACCAACCCTAAAGAACTGAGCCAAACAAAGAATGTTGCCATAAGCTCCTCCAGGAAAGGTGCTTCTATGACACAACTCAAGAGCAGGTAGCTACATTCTGCACGGTACAAAATGCATATGAATTCCTGGCTGAAAACTCACTCCAGAAGGAACAAATGCTTGTGTTTCTCTCCGAAAGAACACTCAGCGACTATTCTTTCGCTTGCTCCTTCCAAGTCTTGGTAGAAACGTGTGTTTTCACTGCGGTAATACGTTTTAGGATGCATTGTTTCAATCTCTTGCAAGACTCATGTTGTTTCTTAGACAATGTGGAAACACAAGGAGTATGTTTCCCAATTCACTTGAAATCCAGGAAAACGCACACTGCATCACTCTTCCTCAAACACGCTCTTTCACCTGATGCTTTTGGGAATGTTCAAGAAAGCAGAAAAGAAGGGCATTTTGCAGTGAAATTCAGACGGGCATGTACAAAAGATCACTTCTATTCTTTGCAGAGTGCAAAAGCGTAATCGACTTCATGTTCTCAAAGAAACCCATATATTTTCCAAGGGACCTGAAGTAAGACTTTCACAAAAAGATGTGTTTGTGTGTCTGCTTTGAAAGGAGCTCTAAGTTGTGTATTCAGTGCTGTAGAATGACACACTCTACATAGAATACTCAGCATTTTGGGGAGACCAACATGCTGCAAACTGAAACTGCTACAAGGTGTGTGTAGCATACAGAAAGAAGGCTTGTCGTTTCAAAGAAAGAAGAGGAAACCAAAATCCAGGTAGGGGAACTTGCACACCAGTATGGGAGATGTACATGTGGACAGTTTCAAGCACCAGCTCTTTGTGGACACTTGGAAGCAGCGCTGTGAAAAAATTTCGTACGAAGCAGGATTTGGACAAAGTTGAAAGACCTTCCAAAACCAACCCTAAAGAACTGAGCCAAACAATGAATGTTGCAATAAGCTCCTCCAGAAAGGTGCTTCTATGACACAACTCCCGAGCAGGTAGCTACTTTCTGCACAGTACAAAATGCATACGAGTTCCTGGCTGAAAACTCATTCCAGAAGGACGAAATGCATGTCTTTCTCTCAAAAGGAACACTCAGCCACTAGGCTTTTGCTTGCTCCTTCAAAGTCTTTGTCGAAACGTGTGTTTTCACTGCTGGAATACGTTTTAGGAAGCATTGTTTCAATCTCTTGCAAACCTCATGTTTCTTACACAATGTGGAAAAATTAGGAGTATGTTTCGCAAATCACTTGAAATCTAGGGAAACGCACACTGCATCACTCTTGCTCAAACACGCTCTTTCTCCTAATGTGTTGAGAACATTCAAGAAAGCAGAAAACAAGGGCATTTTGCACTGAAACTCAGACGGGCATGTAGAAGAGGTCATTTCGTTTGGTAGTAGAGTGCAAAAGCATCATTGACTTCATGTTCTCGTTGAAACCCTTACATTTCCAAGTGAAAAGAAGTAGGACTTTCACAAAAAGATGTGTTTGCGTGTCTGTGGTGAAAGGAGCTCTAAGTTGTGTATTCAGTGCTGGAGAGTGACACACTCTACACAGGTTACACAGCGCTTTAGGAGCACCAACATGCTGCAAACTGGAACTGCTACAAGGTGTGTGTAGCATGCAGAAAGAAGGCTTGTCATTTCAAAGAAAGAAGAGAAAACCAAAATCCAGGTAGTGAAACGAGCACACCAGCATGGGAGATGTGCATGTGGACAGTTTCCAGGAGCAGCTCTTTGTGGACACTTGGAAAGAGCGCTGTGAAAAGATTTCATACGAAGCGGATTTGGACAAAGTTGAAAGACCTTCCAAAACCAACCCTAAAGAACTGAGCCAAACAAAGAATGTTGCCATAAGCTCCTCCAGGAAAGGTGCTTCTATGACACAACTCAAGAGCAGGTAGCTACATTCTGCACGGTACAAAATGCATATGAATTCCTGGCTGAAAACTCACTCCAGAAGGAACAAATGCTTGTGTTTCTCTCCGAAAGAACACTCAGCGACTATTCTTTCGCTTGCTCCTTCCAAGTCTTGGTAGAAACGTGTGTTTTCACTGCGGTAATACGTTTTAGGATGCATTGTTTCAATCTCTTGCAAGACTCATGTTGTTTCTTAGACAATGTGGAAACACAAGGAGTATGTTTCCCAATTCACTTGAAATCCAGGAAAACGCACACTGCATCACTCTTCCTCAAACACGCTCTTTCACCTGATGCTTTGGGAATGTTCAAGAAAGCAGAAAAGAAGGGCATTTTGCAGTGAAATTCAGACGGGCATGTACAAAAGATCACTTCTATTCTTTGCAGAGTGCAAAAGCGTAATCGACTTCATGTTCTCAAAGAAACCCATATATTTTCCAAGGGACCTGAAGTAAGACTTTCACAAAAAGATGTGTTTGTGTGTCTGCTTTGAAAGGAGCTCTAAGTTGTGTATTCAGTGCTGTAGAATGACACACTCTACATAGAATACTCAGCATTTTGGGGAGACCAACATGCTGCAAACTGAAACTGCTACAAGGTGTGTGTAGCATACAGAAAGAAGGCTTGTCGTTTCAAAGAAAGAAGAGGAAACCAAAATCCAGGTAGGGGAACGAGCACACCAGTATGGGAGATGTACATGTGGACAGTTTCAAGCACCAGCTCTTTGTGGACACTTGGAAGCAGCGCTGTGAAAAAATTTCGTACGAAGCAGGATTTGGACAAAGTTGAAAGACCTTCCAAAACCAACCCTAAAGAACTGAGCCAAACAATGAATGTTGCAATAAGCTCCTCCAGAAAGGTGCTTCTATGACACAACTCCCGAGCAGGTAGCTACTTTCTGCACAGTACAAAATGCATACGAGTTCCTGGCTGAAAACTCATTCCAGAAGGACGAAATGCATGTCTTTCTCTCAAAAGGAACACTCAGCCACTAGGCTTTTGCTTGCTCCTTCAAAGTCTTTGTCGAAACGTGTGTTTTCACTGCTGGAATACGTTTTAGGAAGCATTGTTTCAATCTCTTGCAAACCTCATGTTTCTTACACAATGTGGAAAAATTAGGAGTATGTTTCGCAAATCACTTGAAATCTAGGGAAACGCACACTGCATCACTCTTGCTCAAACACGCTCTTTCTCCTAATGTGTTGAGAACATTCAAGAAAGCAGAAAACAAGGGCATTTTGCACTGAAACTCAGACGGGCATGTAGAAGAGGTCATTTCGTTTGGTAGTAGAGTGCAAAAGCATCATTGACTTCATGTTCTCGTTGAAACCCTTACATTTCCAAGTGAAAAGAAGTAGGACTTTCACAAAAAGATGTGTTTGCGTGTCTGTGGTGAAAGGAGCTCTAAGTTGTGTATTCAGTGCTGGAGAGTGACACACTCTACACAGGTTACACAGCGCTTTAGGAGCACCAACATGCTGCAAACTGGAACTGCTACAAGGTGTGTGTAGCATGCAGAAAGAAGGCTTGTCATTTCAAAGAAAGAAGAGAAAACCAAAATCCAGGTAGTGAAACGAGCACACCAGCATGGGAGATGTGCATGTGGACAGTTTCCAGGAGCAGCTCTTTGTGGACACTTGGAAAGAGCGCTGTGAAAAGATTTCATACGAAGCGGATTTGGACAAAGTTGAAAGACCTTCCAAAACCAACCCTAAAGAACTGAGCCAAACAAAGAATGTTGCCATAAGCTCCTCCAGGAAAGGTGCTTCTATGACACAACTCAAGAGCAGGTAGCTACATTCTGCACGGTACAAAATGCATATGAATTCCTGGCTGAAAACTCACTCCAGAAGGAACAAATGCTTGTGTTTCTCTCCGAAAGAACACTCAGCGACTATTCTTTCGCTTGCTCCTTCCAAGTCTTGGTAGAAACGTGTGTTTTCACTGCGGTAATACGTTTTAGGATGCATTGTTTCAATCTCTTGCAAGACTCATGTTGTTTCTTAGACAATGTGGAAACACAAGGAGTATGTTTCCCAATTCACTTGAAATCCAGGAAAACGCACACTGCATCACTCTTCCTCAAACACGCTCTTTCACCTGATGCTTTGGGAATGTTCAAGAAAGCAGAAAAGAAGGGCATTTTGCAGTGAAATTCAGACGGGCATGTACAAAAGATCACTTCTATTCTTTGCAGAGTGCAAAAGCGTAATCGACTTCATGTTCTCAAAGAAACCCATATATTTTCCAAGGGACCTGAAGTAAGACTTTCACAAAAAGATGTGTTTGTGTGTCTGCTTTGAAAGGAGCTCTAAGTTGTGTATTCAGTGCTGTAGAATGACACACTCTACATAGAATACTCAGCATTTTGGGGAGACCAACATGCTGCAAACTGAAACTGCTACAAGGTGTGTGTAGCATACAGAAAGAAGGCTTGTCGTTTCAAAGAAAGAAGAGGAAACCAAAATCCAGGTAGGGGAACGAGCACACCAGTATGGGAGATGTACATGTGGACAGTTTCAAGCACCAGCTCTTTGTGGACACTTGGAAGCAGCGCTGTGAAAAAATTTCGTACGAAGCAGGATTTGGACAAAGTTGAAAGACCTTCCAAAACCAACCCTAAAGAACTGAGCCAAACAATGAATGTTGCAATAAGCTCCTCCAGAAAGGTGCTTCTATGACACAACTCCCGAGCAGGTAGCTACTTTCTGCACAGTACAAAATGCATACGAGTTCCTGGCTGAAAACTCATTCCAGAAGGACGAAATGCATGTCTTTCTCTCAAAAGGAACACTCAGCCACTAGGCTTTTGCTTGCTCCTTCAAAGTCTTTGTCGAAACGTGTGTTTTCACTGCTGGAATACGTTTTAGGAAGCATTGTTTCAATCTCTTGCAAACCTCATGTTTCTTACACAATGTGGAAAAATAAGGAGTATGTTTCGCAAATCACTTGAAATCTAGGGAAACGCACACTGCATCACTCTTGCTCAAACACGCTCTTTCTCCTAATGTGTTGAGAACATTCAAGAAAGCAGAAAACAAGGGCATTTTGCACTGAAACTCAGACGGGCATGTAGAAGAGGTCATTTCGTTTGGTAGTAGAGTGCAAAAGCATCATTGACTTCATGTTCTCGTTGAAACCGTTACATTTCCAAGTGAAAAGAAGTAGGACTTTCACAAAAAGATGTGTTTGCGTGTCTGTGGTGAAAGGAGCTCTAAGTTGTGTATTCAGTGCTGGAGAGTGACACACTCTACACAGGTTACACAGCGCTTTAGGAGCACCAACATGCTGCAAACTGGAACTGCTACAAGGTGTGTGTAGCATGCAGAAAGAAGGCTTGTCATTTCAAAGAAAGAAGAGAAAACCAAAATCCAGGTAGTGAAACGAGCACACCAGCATGGGAGATGTGCATGTGGACAGTTTCCAGGAGCAGCTCTTTGTGGACACTTGGAAAGAGCGCTGTGAAAAGATTTCATACGAAGCGGATTTGGACAAAGTTGAAAGACCTTCCAAAACCAACCCTAAAGAACTGAGCCAAACAAAGAATGTTGCCATAAGCTCCTCCAGGAAAGGTGCTTCTATGACACAACTCAAGAGCAGGTAGCTACATTCTGCACGGTACAAAATGCATATGAATTCCTGGCTGAAAACTCACTCCAGAAGGAACAAATGCTTGTGTTTCTCTCCGAAAGAACACTCAGCGACTATTCTTTCGCTTGCTCCTTCCAAGTCTTGGTAGAAACGTGTGTTTTCACTGCGGTAATACGTTTTAGGATGCATTGTTTCAATCTCTTGCAAGACTCATGTTGTTTCTTAGACAATGTGGAAACACAAGGAGTATGTTTCCCAATTCACTTGAAATCCAGGAAAACGCACACTGCATCACTCTTCCTCAAACACGCTCTTTCACCTGATGCTTTGGGAATGTTCAAGAAAGCAGAAAAGAAGGGCATTTTGCAGTGAAATTCAGACGGGCATGTACAAAAGATCACTTCTATTCTTTGCAGAGTGCAAAAGCGTAATCGACTTCATGTTCTCAAAGAAACCCATATATTTTCCAAGGGACCTGAAGTAAGACTTTCACAAAAAGATGTGTTTGTGTGTCTGCTTTGAAAGGAGCTCTAAGTTGTGTATTCAGTGCTGTAGAATGACACACTCTACATAGAATACTCAGCATTTTGGGGAGACCAACATGCTGCAAACTGAAACTGCTACAAGGTGTGTGTAGCATACAGAAAGAAGGCTTGTCGTTTCAAAGAAAGAAGAGGAAACCAAAATCCAGGTAGGGGAACGAGCACACCAGTATGGGAGATGTACATGTGGACAGTTTCAAGCACCAGCTCTTTGTGGACACTTGGAAGCAGCGCTGTGAAAAAATTTCGTACGAAGCAGGATTTGGACAAAGTTGAAAGACCTTCCAAAACCAACCCTAAAGAACTGAGCCAAACAATGAATGTTGCAATAAGCTCCTCCAGAAAGGTGCTTCTATGACACAACTCCCGAGCAGGTAGCTACTTTCTGCACAGTACAAAATGCATACGAGTTCCTGGCTGAAAACTCATTCCAGAAGGACGAAATGCATGTCTTTCTCTCAAAAGGAACACTCAGCCACTAGGCTTTTGCTTGCTCCTTCAAAGTCTTTGTCGAAACGTGTGTTTTCACTGCTGGAATACGTTTTAGGAAGCATTGTTTCAATCTCTTGCAAACCTCATGTTTCTTACACAATGTGGAAAAATAAGGAGTATGTTTCGCAAATCACTTGAAATCTAGGGAAACGCACACTGCATCACTCTTGCTCAAACACGCTCTTTCTCCTAATGTGTTGAGAACATTCAAGAAAGCAGAAAACAAGGGCATTTTGCACTGAAACTCAGACGGGCATGTAGAAGAGGTCATTTCGTTTGGTAGTAGAGTGCAAAAGCATCATTGACTTCATGTTCTCGTTGAAACCGTTACATTTCCAAGTGAAAAGAAGTAGGACTTTCACAAAAAGATGTGTTTGCGTGTCTGTGGTGAAAGGAGCTCTAAGTTGTGTATTCAGTGCTGGAGAGTGACACACTCTACACAGGTTACACAGCGCTTTAGGAGCACCAACATGCTGCAAACTGGAACTGCTACAAGGTGTGTGTAGCATGCAGAAAGAAGGCTTGTCATTTCAAAGAAAGAAGAGAAAACCAAAATCCAGGTAGTGAAACGAGCACACCAGCATGGGAGATGTGCATGTGGACAGTTTCCAGGAGCAGCTCTTTGTGGACACTTGGAAAGAGCGCTGTGAAAAGATTTCATACGAAGCGGATTTGGACAAAGTTGAAAGACCTTCCAAAACCAACCCTAAAGAACTGAGCCAAACAAAGAATGTTGCCATAAGCTCCTCCAGGAAAGGTGCTTCTATGACACAACTCAAGAGCAGGTAGCTACATTCTGCACGGTACAAAATGCATATGAATTCCTGGCTGAAAACTCACTCCAGAAGGAACAAATGCTTGTGTTTCTCTCCGAAAGAACACTCAGCGACTATTCTTTCGCTTGCTCCTTCCAAGTCTTGGTAGAAACGTGTGTTTTCACTGCGGTAATACGTTTTAGGATGCATTGTTTCAATCTCTTGCAAGACTCATGTTGTTTCTTAGACAATGTGGAAACACAAGGAGTATGTTTCCCAATTCACTTGAAATCCAGGAAAACGCACACTGCATCACTCTTCCTCAAACACGCTCTTTCACCTGATGCTTTGGGAATGTTCAAGAAAGCAGAAAAGAAGGGCATTTTGCAGTGAAATTCAGACGGGCATGTACAAAAGATCACTTCTATTCTTTGCAGAGTGCAAAAGCGTAATCGACTTCATGTTCTCAAAGAAACCCATATATTTTCCAAGGGACCTGAAGTAAGACTTTCACAAAAAGATGTGTTTGTGTGTCTGCTTTGAAAGGAGCTCTAAGTTGTGTATTCAGTGCTGTAGAATGACACACTCTACATAGAATACTCAGCATTTTGGGGAGACCAACATGCTGCAAACTGAAACTGCTACAAGGTGTGTGTAGCATACAGAAAGAAGGCTTGTCGTTTCAAAGAAAGAAGAGGAAACCAAAATCCAGGTAGGGGAACGAGCACACCAGTATGGGAGATGTACATGTGGACAGTTTCAAGCACCAGCTCTTTGTGGACACTTGGAAGCAGCGCTGTGAAAAAATTTCGTACGAAGCAGGATTTGGACAAAGTTGAAAGACCTTCCAAAACCAACCCTAAAGAACTGAGCCAAACAATGAATGTTGCAATAAGCTCCTCCAGAAAGGTGCTTCTATGACACAACTCCCGAGCAGGTAGCTACTTTCTGCACAGTACAAAATGCATACGAGTTCCTGGCTGAAAACTCATTCCAGAAGGACGAAATGCATGTCTTTCTCTCAAAAGGAACACTCAGCCACTAGGCTTTTGCTTGCTCCTTCAAAGTCTTTGTCGAAACGTGTGTTTTCACTGCTGGAATACGTTTTAGGAAGCATTGTTTCAATCTCTTGCAAACCTCATGTTTCTTACACAATGTGGAAAAATAAGGAGTATGTTTCGCAAATCACTTGAAATCTAGGGAAACGCACACTGCATCACTCTTGCTCAAACACGCTCTTTCTCCTAATGTGTTGAGAACATTCAAGAAAGCAGAAAACAAGGGCATTTTGCACTGAAACTCAGACGGGCATGTAGAAGAGGTCATTTCGTTTGGTAGTAGAGTGCAAAAGCATCATTGACTTCATGTTCTCGTTGAAACCCTTACATTTCCAAGTGAAAAGAAGTAGGACTTTCACAAAAAGATGTGTTTGCGTGTCTGTGGTGAAAGGAGCTCTAAGTTGTGTATTCAGTGCTGGAGAGTGACACACTCTACACAGGTTACACAGCGCTTTAGGAGCACCAACATGCTGCAAACTGGAACTGCTACAAGGTGTGTGTAGCATGCAGAAAGAAGGCTTGTCATTTCAAAGAAAGAAGAGAAAACCAAAATCCAGGTAGTGAAACGAGCACACCAGCATGGGAGATGTGCATGTGGACAGTTTCCAGGAGCAGCTCTTTGTGGACACTTGGAAAGAGCGCTGTGAAAAGATTTCATACGAAGCGGATTTGGACAAAGTTGAAAGACCTTCCAAAACCAACCCTAAAGAACTGAGCCAAACAAAGAATGTTGCCATAAGCTCCTCCAGGAAAGGTGCTTCTATGACACAACTCAAGAGCAGGTAGCTACATTCTGCACGGTACAAAATGCATATGAATTCCTGGCTGAAAACTCACTCCAGAAGGAACAAATGCTTGTGTTTCTCTCCGAAAGAACACTCAGCGACTATTCTTTCGCTTGCTCCTTCCAAGTCTTGGTAGAAACGTGTGTTTTCACTGCGGTAATACGTTTTAGGATGCATTGTTTCAATCTCTTGCAAGACTCATGTTGTTTCTTAGACAATGTGGAAACACAAGGAGTATGTTTCCCAATTCACTTGAAATCCAGGAAAACGCACACTGCATCACTCTTCCTCAAACACGCTCTTTCACCTGATGCTTTGGGAATGTTCAAGAAAGCAGAAAAGAAGGGCATTTTGCAGTGAAATTCAGACGGGCATGTACAAAAGATCACTTCTATTCTTTGCAGAGTGCAAAAGCGTAATCGACTTCATGTTCTCAAAGAAACCCATATATTTTCCAAGGGACCTGAAGTAAGACTTTCACAAAAAGATGTGTTTGTGTGTCTGCTTTGAAAGGAGCTCTAAGTTGTGTATTCAGTGCTGTAGAATGACACACTCTACATAGAATACTCAGCATTTTGGGGAGACCAACATGCTGCAAACTGAAACTGCTACAAGGTGTGTGTAGCATACAGAAAGAAGGCTTGTCGTTTCAAAGAAAGAAGAGGAAACCAAAATCCAGGTAGGGGAACGAGCACACCAGTATGGGAGATGTACATGTGGACAGTTTCAAGCACCAGCTCTTTGTGGACACTTGGAAGCAGCGCTGTGAAAAAATTTCGTACGAAGCAGGATTTGGACAAAGTTGAAAGACCTTCCAAAACCAACCCTAAAGAACTGAGCCAAACAATGAATGTTGCAATAAGCTCCTCCAGAAAGGTGCTTCTATGACACAACTCCCGAGCAGGTAGCTACTTTCTGCACAGTACAAAATGCATACGAGTTCCTGGCTGAAAACTCATTCCAGAAGGACGAAATGCATGTCTTTCTCTCAAAAGGAACACTCAGCCACTAGGCTTTTGCTTGCTCCTTCAAAGTCTTTGTCGAAACGTGTGTTTTCACTGCTGGAATACGTTTTAGGAAGCATTGTTTCAATCTCTTGCAAACCTCATGTTTCTTACACAATGTGGAAAAATAAGGAGTATGTTTCGCAAATCACTTGAAATCTAGGGAAACGCACACTGCATCACTCTTGCTCAAACACGCTCTTTCTCCTAATGTGTTGAGAACATTCAAGAAAGCAGAAAACAAGGGCATTTTGCACTGAAACTCAGACGGGCATGTAGAAGAGGTCATTTCGTTTGGTAGTAGAGTGCAAAAGCATCATTGACTTCATGTTCTCGTTGAAACCCTTACATTTCCAAGTGAAAAGAAGTAGGACTTTCACAAAAAGATGTGTTTGCGTGTCTGTGGTGAAAGGAGCTCTAAGTTGTGTATTCAGTGCTGGAGAGTGACACACTCTACACAGGTTACACAGCGCTTTAGGAGCACCAACATGCTGCAAACTGGAACTGCTACAAGGTGTGTGTAGCATGCAGAAAGAAGGCTTGTCATTTCAAAGAAAGAAGAGAAAACCAAAATCCAGGTAGTGAAACGAGCACACCAGCATGGGAGATGTGCATGTGGACAGTTTCCAGGAGCAGCTCTTTGTGGACACTTGGAAAGAGCGCTGTGAAAAGATTTCATACGAAGCGGATTTGGACAAAGTTGAAAGACCTTCCAAAACCAACCCTAAAGAACTGAGCCAAACAAAGAATGTTGCCATAAGCTCCTCCAGGAAAGGTGCTTCTATGACACAACTCAAGAGCAGGTAGCTACATTCTGCACGGTACAAAATGCATATGAATTCCTGGCTGAAAACTCACTCCAGAAGGAACAAATGCTTGTGTTTCTCTCCGAAAGAACACTCAGCGACTATTCTTTCGCTTGCTCCTTCCAAGTCTTGGTAGAAACGTGTGTTTTCACTGCGGTAATACGTTTTAGGATGCATTGTTTCAATCTCTTGCAAGACTCATGTTGTTTCTTAGACAATGTGGAAACACAAGGAGTATGTTTCCCAATTCACTTGAAATCCAGGAAAACGCACACTGCATCACTCTTCCTCAAACACGCTCTTTCACCTGATGCTTTGGGAATGTTCAAGAAAGCAGAAAAGAAGGGCATTTTGCAGTGAAATTCAGACGGGCATGTACAAAAGATCACTTCTATTCTTTGCAGAGTGCAAAAGCGTAATCGACTTCATGTTCTCAAAGAAACCCATATATTTTCCAAGGGACCTGAAGTAAGACTTTCACAAAAAGATGTGTTTGTGTGTCTGCTTTGAAAGGAGCTCTAAGTTGTGTATTCAGTGCTGTAGAATGACACACTCTACATAGAATACTCAGCATTTTGGGGAGACCAACATGCTGCAAACTGAAACTGCTACAAGGTGTGTGTAGCATACAGAAAGAAGGCTTGTCGTTTCAAAGAAAGAAGAGGAAACCAAAATCCAGGTAGGGGAACGAGCACACCAGTATGGGAGATGTACATGTGGACAGTTTCAAGCACCAGCTCTTTGTGGACACTTGGAAGCAGCGCTGTGAAAAAATTTCGTACGAAGCAGGATTTGGACAAAGTTGAAAGACCTTCCAAAACCAACCCTAAAGAACTGAGCCAAACAATGAATGTTGCAATAAGCTCCTCCAGAAAGGTGCTTCTATGACACAACTCCCGAGCAGGTAGCTACTTTCTGCACAGTACAAAATGCATACGAGTTCCTGGCTGAAAACTCATTCCAGAAGGACGAAATGCATGTCTTTCTCTCAAAAGGAACACTCAGCCACTAGGCTTTTGCTTGCTCCTTCAAAGTCTTTGTCGAAACGTGTGTTTTCACTGCTGGAATACGTTTTAGGAAGCATTGTTTCAATCTCTTGCAAACCTCATGTTTCTTACACAATGTGGAAAAATAAGGAGTATGTTTCGCAAATCACTTGAAATCTAGGGAAACGCACACTGCATCACTCTTGCTCAAACACGCTCTTTCTCCTAATGTGTTGAGAACATTCAAGAAAGCAGAAAACAAGGGCATTTTGCACTGAACCTCAGACGGGCATGTAGAAGAGGTCATTTCGTTTGGTAGTAGAGTGCAAAAGCATCATTGACTTCATGTTCTCGTTGAAACCCTTACATTTCCAAGTGAAAAGAAGTAGGACTTTCACAAAAAGATGTGTTTGCGTGTCTGTGGTGAAAGGAGCTCTAAGTTGTGTATTCAGTGCTGGAGAGTGACACACTCTACACAGGTTACACAGCGCTTTAGGAGCACCAACATGCTGCAAACTGGAACTGCTACAAGGTGTGTGTAGCATGCAGAAAGAAGGCTTGTCATTTCAAAGAAAGAAGAGAAAACCAAAATCCAGGTAGTGAAACGAGCACACCAGCATGGGAGATGTGCATGTGGACAGTTTCCAGGAGCAGCTCTTTGTGGACACTTGGAAAGAGCGCTGTGAAAAGATTTCATACGAAGCGGATTTGGACAAAGTTGAAAGACCTTCCAAAACCAACCCTAAAGAACTGAGCCAAACAAAGAATGTTGCCATAAGCTCCTCCAGGAAAGGTGCTTCTATGACACAACTCAAGAGCAGGTAGCTACATTCTGCACGGTACAAAATGCATATGAATTCCTGGCTGAAAACTCACTCCAGAAGGAACAAATGCTTGTGTTTCTCTCCGAAAGAACACTCAGCGACTATTCTTTCGCTTGCTCCTTCCAAGTCTTGGTAGAAACGTGTGTTTTCACTGCGGTAATACGTTTTAGGATGCATTGTTTCAATCTCTTGCAAGACTCATGTTGTTTCTTAGACAATGTGGAAACACAAGGAGTATGTTTCCCAATTCACTTGAAATCCAGGAAAACGCACACTGCATCACTCTTCCTCAAACACGCTCTTTCACCTGATGCTTTGGGAATGTTCAAGAAAGCAGAAAAGAAGGGCATTTTGCAGTGAAATTCAGACGGGCATGTACAAAAGATCACTTCTATTCTTTGCAGAGTGCAAAAGCGTAATCGACTTCATGTTCTCAAAGAAACCCATATATTTTCCAAGGGACCTGAAGTAAGACTTTCACAAAAAGATGTGTTTGTGTGTCTGCTTTGAAAGGAGCTCTAAGTTGTGTATTCAGTGCTGTAGAATGACACACTCTACATAGAATACTCAGCATTTTGGGGAGACCAACATGCTGCAAACTGAAACTGCTACAAGGTGTGTGTAGCATACAGAAAGAAGGCTTGTCGTTTCAAAGAAAGAAGAGGAAACCAAAATCCAGGTAGGGGAACGAGCACACCAGTATGGGAGATGTACATGTGGACAGTTTCAAGCACCAGCTCTTTGTGGACACTTGGAAGCAGCGCTGTGAAAAAATTTCGTACGAAGCAGGATTTGGACAAAGTTGAAAGACCTTCCAAAACCAACCCTAAAGAACTGAGCCAAACAATGAATGTTGCAATAAGCTCCTCCAGAAAGGTGCTTCTATGACACAACTCCCGAGCAGGTAGCTACTTTCTGCACAGTACAAAATGCATACGAGTTCCTGGCTGAAAACTCATTCCAGAAGGACGAAATGCATGTCTTTCTCTCAAAAGGAACACTCAGCCACTAGGCTTTTGCTTGCTCCTTCAAAGTCTTTGTCGAAACGTGTGTTTTCACTGCTGGAATACGTTTTAGGAAGCATTGTTTCAATCTCTTGCAAACCTCATGTTTCTTACACAATGTGGAAAAATAAGGAGTATGTTTCGCAAATCACTTGAAATCTAGGGAAACGCACACTGCATCACTCTTGCTCAAACACGCTCTTTCTCCTAATGTGTTGAGAACATTCAAGAAAGCAGAAAACAAGGGCATTTTGCACTGAAACTCAGACGGGCATGTAGAAGAGGTCATTTCGTTTGGTAGTAGAGTGCAAAAGCATCATTGACTTCATGTTCTCGTTGAAACCCTTACATTTCCAAGTGAAAAGAAGTAGGACTTTCACAAAAAGATGTGTTTGCGTGTCTGTGGTGAAAGGAGCTCTAAGTTGTGTATTCAGTGCTGGAGAGTGACACACTCCACACAGGTTACACAGCGCTTTAGGAGCACCAACATGCTGCAAACTGGAACTGCTACAAGGTGTGTGTAGCATGCAGAAAGAAGGCTTGTCATTTCAAAGAAAGAAGAGAAAACCAAAATCCAGGTAGTGAAACGAGCACACCAGCATGGGAGATGTGCATGTGGACAGTTTCCAGGAGCAGCTCTTTGTGGACACTTGGAAAGAGCGCTGTGAAAAGATTTCATACGAAGCGGATTTGGACAAAGTTGAAAGACCTTCCAAAACCAACCCTAAAGAACTGAGCCAAACAAAGAATGTTGCCATAAGCTCCTCCAGGAAAGGTGCTTCTATGACACAACTCAAGAGCAGGTAGCTACATTCTGCACGGTACAAAATGCATATGAATTCCTGGCTGAAAACTCACTCCAGAAGGAACAAATGCTTGTGTTTCTCTCCGAAAGAACACTCAGCGACTATTCTTTCGCTTGCTCCTTCCAAGTCTTGGTAGAAACGTGTGTTTTCACTGCGGTAATACGTTTTAGGATGCATTGTTTCAATCTCTTGCAAGACTCATGTTGTTTCTTAGACAATGTGGAAACACAAGGAGTATGTTTCCCAATTCACTTGAAATCCAGGAAAACGCACACTGCATCACTCTTCCTCAAACACGCTCTTTCACCTGATGCTTTGGGAATGTTCAAGAAAGCAGAAAAGAAGGGCATTTTGCAGTGAAATTCAGACGGGCATGTACAAAAGATCACTTCTATTCTTTGCAGAGTGCAAAAGCGTAATCGACTTCATGTTCTCAAAGAAACCCATATATTTTCCAAGGGACCTGAAGTAAGACTTTCACAAAAAGATGTGTTTGTGTGTCTGCTTTGAAAGGAGCTCTAAGTTGTGTATTCAGTGCTGTAGAATGACACACTCTACATAGAATACTCAGCATTTTGGGGAGACCAACATGCTGCAAACTGAAACTGCTACAAGGTGTGTGTAGCATACAGAAAGAAGGCTTGTCGTTTCAAAGAAAGAAGAGGAAACCAAAATCCAGGTAGGGGAACGAGCACACCAGTATGGGAGATGTACATGTGGACAGTTTCAAGCACCAGCTCTTTGTGGACACTTGGAAGCAGCGCTGTGAAAAAATTTCGTACGAAGCAGGATTTGGACAAAGTTGAAAGACCTTCCAAAACCAACCCTAAAGAACTGAGCCAAACAATGAATGTTGCAATAAGCTCCTCCAGAAAGGTGCTTCTATGACACAACTCCCGAGCAGGTAGCTACTTTCTGCACAGTACAAAATGCATACGAGTTCCTGGCTGAAAACTCATTCCAGAAGGACGAAATGCATGTCTTTCTCTCAAAAGGAACACTCAGCCACTAGGCTTTTGCTTGCTCCTTCAAAGTCTTTGTCGAAACGTGTGTTTTCACTGCTGGAATACGTTTTAGGAAGCATTGTTTCAATCTCTTGCAAACCTCATGTTTCTTACACAATGTGGAAAAATTAGGAGTATGTTTCGCAAATCACTTGAAATCTAGGGAAACGCACACTGCATCACTCTTGCTCAAACACGCTCTTTCTCCTAATGTGTTGAGAACATTCAAGAAAGCAGAAAACAAGGGCATTTTGCACTGAAACTCAGACGGGCATGTAGAAGAGGTCATTTCGTTTGGTAGTAGAGTGCAAAAGCATCATTGACTTCATGTTCTCGTTGAAACCCTTACATTTCCAAGTGAAAAGAAGTAGGACTTTCACAAAAAGATGTGTTTGCGTGTCTGTGGTGAAAGGAGCTCTAAGTTGTGTATTCAGTGCTGGAGAGTGACACACTCTACACAGGTTACACAGCGCTTTAGGAGCACCAACATGCTGCAAACTGGAACTGCTACAAGGTGTGTGTAGCATGCAGAAAGAAGGCTTGTCATTTCAAAGAAAGAAGAGAAAACCAAAATCCAGGTAGTGAAACGAGCACACCAGCATGGGAGATGTGCATGTGGACAGTTTCCAGGAGCAGCTCTTTGTGGACACTTGGAAAGAGCGCTGTGAAAAGATTTCATACGAAGCGGATTTGGACAAAGTTGAAAGACCTTCCAAAACCAACCCTAAAGAACTGAGCCAAACAAAGAATGTTGCCATAAGCTCCTCCAGGAAAGGTGCTTCTATGACACAACTCAAGAGCAGGTAGCTACATTCTGCACGGTACAAAATGCATATGAATTCCTGGCTGAAAACTCACTCCAGAAGGAACAAATGCTTGTGTTTCTCTCCGAAAGAACACTCAGCGACTATTCTTTCGCTTGCTCCTTCCAAGTCTTGGTAGAAACGTGTGTTTTCACTGCGGTAATACGTTTTAGGATGCATTGTTTCAATCTCTTGCAAGACTCATGTTGTTTCTTAGACAATGTGGAAACACAAGGAGTATGTTTCCCAATTCACTTGAAATCCAGGAAAACGCACACTGCATCACTCTTCCTCAAACACGCTCTTTCACCTGATGCTTTGGGAATGTTCAAGAAAGCAGAAAAGAAGGGCATTTTGCAGTGAAATTCAGACGGGCATGTACAAAAGATCACTTCTATTCTTTGCAGAGTGCAAAAGCGTAATCGACTTCATGTTCTCAAAGAAACCCATATATTTTCCAAGGGACCTGAAGTAAGACTTTCACAAAAAGATGTGTTTGTGTGTCTGCTTTGAAAGGAGCTCTAAGTTGTGTATTCAGTGCTGTAGAATGACACACTCTACATAGAATACTCAGCATTTTGGGGAGACCAACATGCTGCAAACTGAAACTGCTACAAGGTGTGTGTAGCATACAGAAAGAAGGCTTGTCGTTTCAAAGAAAGAAGAGGAAACCAAAATCCAGGTAGGGGAACGAGCACACCAGTATGGGAGATGTACATGTGGACAGTTTCAAGCACCAGCTCTTTGTGGACACTTGGAAGCAGCGCTGTGAAAAAATTTCGTACGAAGCAGGATTTGGACAAAGTTGAAAGACCTTCCAAAACCAACCCTAAAGAACTGAGCCAAACAATGAATGTTGCAATAAGCTCCTCCAGAAAGGTGCTTCTATGACACAACTCCCGAGCAGGTAGCTACTTTCTGCACAGTACAAAATGCATACGAGTTCCTGGCTGAAAACTCATTCCAGAAGGACGAAATGCATGTCTTTCTCTCAAAAGGAACACTCAGCCACTAGGCTTTTGCTTGCTCCTTCAAAGTCTTTGTCGAAACGTGTGTTTTCACTGCTGGAATACGTTTTAGGAAGCATTGTTTCAATCTCTTGCAAACCTCATGTTTCTTACACAATGTGGAAAAATAAGGAGTATGTTTCGCAAATCACTTGAAATCTAGGGAAACGCACACTGCATCACTCTTGCTCAAACACGCTCTTTCTCCTAATGTGTTGAGAACATTCAAGAAAGCAGAAAACAAGGGCATTTTGCACTGAAACTCAGACGGGCATGTAGAAGAGGTCATTTCGTTTGGTAGTAGAGTGCAAAAGCATCATTGACTTCATGTTCTCGTTGAAACCCTTACATTTCCAAGTGAAAAGAAGTAGGACTTTCACAAAAAGATGTGTTTGCGTGTCTGTGGTGAAAGGAGCTCTAAGTTGTGTATTCAGTGCTGGAGAGTGACACACTCTACACAGGTTACACAGCGCTTTAGGAGCACCAACATGCTGCAAACTGGAACTGCTACAAGGTGTGTGTAGCATGCAGAAAGAAGGCTTGTCATTTCAAAGAAAGAAGAGAAAACCAAAATCCAGGTAGTGAAACGAGCACACCAGCATGGGAGATGTGCATGTGGACAGTTTCCAGGAGCAGCTCTTTGTGGACACTTGGAAAGAGCGCTGTGAAAAGATTTCATACGAAGCGGATTTGGACAAAGTTGAAAGACCTTCCAAAACCAACCCTAAAGAACTGAGCCAAACAAAGAATGTTGCCATAAGCTCCTCCAGGAAAGGTGCTTCTATGACACAACTCAAGAGCAGGTAGCTACATTCTGCACAGTACAAAATGCATATGAATTCCTGGCTGAAAACTCACTCCAGAAGGAACAAATGCTTGTGTTTCTCTCCGAAAGAACACTCAGCGACTATTCTTTCGCTTGCTCCTTCCAAGTCTTGGTAGAAACGTGTGTTTTCACTGCGGTAATACGTTTTAGGATGCATTGTTTCAATCTCTTGCAAGACTCATGTTGTTTCTTAGACAATGTGGAAACACAAGGAGTATGTTTCCCAATTCACTTGAAATCCAGGAAAACGCACACTGCATCACTCTTCCTCAAACACGCTCTTTCACCTGATGCTTTGGGAATGTTCAAGAAAGCAGAAAAGAAGGGCATTTTGCAGTGAAATTCAGACGGGCATGTACAAAAGATCACTTCTATTCTTTGCAGAGTGCAAAAGCGTAATCGACTTCATGTTCTCAAAGAAACCCATATATTTTCCAAGGGACCTGAAGTAAGACTTTCACAAAAAGATGTGTTTGTGTGTCTGCTTTGAAAGGAGCTCTAAGTTGTGTATTCAGTGCTGTAGAATGACACACTCTACATAGAATACTCAGCATTTTGGGGAGACCAACATGCTGCAAACTGAAACTGCTACAAGGTGTGTGTAGCATACAGAAAGAAGGCTTGTCGTTTCAAAGAAAGAAGAGGAAACCAAAATCCAGGTAGGGGAACGAGCACACCAGTATGGGAGATGTACATGTGGACAGTTTCAAGCACCAGCTCTTTGTGGACACTTGGAAGCAGCGCTGTGAAAAAATTTCGTACGAAGCAGGATTTGGACAAAGTTGAAAGACCTTCCAAAACCAACCCTAAAGAACTGAGCCAAACAATGAATGTTGCAATAAGCTCCTCCAGAAAGGTGCTTCTATGACACAACTCCCGAGCAGGTAGCTACATTCTGCACAGTACAAAATGCATACGAATTCCTGGCTGAAAACTCTTTCCAGAAGGACGAAATGCATGTCTTTCTCTCAAAAGGAACACTCAGCCACTAGGCTTTTGCTTGCTCCTTCAAAGCCTTTGTCGAAACGTGTGTTTTCACTGCTGGAATACGTTTTAGGAAGCATTGTTTCAATCTCTTGCAAGCCTCATGTTTCTTACACAATGTGGAAAAATAAGGAGTATGTTTCGCAAATCACTTGAAATCTAGGGAAACGCACACTGCATCACTCTTGCTCAAACACGCTCTTTCTCCTAATGTGTTGAGAACATTCAAGAAACCAGAAAACAAGGGCATTTTGCACTGAACCTCAGACGGGCATGTAGAAGAGGTCATTTCTTTTGGTAGTAGAGTGCAAAAGCATCATTGACTTCATGTTCTCGTTGAAACCCTTACATTTCCAAGTGAAAAGAAGTAGGACTTTCACAAAAAGATGTGTTTGCGTGTCTGTGGTGAAAGGAGCTCTAAGTTGTGTATTCAGTGCTGGAGAGTGACACACTCTACACAGGTTACACAGCGTTTTAGGAGCACCAACATGCTGCAAACTGGAACTGCTACAAGGTGTGTGTAGCATGCAGAAAGAAGGCTTGTCATTTCAAAGAAAGAAGAGAAAACCAAAATCCAGGTAGTGAAACGAGCACACCAGCATGGGAGATGTGCATGTGGACAGTTTCCAGGAGCAGCTCTTTGTGGACACTTGGAAAGAGCGCTGTGAAAAGATTTCATACGAAGCGGATTTGGACAAAGTTGAAAGACCTTCCAAAACCAACCCTAAAGAACTGAGCCAAACAAAGAATGTTGCAATAAGCTCCTCCAGGAAAGGTTCTTCTATGACACAACTCAAGAGCAGGTAGCTACATTCTGCACAGTACAAAATGCATATGAATTCCTGGCTGAAAACTCACTCCAGAAGGAACAAATGCTTGTGTTTCTCTCCGAAAGAACACTCAGCGACTATTCTTTCGCTTGCTCCTTCCAAGTCTTGGTAGAAACGTGTGTTTTCACTGCGGTAATACGTTTTAGGATGCATTGTTTCAATCTCTTGCAAGACTCATGTTGTTTCTTAGACAATGTGGAAACACAAGGAGTATGTTTCCCAATTCACTTGAAATCCAGGAAAACGCACACTGCATCACTCTTCCTCAAACACGCTCTTTCACCTGATGCTTTGGGAATGTTCAAGAAAGCAGAAAAGAAGGGCATTTTGCAGTGAAATTCAGACGGGCATGTACAAAAGATCACTTCTATTCTTTGCAGAGTGCAAAAGCGTAATTGACTTCATGTTCTCAAAGAAACCCATATATTTTCCAAGGGACCTGAAGTAAGACTTTCACAAAAAGATGTGTTTGTGTGTCTGCTTTGAAAGGAGCTCTAAGTTGTGTATTCAGTGCTGTAGAATGACACACTCTACATAGAATACTCAGCATTTTGGGGAGACCAACATGCTGCAAACTGAAACTGCTACAAGGTGTGTGTAGCATACAGAAAGAAGGCTTGTCGTTTCAAAGAAAGAAGAGGAAACCAAAATCCAGGTAGGGGAACGAGCACACCAGTATGGGAGATGTACATGTGGACAGTTTCAAGCACCAGCTCTTTGAGGACACTTGGAAACAGCGCTGTGAAAAAATTTCGTACCAAGCAGGATTTGGACAAAGTTGAAAGACCTTCCAAAACCAACCCTAAAGAACTGAGCCAAACAATGAATGTTGCAATAAGCTCCTCCAGAAAGGTGCTTCTATGACACAACTCCCGAGCAGGTAGCTACTTTCTGCACAGTACAAAATGCATACGAATTCCTGGCTGAAAACTCATTCCAGAAGGACGAAATGCATGTCTTTCTCTCAAAAGGAACACTCAGCCACTAGGCTTTTGCTTGCTCCTTCAAAGTCTTTGTCGAAACGTGTGTTTTCACTGCTGGAATACGTTTTAGGAAGCATTGTTTCAATCTCTTGCAAACCTCATGTTTCTTACACAATGTGGAAAAATAAGGAGTATGTTTCGCAAATCACTTGAAATCTAGGGAAACGCACACTGCATCACTCTTGCTCAAACACGCTCTTTCTCCTAATGTGTTGAGAACATTCAAGAAACCAGAAAACAAGGGCATTTTGCACTGAAACTCAGACGGGCATGTAGAAGAGGTCATTTCGTTTGGTAGTAGAGTGCAAAAGCATCATTGACTTCATGTTCTCGTTGAAACCCTTACATTTCCAAGTGAAAAGAAGTAGGACTTTCACAAAAAGATGTGTTTGCGTGTCTGTGGTGAAAGGAGCTCTAAGTTGTGTATTCAGTGCTGGAGAGTGACACACTCTACACAGGTTACACAGCGCTTTAGGAGCACCAACATGCTGCAAACTGGAACTGCTACAAGGTGTGTGTAGCATGCAGAAAGAAGGCTTGTCATTTCAAAGAAAGAAGAGAAAACCAAAATCCAGGTAGTGAAACGAGCACACCAGCATGGGAGATGTGCATGTGGACAGTTTCCAGGAGCAGCTCTTTGTGGACACTTGGAAAGAGCGCTGTGAAAAGATTTCATACGAAGCGGATTTGGACAAAGTTGAAAGACCTTCCAAAACCAACCCTAAAGAACTGAGCCAAACAAAGAATGTTGCAATAAGCTCCTCCAGGAAAGGTGCTTCTATGACACAACTCTAGAGCAGGTAGCTACATTCTGCACAGTACAAAATGCATATGAATTCCTGGCTGAAAACTCACTCCAGAAGGAACAAATGCTTGTGTTTCTCTCCGAAAGAACACTCAGCGACTATTCTTTCGCTTGCTCCTTCCAAGTCTTGGTAGAAACGTGTGTTTTCACTGCGGTAATACGTTTTAGGATGCATTGTTTCAATCTCTTGCAAGACTCATGTTGTTTCTTAGACAATGTGGAAACACAAGGAGTATGTTTCCCAATTCACTTGAAATCCAGGAAAACGCACACTGCATCACTCTTCCTCAAACACGCTCTTTCACCTGATGCTTTGGGAATGTTCAAGAAAGCAGAAAAGAAGGGCATTTTGCAGTGAAATTCAGACGGGCATGTACAAAAGATCACTTCTATTCTTTGCAGAGTGCAAAAGCGTAATCGACGTCATGTTCTCAAAGAAACCCATATATTTTCCAAGGGACCTGAAGTAAGACTTTCACAAAAAGATGTGTTTGTGTGTCTGCTTTGAAAGGAGCTCTAAGTTGTGTATTCAGTGCTGTAGAATGACACACTCTACATAGAATACTCAGCATTTTGGGGAGACCAACATGCTGCAAACTGAAACTGCTACAAGGTGTGTGTAGCATACAGAAAGAAGGCTTGTCGTTTCAAAGAAAGAAGAGGAAACCAAAATCCAGGTAGGGGAACGAGCACACCAGTATGGGAGATGTACATGTGGACAGTTTCAAGCACCAGCTCTTTGTGGACACTTGGAAACAGCGCTGTGAAAAAATTTCGTACGAAGCAGGATTTGGACAAAGTTGAAAGACCTTCCAAAACCAACCCTAAAGAACTGAGCCAAACAATGAATGTTGCAATAAGCTCCTCCAGAAAGGTGCTTCTATGACACAACTCCCGAGCAGGTAGCTACTTTCTGCACAGTACAAAATGCATACGAATTCCTGGCTGAAAACTCATTCCAGAAGGACGAAATGCATGTCTTTCTCTCAAAAGGAACACTCAGCCACTAGGCTTTTGCTTGCTCCTTCAAAGTCTTTGTCGAAACGTGTGTTTTCACTGCTGGAATACGTTTTAGGAAGCATTGTTTCAATCTCTTGCAAGCCTCATGTTTCTTACACAATGTGGAAAAATAAGGAGTATGTTTCGCAAATCACTTGAAATCTAGGGAAACGCACACTGCATCACTCTTGCTCAAACACGCTCTTTCTCCTAATGTGTTGAGAACATTCAAGAAACCAGAAAACAAGGGCATTTTGCACTGAAACTCAGACGGGCATGTAGAAGAGGTCATTTCGTTTGGTAGTAGAGTGCAAAAGCATCATTGACTTCATGTTCTCGTTGAAACCCTTACATTTCCAAGTGAAAAGAAGTAGGACTTTCACAAAAAGATGTGTTTGCGTGTCTGTGGTGAAAGGAGCTCTAAGTTGTGTATTCAGTGCTGGAGAGTGACACACTCTACACAGGTTACACAGCGTTTTAGGAGCACCAACATGCTGCAAACTGGAACTGCTACAAGGTGTGTGTAGCATGCAGAAAGAAGGCTTGTCATTTCAAAGAAAGAAGAGAAAACCAAAATCCAGGTAGTGAAACGAGCACACCAGCATGGGAGATGTGCATGTGGACAGTTTCCAGGAGCAGCTCTTTGTGGACACTTGGAAAGAGCGCTGTGAAAAGATTTCATACGAAGCGGATTTGGACAAAGTTGAAAGACCTTCCAAAACCAACCCTAAAGAACTGAGCCAAACAAATAATGTTGCAATAAGCTCCTCCAGGAAAGGTGCTTCTATGACACAACTCAAGAGCAGGTAGCTACATTCTGCACAGTACAAAATGCATATGAATTCCTGGCTGAAAACTCACTCCAGAAGGAACAAATGCTTGTGTTTCTCTCCGAAAGAACACTCAGCGACTATTCTTTCGCTTGCTCCTTCCAAGTCTTGGTAGAAACGTGTGTTTTCACTGCGGTAATACGTTTTAGGATGCATTGTTTCAATCTCTTGCAAGACTCATGTTGTTTCTTAGACAATGTGGAAACACAAGGAGTATGTTTCCCAATTCACTTGAAATCCAGGAAAACGCACACTGCATCACTCTTCCTCAAACACGCTCTTTCACCTGATGCTTTGGGAATGTTCAAGAAAGCAGAAAAGAAGGGCATTTTGCAGTGAAATTCAGACGGGCATGTACAAAAGATCACTTCTATTCTTTGCAGAGTGCAAAAGCGTAATCGACTTCATGTTCTCAAAGAAACCCATATATTTTCCAAGGGACCTGAAGTAAGACTTTCACAAAAAGATGTGTTTGTGTGTCTGCTTTGAAAGGAGCTCTAAGTTGTGTATTCAGTGCTGTAGAATGACACACTCTACATAGAATACTCAGCATTTTGGGGAGACCAACATGCTGCAAACTGAAACTGCTACAAGGTGTGTGTAGCATACAGAAAGAAGGCTTGTCGTTTCAAAGAAAGAAGAGGAAACCAAAATCCAGGTAGGGGAACGAGCACACCAGTATGGGAGATGTACATGTGGACAGTTTCAAGCACCAGCTCTTTGTGGACACTTGGAAACAGCGCTGTGAAAAAATTTCGTACGAAGCAGGATTTGGACAAAGTTGAAAGACCTTCCAAAACCAACCCTAAAGAACTGAGCCAAACAATGAATGTTGCAATAAGCTCCTCCAGAAAGGTGCTTCTATGACACAACTCCCGAGCAGGTAGCTACATTCTGCACAGTACAAAATGCATACGAATTCCTGGCTGAAAACTCTTTCCAGAAGGACGAAATGCATGTCTTTCTCTCAAAAGGAACACTCAGCCACTAGGCTTTTGCTTGCTCCTTCAAAGCCTTTGTCGAAACGTGTGTTTTCACTGCTGGAATACGTTTTAGGAAGCATTGTTTCAATCTCTTGCAAGCCTCATGTTTCTTACACAATGTGGAAAAATAAGGAGTATGTTTCGCAAATCACTTGAAATCTAGGGAAACGCACACTGCATCACTCTTGCTCAAACACGCTCTTTCTCCTAATGTGTTGAGAACATTCAAGAAACCAGAAAACAAGGGCATTTTGCACTGAACCTCAGACGGGCATGTAGAAGAGGTCATTTCTTTTGGTAGTAGAGTGCAAAAGCATCATTGACTTCATGTTCTCGTTGAAACCCTTACATTTCCAAGTGAAAAGAAGTAGGACTTTCACAAAAAGATGTGTTTGCGTGTCTGTGGTGAAAGGAGCTCTAAGTTGTGTATTCAGTGCTGGAGAGTGACACACTCTACACAGGTTACACAGCGTTTTAGGAGCACCAACATGCTGCAAACTGGAACTGCTACAAGGTGTGTGTAGCATGCAGAAAGAAGGCTTGTCATTTCAAAGAAAGAAGAGAAAACCAAAATCCAGGTAGTGAAACGAGCACACCAGCATGGGAGATGTGCATGTGGACAGTTTCCAGGAGCAGCTCTTTGTGGACACTTGGAAAGAGCGCTGTGAAAAGATTTCATACGAAGCGGATTTGGACAAAGTTGAAAGACCTTCCAAAACCAACCCTAAAGAACTGAGCCAAACAAAGAATGTTGCAATAAGCTCCTCCAGGAAAGGTTCTTCTATGACACAACTCAAGAGCAGGTAGCTACATTCTGCACAGTACAAAATGCATATGAATTCCTGGCTGAAAACTCACTCCAGAAGGAACAAATGCTTGTGTTTCTCTCCGAAAGAACACTCAGCGACTATTCTTTCGCTTGCTCCTTCCAAGTCTTGGTAGAAACGTGTGTTTTCACTGCGGTAATACGTTTTAGGATGCATTGTTTCAATCTCTTGCAAGACTCATGTTGTTTCTTAGACAATGTGGAAACACAAGGAGTATGTTTCCCAATTCACTTGAAATCCAGGAAAACGCACACTGCATCACTCTTCCTCAAACACGCTCTTTCACCTGATGCTTTGGGAATGTTCAAGAAAGCAGAAAAGAAGGGCATTTTGCAGTGAAATTCAGACGGGCATGTACAAAAGATCACTTCTATTCTTTGCAGAGTGCAAAAGCGTAATCGACTTCATGTTCTCAAAGAAACCCATATATTTTCCAAGGGACCTGAAGTAAGACTTTCACAAAAAGATGTGTTTGTGTGTCTGCTTTGAAAGGAGCTCTAAGTTGTGTATTCAGTGCTGTAGAATGACACACTCTACATAGAATACTCAGCATTTTGGGGAGACCAACATGCTGGAAAGTGAAACTGCTACAAGGTGTGTGTAGCATACAGAAAGAACGCTTGTCGTTTCAAAGAAAGAAGAGGAAACCAAAATCCAGGTAGGGGAACGAGCACACCAGTATGGGAGATGTACATGTGGACAGTTTCAAGCACCAGCTCTTTGTGGACACTTGGAAACAGCGCTGTGAAAAAATTTCGTACGAAGCAGGATTTGGACAAAGTTGAAAGACCTTCCAAAACCAACCCTAAAGAACTGAGCCAAACAATGAATGTTGCAATAAGCTCCTCCAGAAAGGTGCTTCTATGACACAACTCCCGAGCAGGTAGCTACTTTCTGCACAGTACAAAATGCATACGAATTCCTGGCTGAAAACTCTTTCCAGAAGGACGAAATGCATGTCTTTCTCTCAAAAGGAACACTCAGCCACTAGGCTTTTGCTTGCTCCTTCAAAGCCTTTGTCGAAACGTGTGTTTTCACTGCTGGAATACGTTTTAGGAAGCATTGTTTCAATCTCTTGCAAGCCTCATGTTTCTTACACAATGTGGAAAAATAAGGAGTATGTTTCGCAAATCACTTGAAATCTAGGGAAACGCACACTGCATCACTCTTGCTCAAACACGCTCTTTCTCCTAATGTGTTGAGAACATTCAAGAAACCAGAAAACAAGGGCATTTTGCACTGAACCTCAGACGGGCATGTAGAAGAGGTCATTTCTTTTGGTAGTAGAGTGCAAAAGCATCATTGACTTCATGTTCTCGTTGAAACCCTTACATTTCCAAGTGAAAAGAAGTAGGACTTTCACAAAAAGATGTGTTTGCGTGTCTGTGGTGAAAGGAGCTCTAAGTTGTGTATTCAGTGCTGGAGAGTGACACACTCTACACAGGTTACACAGCGTTTTAGGAGCACCAACATGCTGCAAACTGGAACTGCTACAAGGTGTGTGTAGCATGCAGAAAGAAGGCTTGTCATTTCAAAGAAAGAAGAGAAAACCAAAATCCAGGTAGTGAAACGAGCACACCAGCATGGGAGATGTGCATGTGGACAGTTTCCAGGAGCAGCTCTTTGTGGACACTTGGAAAGAGCGCTGTGAAAAGATTTCATACGAAGCGGATTTGGACAAAGTTGAAAGACCTTCCAAAACCAACCCTAAAGAACTTAGCCAAACAAAGAATGTTGCAATAAGCTCCTCCAGGAAAGGTGCTTCCATGACACAACTCAAGAGCAGGTAGCTACATTCTGCACAGTACAAAATGCATATGAATTCCTGGCTGAAAACTCACTCCAGAAGGAACAAATGCTTGTGTTTCTCTCCGAAAGAACACTCAGCGACTATTCTTTCGCTTGCTCCTTCCAAGTCTTGGTAGAAACGTGTGTTTTCACTGCGGTAATACGTTTTAGGATGCATTGTTTCAATCTCTTGCAAGACTCATGTTGTTTCTTAGACAATGTGGAAACACAAGGAGTATGTTTCCCAATTCACTTGAAATCCAGGAAAACCCACACTGCATCACTCTTCCTCAAACACGCTCTTTCACCTGATGCTTTGGGAATGTTCAAGAAAGCAGAAAAGAAGGGCATTTTGCAGTGAAATTCAGACGGGCATGTACAAAAGATCACTTCTATTCTTTGCAGAGTGCAAAAGCGTAATCGACTTCATGTTCTCAAAGAAACCCATATATTTTCCAAGGGACCTGAAGTAAGACTTTCACAAAAAGATGTGTTTGTGTGTCTGCTTTGAAAGGAGCTCTAAGTTGTGTATTCAGTGCTGTAGAATGACACACTCTACATAGAATACTCAGCATTTTGGGGAGACCAACATGCTGGAAAGTGAAACTGCTACAAGGTGTGTGTAGCATACAGAAAGAAGGCTTGTCGTTTCAAAGAAAGAAGAGGAAACCAAAATCCAGGTAGGGGAACGAGCACACCAGTATGGGAGATGTACATGTGGACAGTTTCAAGCACCAGCTCTTTGTGGACACTTGGAAACAGCGCTGTGAAAAAATTTCGTACGAAGCAGGATTTGGACAAAGTTGAAAGACCTTCCAAAACCAACCCTAAAGAACTGAGCCAAACAATGAATGTTGCAATAAGCTCCTCCAGAAAGGTGCTTCTATGACACAACTCCCGAGCAGGTAGCTACATTCTGCACAGTACAAAATGCATACGAATTCCTGGCTGAAAACTCTTTCCAGAAGGACGAAATGCATGTCTTTCTCTCAAAAGGAACACTCAGCCACTAGGCTTTTGCTTGCTCCTTCAAAGCCTTTGTCGAAACGTGTGTTTTCACTGCTGGAATACGTTTTAGGAAGCATTGTTTCAATCTCTTGCAAGCCTCATGTTTCTTACACAATGTGGAAAAATAAGGAGTATGTTTCGCAAATCACTTGAAATCTAGGGAAACGCACACTGCATCACTCTTGCTCAAACACGCTCTTTCTCCTAATGTGTTGAGAACATTCAAGAAACCAGAAAACAAGGGCATTTTGCACTGAACCTCAGACGGGCATGTAGAAGAGGTCATTTCTTTTGGTAGTAGAGTGCAAAAGCATCATTGACTTCATGTTCTCGTTGAAACCCTTACATTTCCAAGTGAAAAGAAGTAGGACTTTCACAAAAAGATGTGTTTGCGTGTCTGTGGTGAAAGGAGCTCTAAGTTGTGTATTCAGTGCTGGAGAGTGACACACTCTACACAGGTTACACAGCGTTTTAGGAGCACCAACATGCTGCAAACTGGAACTGCTACAAGGTGTGTGTAGCATGCAGAAAGAAGGCTTGTCATTTCAAAGAAAGAAGAGAAAACCAAAATCCAGGTAGTGAAACGAGCACACCAGCATGGGAGATGTGCATGTGGACAGTTTCCAGGAGCAGCTCTTTGTGGACACTTGGAAAGAGCGCTGTGAAAAGATTTCATACGAAGCGGATTTGGACAAAGTTGAAAGACCTTCCAAAACCAACCCTAAAGAACTTAGCCAAACAAAGAATGTTGCAATAAGCTCCTCCAGGAAAGGTGCTTCCATGACACAACTCAAGAGCAGGTAGCTACATTCTGCACAGTACAAAATGCATATGAATTCCTGGCTGAAAACTCACTCCAGAAGGAACAAATGCTTGTGTTTCTCTCCGAAAGAACACTCAGCGACTATTCTTTCGCTTGCTCCTTCCAAGTCTTGGTAGAAACGTGTGTTTTCACTGCGGTAATACGTTTTAGGATGCATTGTTTCAATCTCTTGCAAGACTCATGTTGTTTCTTAGACAATGTGGAAACACAAGGAGTATGTTTCCCAATTCACTTGAAATCCAGGAAAACCCACACTGCATCACTCTTCCTCAAACACGCTCTTTCACCTGATGCTTTGGGAATGTTCAAGAAAGCAGAAAAGAAGGGCATTTTGCAGTGAAATTCAGACGGGCATGTACAAAAGATCACTTCTATTCTTTGCAGAGTGCAAAAGCGTAATCGACTTCATGTTCTCAAAGAAACCCATATATTTTCCAAGGGACCTGAAGTAAGACTTTCACAAAAAGATGTGTTTGTGTGTCTGCTTTGAAAGGAGCTCTAAGTTGTGTATTCAGTGCTGTAGAATGACACACTCTACATAGAATACTCAGCATTTTGGGGAGACCAACATGCTGGAAAGTGAAACTGCTACAAGGTGTGTGTAGCATACAGAAAGAAGGCTTGTCGTTTCAAAGAAAGAAGAGGAAACCAAAATCCAGGTAGGGGAACGAGCACACCAGTATGGGAGATGTACATGTGGACAGTTTCAAGCACCAGCTCTTTGTGGACACTTGGAAACAGCGCTGTGAAAAAATTTCGTACGAAGCAGGATTTGGACAAAGTTGAAAGACCTTCCAAAACCAACCCTAAAGAACTGAGCCAAACAATGAATGTTGCAATAAGCTCCTCCAGAAAGGTGCTTCTATGACACAACTCCCGAGCAGGTAGCTACATTCTGCACAGTACAAAATGCATACGAATTCCTGGCTGAAAACTCTTTCCAGAAGGACGAAATGCATGTCTTTCTCTCAAAAGGAACACTCAGCCACTAGGCTTTTGCTTGCTCCTTCAAAGCCTTTGTCGAAACGTGTGTTTTCACTGCTGGAATACGTTTTAGGAAGCATTGTTTCAATCTCTTGCAAGCCTCATGTTTCTTACACAATGTGGAAAAATAAGGAGTATGTTTCGCAAATCACTTGAAATCTAGGGAAACGCACACTGCATCACTCTTGCTCAAACACGCTCTTTCTCCTAATGTGTTGAGAACATTCAAGAAACCAGAAAACAAGGGCATTTTGCACTGAACCTCAGACGGGCATGTAGAAGAGGTCATTTCTTTTGGTAGTAGAGCGCAAAAGCATCATTGACTTCATGTTCTCGTTGAAACCCTTACATTTCCAAGTGAAAAGAAGTAGGACTTTCACAAAAAGATGTGTTTGCGTGTCTGTGGTGAAAGGAGCTCTAAGTTGTGTATTCAGTGCTGGAGAGTGACACACTCTACACAGGTTACACAGCGTTTTAGGAGCACCAACATGCTGCAAACTGGAACTGCTACAAGGTGTGTGTAGCATGCAGAAAGAAGGCTTGTCATTTCAAAGAAAGAAGAGAAAACCAAAATCCAGGTAGTGAAACGAGCACACCAGCATGGGAGATGTGCATGTGGACAGTTTCCAGGAGCAGCTCTTTGTGGACACTTGGAAAGAGCGCTGTGAAAAGATTTCATACGAAGCGGATTTGGACAAAGTTGAAAGACCTTCCAAAACCAACCCTAAAGAACTGAGCCAAACAAAGAATGTTGCAATAAGCTCCTCCAGGAAAGGTGCTTCTATGACACAACTCAAGAGCAGGTAGCTACATTCTGCACAGTACAAAATGCATATGAATTCCTGGCTGAAAACTCACTCCAGAAGGAACAAATGCTTGTGTTTCTCTCCGAAAGAACACTCAGCGACTATTCTTTCGCTTGCTCCTTCCAAGTCTTGGTAGAAACGTGTGTTTTCACTGCGGTAATACGTTTTAGGATGCATTGTTTCAATCTCTTGCAAGACTCATGTTGTTTCTTAGACAATGTGGAAACACAAGGAGTATGTTTCCCAATTCACTTGAAATCCAGGAAAACGCACACTGCATCACTCTTCCTCAAACACGCTCTTTCACCTGATGCTTTGGGAATGTTCAAGAAAGCAGAAAAGAAGGGCATTTTGCAGTGAAATTCAGACGGGCATGTACAAAAGATCACTTCTATTCTTTGCAGAGTGCAAAAGCGTAATCGACTTCATGTTCTCAAAGAAACCCATATATTTTCCAAGGGACCTGAAGTAAGACTTTCACAAAAAGATGTGTTTGTGTGTCTGCTTTGAAAGGAGCTCTAAGTTGTGTATTCAGTGCTGTAGAATGACACACTCTACATAGAATACTCAGCATTTTGGGGAGACCAACATGCTGCAAACTGAAACTGCTACAAGGTGTGTGTAGCATACAGAAAGAAGGCTTGTCGTTTCAAAGAAGGAAGAGGAAACCAAAATCCAGGTAGGGGAACGAGCACACCAGTATGGGAGATGTACATGTGGACAGTTTCAAGCACCAGCTCTTTGTGGACACTTGGAAACAGCGCTGTGAAAAAATGTCGTACGAAGCAGGATTTGGACAAAGTTGAAAGACCTTCCAAAACCAACCCTAAAGAACTGAGCCAAACAATGAATGTTGCAATAAGCTCCTCCAGAAAGGTGCTTCTATGACACAACTCCCGAGCAGGTAGCTACTTTCTGCACAGTACAAAATGCATACGAATTCCTGGCTGAAAACTCATTCCAGAAGGACGAAATGCATGTCTTTCTCTCAAAAGGAACACTCAGCCACTAGGCTTTTGCTTGCTCCTTCAAAGTCTTTGTCGAAACGTGTGTTTTCACTGCTGGAATACGTTTTAGGAAGCATTGTTTCAATCTCTTGCAAGCCTCATGTTTCTTACACAATGTGGAAAAATAAGGAGTATGTTTCGCAAATCACTTGAAATCTAGGGAAACGCACACTGCATCACTCTTGCTCAAACACGCTCTTTCTCCTAATGTGTTGAGAACATTCAAGAAACCAGAAAACAAGGGCATTTTGCACTGAACCTCAGACGGGCATGTAGAAGAGGTATATTCTTTTGGTAGTAGAGTGCAAAAGCATCATTGACTTCATGTTCTCGTTGAAACCCTTACATTTCCAAGTGAAAAGAAGTAGGACTTTCACAAAAAGATGTGTTTGCGTGTCTGTCGTGAAAGGAGCTCTAAGTTGTGTATTCAGTGCTGGAGGGTGACACACTCTACACAGGTTACACAGCGCTTTAGGAGCACCAACATGCTGCAAACTGGAACTGCTACAAGGTGTGTGTAGCATGCAGAAAGAAGGCTTGTCATTTCAAAGAAAGAAGAGAAAACCAAAATCCAGGTAGTGAAACGAGCACACCAGCATGGGAGATGTGCATGTGGACAGTTTCCAGGAGCAGCTCTTTGTGGACACTTGGAAAGAGCGCTGTGAAAAGATTTCATACGAAGCGGATTTGGACAAAGTTGAAAGACCTTCCAAAACCAACCCTAAAGAACTTAGCCAAACAAAGAATGTTGCAATAAGCTCCTCCAGGAAAGGTGCTTCTATGACACAACTCAAGAGCAGGTAGCTACATTCTGCACAGTACAAAATGCATATGAATTCCTGGCTGAAAACTCACTCCAGAAAGAACAAACGCTTGTGTTTCTCTCCGAAAGAACACTCAGCGACTATTCTTTCGCTTGCTCCTTCCAAGTCTTGGTAGAAACGTGTGTTTTCACTGCGGTAATACGTTTTAGGATGCATTGTTTCAATCTCTTGCAAGACTCATGTTGTTTCTTAGACAATGTGGAAACACAAGGAGTATGTTTCCCAATTCACTTGAAATCCAGGAAAACGCACACTGCATCACTCTTCCTCAAACACGCTCTTTCACCTAATGCTTTGGGAATGTTCAAGAAAGCAGAAAAGAAGGGCATTTTGCAGTGAAATTCAGACGGGCATGTACAAAAGATCACTTCTATTCTTTGCAGAGTGCAAAAGCGTAATCGACTTCATGTTCTCAAAGAAACCCATATATTTTCCAAGGGACCTGAAGTAAGACTTTCACAAAAAGATGTGTTTGTGTGTCTGCTTTGAAAGGAGCTCTAAGTTGTGTATTCAGTGCTGTAGAATGACACACTCTACATAGAATACTCAGCATTTTGGGGAGACCAACATGCTGCAAAGTGAAACTGCTACAAGGTGTGTGTAGCATACAGAAAGAAGGCTTGTCGTTTCAAAGAAAGAAGAGGAAACCAAAATCCAGGTAGGGGAACGAGCACACCAGTATGGGAGATGTACATGTGGACAGTTTCAAGCACCAGCTCTTTGTGGACACTTGGAAACAGCGCTGTGAAAAAATTTCGTACGAAGCAGGATTTGGACAAAGTTGAAAGACCTTCCAAAACCAACCCTAAAGAACTGAGCCAAACAATGAATGTTGCAATAAGCTCCTCCAGAAAGGTGCTTCTATGACACAACTCCCGAGCAGGTAGCTACATTCTGCACAGTACAAAATGCATACGAATTCCTGGCTGAAAACTCTTTCCAGAAGGACGAAATGCATGTCTTTCTCTCAAAAGGAACACTCAGCCACTAGGCTTTTGCTTGCTCCTTCAAAGCCTTTGTCGAAACGTGTGTTTTCACTGCTGGAATACGTTTTAGGAAGCATTGTTTCAATCTCTTGCAAGCCTCATGTTTCTTACACAATGTGGAAAAATAAGGAGTATGTTTCGCAAATCACTTGAAATCTAGGGAAACGCACACTGCATCACTCTTGCTCAAACACGCTCTTTCTCCTAATGTGTTGAGAACATTCAAGAAACCAGAAAAGAAGGGCATTTTGCACTGAACCTCAGACGGGCATGTAGAAGAGGTCATTTCTTTTGGTAGTAGAGTGCAAAAGCATCATTGACTTCATGTTCTCGTTGAAACCCTTACATTTCCAAGTGAAAAGAAGTAGGACTTTCACAAAAAGATGTGTTTGCGTGTCTGTGGTGAAAGGAGCTCTAAGTTGTGTATTCAGTGCTGGAGAGTGACACACTCTACACAGGTTACACAGCGTTTTAGGAGCACCAACATGCTGCAAACTGGAACTGCTACAAGGTGTGTGTAGCATGCAGAAAGAAGGCTTGTCATTTCAAAGAAAGAAGAGAAAACCAAAATCCAGGTAGTGAAACGAGCACACCAGCATGGGAGATGTGCATGTGGACAGTTTCCAGGAGCAGCTCTTTGTGGACACTTGGAAAGAGCGCTGTGAAAAGATTTCATACGAAGCGGATTTGGACAAAGTTGAAAGACCTTCCAAAACCAACCCTAAAGAACTGAGCCAAACAAAGAATGTTGCAATAAGCTCCTCCAGGAAAGGTGCTTCTATGACACAACTCAAGAGCAGGTAGCTACATTCTGCACAGTACAAAATGCATATGAATTCCTGGCTGAAAACTCACTCCAGAAGGAACAAATGCTTGTGTTTCTCTCCGAAAGAACACTCAGCGACTATTCTTTCGCTTGCTCCTTCCAAGTCTTGGTAGAAACGTGTGTTTTCACTGCGGTAATACGTTTTAGGATGCATTGTTTCAATCTCTTGCAAGACTCATGTTGTTTCTTAGACAATGTGGAAACACAAGGAGTATGTTTCCCAATTCACTTGAAATCCAGGAAAACGCACACTGCATCACTCTTCCTCAAACACGCTCTTTCACCTGATGCTTTGGGAATGTTCAAGAAAGCAGAAAAGAAGGGCATTTTGCAGTGAAATTCAGACGGGCATGTACAAAAGATCACTTCTATTCTTTGCAGAGTGCAAAAGCGTAATCGACTTCATGTTCTCAAAGAAACCCATATATTTTCCAAGGGACCTGAAGTAAGACTTTCACAAAAAGATGTGTTTGTGTGTCTGCTTTGAAAGGAGCTCTAAGTTGTGTATTCAGTGCTGTAGAATGACACACTCTACATAGAATACTCAGCATTTTGGGGAGACCAACATGCTGCAAACTGAAACTGCTACAAGGTGTGTGTAGCATACAGAAAGAAGGCTTGTCGTTTCAAAGAAGGAAGAGGAAACCAAAATCCAGGTAGGGGAACGAGCACACCAGTATGGGAGATGTACATGTGGACAGTTTCAAGCACCAGCTCTTTGTGGACACTTGGAAACAGCGCTGTGAAAAAATGTCGTACGAAGCAGGATTTGGACAAAGTTGAAAGACCTTCCAAAACCAACCCTAAAGAACTGAGCCAAACAATGAATGTTGCAATAAGCTCCTCCAGAAAGGTGCTTCTATGACACAACTCCCGAGCAGGTAGCTACTTTCTGCACAGTACAAAATGCATACGAATTCCTGGCTGAAAACTCATTCCAGAAGGACGAAATGCATGTCTTTCTCTCAAAAGGAACACTCAGCCACTAGGCTTTTGCTTGCTCCTTCAAAGTCTTTGTCGAAACGTGTGTTTTCACTGCTGGAATACGTTTTAGGAAGCATTGTTTCAATCTCTTGCAAGCCTCATGTTTCTTACACAATGTGGAAAAATAAGGAGTATGTTTCGCAAATCACTTGAAATCTAGGGAAACGCACACTGCATCACTCTTGCTCAAACACGCTCTTTCTCCTAATGTGTTGAGAACATTCCAGAAACCAGAAAACAAGGGCATTTTGCACTGAACCTCAGACGGGCATGTAGAAGAGGTCATTTCTTTTGGTAGTAGAGTGCAAAAGCATCATTGACTTCATGTTCTCGTTGAAACCCTTACATTTCCAAGTGAAAAGAAGTAGGACTTTCACAAAAAGATGTGTTTGCGTGTCTGTGGTGAAAGGAGCTCTAAGTTGTGTATTCAGTGCTGGAGAGTGACACACTCTACACAGGTTACACAGCGTTTTAGGAGCACCAACATGCTGCAAACTGGAACTGCTACAAGGTGTGTGTAGCATGCAGAAAGAAGGCTTGTCATTTCAAAGAAAGAAGAGAAAACCAAAATCCAGGTAGTGAAACGAGCACACCAGCATGGGAGATGTGCATGTGGACAGTTTCCATGAGCAGCTCTTTGTGGACACTTGGAAAGAGCGCTGTGAAAAGATTTCATACGAAGCGGATTTGGACAAAGTTGAAAGACCTTCCAAAACCAACCCTAAAGAACTTAGCCAAACAAAGAATGTTGCAATAAGCTCCTCCAGGAAAGGTGCTTCTATGACACAACTCAAGAGCAGGTAGCTACATTCTGCACAGTACAAAATGCATATGAATTCCTGGCTGAAAACTCACTCCAGAAGGAACAAATGCTTGTGTTTCTCTCCGAAAGAACACTCAGCGACTATTCTTTCGCTTGCTCCTTCCAAGTCTTGGTAGAAACGTGTGTTTTCACTGCAGTAATACGTTTTAGGATGCATTGTTTCAATCTCTTGCAAGACTCATGTTGTTTCTTAGACAATGTGGAAACACAAGGAGTATGTTTCCCAATTCACTTGAAATCTAGGAAAACGCACACTGCATCACTCTTCCTCAAACACGCTCTTTCACCTGATGCTTTGGGAATGTTCAAGAAAGCAGAAAAGAAGGGCATTTTGCAGTGAAATTCAGACGGTCATGTACAAAAGATCACTTCTATTCTTTGCAGAGTGCAAAAGCGTAATCGACTTCATGTTCTCAAAGAAACCCATATATTTTCCAAGGGACCTGAAGTAAGACTTTCACAAAAAGATGTGTTTGTGTGTCTGCTTTGAAAGGAGCTCTAAGTTGTGTATTCAGTGCTGTAGAATGACACACTCTACATAGAATACTCAGCATTTTGGGGAGACCAACATGCTGCAAACTGAAACTGCTACAAGGTGTGTAGCATACAGAAAGAAGGCTTGTCGTTTCAAAGAAAGAAGAGGAAACCAAAATCCAGGTAGGGGAACGAGCACACCAGTATGGGAGATGTACATGTGGACAGTTTCAAGCACCAGCTCTTTGTGGACACTTGGAAACAGCGCTGTGAAAAAATTTCGTACGAAGCAGGATTTGGACAAAGTTGAAAGACCTTCCAAAACCAACCCTAAAGAACTTAGCCAAACAATGAATGTTGCAATAAGCTCCTCCAGAAAGGTGCTTCTATGACACAACTCCCGAGCAGGTAGCTACATTCTGCACAGTACAAAATGCATACGAATTCCTGGCTGAAAACTCTTTCCAGAAGGACGAAATGCATGTCTTTCTCTCAAAAGGAACACTCAGCCACTAGGCTTTTGCTTGCTCCTTCAAAGTCTTTGTCGAAACGTGTGTTTTCACTGCTGGAATACGTTTTAGGAAGCATTGTTTCAATCTCTTGCAAGCCTCATTTTTCTTACACAATGTGGAAAAATAAGGAGTATGTTTCGCAAATCACTTGAAATCTAGGGAAACGCACACTGCATCACTCTTGCTCAAACACGCTCTTTCTCCTAATGTGTTGAGAACATTCAAGAAACCAGAAAACAAGGGCATTTTGCACTGAACCTCAGACGGGCATGTAGAAGAGGTCATTTCGTTTGGTAGTAGAGTGCAAAAGCATCATTGACTTCATGTTCTCGTTGAAACCCTTACATTTCCAAGTGAAAAGAAGTAGGACTTTCACAAAAAGATGTGTTTGCGTGTCTGTGGTGAAAGGAGCTCTAAGTTGTGTATTCAGTGCTGGAGAGTGACACACTCTACACAGATTACACAGCGCTTTAGGAGCACCAACATGCTGCAAACTGGAACTGCTACAAGGTGTGGGTAGCATGCAGAAAGAAGGCTTGTCATTTCAAAGAAAGAAGAGAAAACCAAAATCCAGGTAGTGAAACGAGCACACCAGCATGGGAGATGTGCATGTGGACAGTTTCCAGGAGCAGCTCTTTGTGGACACTTGGAAAGAGCGCTGTGAAAAGATTTCATACGAAGCGGATTTGGACAAAGTTGAAAGACCTTCCAAAACCAACCCTAAAGAACTTAGCCAAACAAAGAATGTTGCAATAAGCTCCTCCAGGAAAGGTGCTTCTATGACACAACTCAAGAGCAGGTAGCTACATTCTGCACAGTACAAAATGCATATGAATTCCTGGCTGAAAACTCACTCCAGAAGGAACAAATGCTTGTGTTTCTCTCCGAAAGAACACTCAGCGACTATTCTTTCGCTTGCTCCTTCCAAGTCTTGGTAGAAACGTGTGTTTTCACTGCGGTAATACGTTTTAGGATGCATTGTTTCAATCTCTTGCAAGACTCATGTTGTTTCTTAGACAATGTGGAAACACAAGGAGTATGTTTCCCAATTCACTTGAAATTCAGGAAAACGCACACTGCATCACTCTTCCTCAAACACGCTCTTTCACCTGATGCTTTGGGAATGTTCAAGAAAGCAGAAAAGAAGGGCATTTTGCAGTGAAATTCAGACGGGCATGTACAAAAGATCACTTCTATTCTTTGCAGAGTGCAAAAGCGTAATCGACTTCATGTTCTCAAGGAAACCCATATATTTTCCAAGGGACCTGAAGTAAGACTTTCACAAAAAGATGTGTTTGTGTGTCTGCTTTGAAAGGAGCTCTAAGTTGTGTATTCAGTGCTGTAGAATGACACACTCTACATAGAATACTCAGCATTTTGGGGAGACCAACATGCTGCAAACTGAAACTGCTACAAGGTGTGTGTAGCATACAGAAAGAAGGCTTGTCGTTTCAAAGAAAGAAGAGGAAACCAAAATCCACGTAGGGGAACGAGCACACCAGTAAGGGAGATGTACATGTGGACAGTTTCAAGCACCAGCTCTTTGTGGACACTTGGAAACAGCGCTGTGAAAAAATTTCGTACGAAGCAGGATTTGGACAAAGTTGAAAGACCTTCCAAAACCAACCCTAAAGAACTGAGCCAAACAATGAATGTTGCAATAAGCTCCTCCAGAAAGGTGCTTCTATGACACAACTCCCGAGCAGGTAGCTACTTTCTGCACAGTACAAAATGCATACGAATTCCTGGCTGAAAACTCATTCCAGAAGGACGAAATGCATGTCTTTCTCTCAAAAGGAACACTCAGCCACTAGGCTTTTGCTTGCTCCTTCAAAGTCTTTGTCGAAACGTGTGTTTTCACTGCTGGAATACGTTTTACGAAGCATTGTTTCAATCTCTTGCAAGCCTCATGATTCTTACACAATGTGGAAAAATAAGGAGTATGTTTCGCAAATCACTTGAAATCTAGGGAAACGTACACTGCATCACTCTTGCTCAAACACGCTCTTTCTCCTAATGTGTTGAGAACATTCAAGAAACCAGAAAACAAGGGCATTTTGCACTGAACCTCAGACGGGCATGTAGAAGAGGTCATTTCGTTTGGTAGTAGAGTGCAAAAGCATCATTGACTTCATGTTCTCGTTGAAACCCTTACATTTCCAAGTGAAAAGAAGTAGGACTTTCACAAAAAGATGTGTTTGCGTGTCTGTGGTGAAAGGAGCTCTAAGTTGTGTATTCAGTGCTGGAGAGTGACACACTCTACACAGGTTACACAGCGCTTTAGGAGCACCAACATGCTGCAAACTGGAACTGCTACAAGGTGTGTGTAGCATGCAGAAAGAAGGCTTGTCATTTCAAAGAAAGAAGAGAAAACCAAAATCCAGGTAGTGAAACGAGCACACCAGCATGGGAGATGTGCATGTGGACAGTTTCCAGGAGCAGCTCTTTGTGGACACTTGGAAAGAGCGCTGTGAAAAGATTTCATACGAAGCGGATTTGGACAAAGTTGAAAGACCTTCCAAAACCAACCCTAAAGAACTGAGCCAAACAAAGAATGTTGCAATAAGCTCCTCCAGGAAAGGTGCTTCTATGACACAACTCAAGAGCAGGTAGCTACATTCTGCACAGTACAAAATGCATATGAATTCCTGGCTGAAAACTCACTCCAGAAGGAACAAATGCTTGTGTTTCTCTCCGAAAGAACACTCAGCGACTATTCTTTCGCTTGCTCCTTCCAAGTCTTGGTAGAAACGTGTGTTTTCACTGCGGTAATACGTTTTAGGATGCATTGTTTCAATCTCTTGCAAGACTCATGTTGTTTCTTAGACAATTTGGAAACACAAGGAGTATGTTTCCCAATTCACTTGAAATCCAGGAAAACGCACACTGCATCACTCTTCCTCAAACACGCTCTTTCACCTGATGCTTTGGGAATGTTCAAGAAAGCAGAAAAGAAGGGCATTTTGCAGTGAAATTCAGACGGGCATGTACAAAAGATCACTTCTATTCTTTGCAGAGTGCAAAAGCGTAATCGACTTCATGTTCTCAAGGAAACCCATATATTTTCCAAGGGACCTGAAGTAAGACTTTCACAAAAAGATGTGTTTGTGTGTCTGCTTTGAAAGGAGCTCTAAGTTGTGTATTCAGTGCTGTAGAATGACACACTCTACATAGAATACTCAGCATTTTGGGGAGACCAACATGCTGCAAACTGAAACTGCTACAAGGTGTGTGTAGCATACAGAAAGAAGGCTTGTCGTTTCAAAGAAAGAAGAGGAAACCAAAATCCAGGTAGGGGAACGAGCACACCAGTATGGGAGATGTACATGTGGACAGTTTCAAGCACCAGCTCTTTGAGGACACTTGGAAACAGCGCTGTGAAAAAATTTCGTACGAAGCAGGATTTGGACAAAGTTGAAAGACCTTCCAAAACCAACCCTAAAGAACTGAGCCAAACAATGAATGTTGCAATAAGCTCCTCCAGAAAGGTGCTTCTATGACACAACTCCCGAGCAGGTAGCTACTTTCTGCACAGTACAAAATGCATACGAATTCCTGGCTGAAAACTCATTCCAGAAGGACGAAATGCATGTCTTTCTCTCAAAAGGAACACTCAGCCACTAGGCTTTTGCTTGCTCCTTCAAAGTCTTTGTCGAAACGTGTGTTTTCACTGCTGGAATACGTTTTAGGAAGCATTGTTTCAATCTCTTGCAAACCTCATGTTTCTTACACAATGTGGAAAAATAAGGAGTATGTTTCGCAAATCACTTGAAATCTAGGGAAACGCACACTGCATCACTCTTGCTCAAACACGCTCTTTCTCCTAATGTGTTGAGAACATTCAAGAAACCAGAAAACAAGGGCATTTTGCACTGAAACTCAGACGGGCATGTAGAAGAGGTCATTTCGTTTGGTAGTAGAGTGCAAAAGCATCATTGACTTCATGTTCTCGTTGAAACCCTTACATTTCCAAGTGAAAAGAAGTAGGACTTTTACAAAGAGATGTGTTTGCGTGTCTGTGGTGAAAGGAGCTCTAAGTTGTGTATTCAGTGCTGGAGAGTGACACACTCTACAAAGGTTACACAGCGTTTTAGGAGCACCAACATGCTGCAAACTGGAACTGCTACAAGGTGTGTGTTGCATGCAGAAAGAAGGCTTGTCATTTCAAAGAAAGAAGAGAAAACCAAAATCCAGGTAGTGAAACGAGCACACCAGCATGGGAGATGTGCATGTGGACAGTTTCCAGGAGCAGCTCTTTGTGGACACTTGGAAAGAGCGCTGTGAAAAGATTTCATACGAAGCGGATTTGGACAAAGTTGAAAGACCTTCCAAAACCAACCCTAAAGAACTTAGCCAAACAAAGAATGTTGCAATAAGCTCCTCCAGGAAAGGTGCTTCTATGACACAACTCAAGAGCAGGTAGCTACATTCTGCACAGTACAAAATGCATATGAATTCCTGGCTGAAAACTCACTCCAGAAGGAACAAATGCTTGTGTTTCTCTCCGAAAGAACACTCAGCGACTATTCTTTCGCTTGCTCCTTCCAAGTCTTGGTAGAAACGTGTGTTTTCACTGCGGTAATACGTTTTAGGATGCATTGTTTCAATCTCTTGCAAGACTCATGTTGTTTCTTAGACAATGTGGAAACACAAGGAGTATGTTTCCCAATTCACTTGAAATCCAGGAAAACGCACACTGCATCACTCTTCCTCAAACACGCTCTTTCACCTGATGCTTTGGGAATGTTCAAGAAAGCAGAAAAGAAGGGCATTTTGCAGTGAAATTCAGACGGGCATGTACAAAAGATCACTTCTATTCTTTGCAGAGTGCAAAAGCGTAATCGACTTCATGTTCTCAAGGAAACCCATATATTTTCCAAGGGACCTGAAGTAAGACTTTCACAAAAAGATGTGTTTGTGTGTCTGCTTTGAAAGGAGCTCTAAGTTGTGTATTCAGTGCTGTAGAATGACACACTCTACATAGAATACTCAGCATTTTGGGGAGACCAACATGCTGCAAACTGAAACTGCTACAAGGTGTGTGTAGCATACAGAAAGAAGGCTTGTCGTTTCAAAGAAAGAAGAGGAAACCAAAATCCAGGTAGGGGAACGAGCACACCAGTATGGGAGATGTACATGTGGACAGTTTCAAGCACCAGCTCTTTGAGGACACTTGGAAACAGCGCTGTGAAAAAATTTCGTACGAAGCAGGATTTGGACAAAGTTGAAAGACCTTCCAAAACCAACCCTAAAGAACTGAGCCAAACAATGAATGTTGCAATAAGCTCCTCCAGAAAGGTGCTTCTATGACACAACTCCCGAGCAGGTAGCTACTTTCTGCACAGTACAAAATGCATACGAATTCCTGGCTGAAAACTCATTCCAGAAGGACGAAATGCATGTCTTTCTCTCAAAAGGAACACTCAGCCACTAGGCTTTTGCTTGCTCCTTCAAAGTCTTTGTCGAAACGTGTGTTTTCACTGCTGGAATACGTTTTAGGAAGCATTGTTTCAATCTCTTGCAAACCTCATGTTTCTTACACAATGTGGAAAAATAAGGAGTATGTTTCGCAAATCACTTGAAATCTAGGGAAACGCACACTGCATCACTCTTGCTCAAACACGCTCTTTCTCCTAATGTGTTGAGAACATTCAAGAAACCAGAAAACAAGGGCATTTTGCACTGAAACTCAGACGGGCATGTAGAGGAGGTCATTTCGTTTGGTAGTAGAGTGCAAAAGCATCATTGACTTCATGTTCTCGTTGAAACCCTTACATTTCCAAGTGAAAAGAAGTAGGACTTTTACAAAAAGATGTGTTTGCGTGTCTGTGGTGAAAGGAGCTCTAAGTTGTGTATTCAGTGCTGGAGAGTGACACACTCTACAAAGGTTACACAGCGTTTTAGGAGCACCAACATGCTGCAAACTGGAACTGCTACAAGGTGTGTGTTGCATGCAGAAAGAAGGCTTGTCATTTCAAAGAAAGAGGAGAAAACCAAAATCCAGGTAGTGAAACGAGCACACCAGCATGGGAGATGTGCATGTGGACAGTTTCCAGGAGCAGCTCTTTGTGGACACTTGGAAAGAGCGCTGTGAAAAGATTTCATACGAAGCGGATTTGGACAAAGTTGAAAGACCTTCCAAAACCAACCCTAAAGAACTTAGCCAAACAAAGAATGTTGCAATAAGCTCCTCCAGGAAAGGTGCTTCTATGACACAACTCAAGAGCAGGTAGCTACATTCTGCACAGTACAAAATGCATATGAATTCCTGGCTGAAAACTCACTCCAGAAGGAACAAATGCTTGTGTTTCTCTCCGAAAGAACACTCAGCGACTATTCTTTCGCTTGCTCCTTCCAAGTCTTGGTAGAAACGTGTGTTTTCACTGCGGTAATACGTTTTAGGATGCATTGTTTCAATCTCTTGCAAGACTCATGTTGTTTCTTAGACAATGTGGAAACACAAGGAGTATGTTTCCCAATTCACTTGAAATCCAGGAAAACGCACACTGCATCACTCTTCCTCAAACACGCTTTTCACCTGATGCTTTGGGAATGTTCAAGAAAGCAGAAAAGAAGGGCATTTTGCAGTGAAATTCAGACGGGCATGTACAAAAGGTCACTTCTATTCTTTGCAGAGTGCAAAAGCGTAATCGACTTCATGTTCTCAAAGAAACCCATATATTTTCCAAGGGACCTGAAGTAAGACTTTCACAAAAAGATGTGTTTGTGTGTCTGCTTTGAAAGGAGCTCTAAGTTGTGTATTCAGTGCTGTAGAATGACACACTCTACATAGAATACTCAGCATTTTGGGGAGACCAACATGCTGCAAACTGAAACTGCTACAAGGTGTGTGTAGCATACAGAAAGAAGGCTTGTCGTTTCAAAGAAAGAAGAGGAAACCAAAATCCAGGTAGGGGAACGAGCACACCAGTATGGGAGATGTACATGTGGACAGTTTCAAGCACCAGCTCTTTGAGGACACTTGGAAACAGCGCTGTGAAAAAATTTCGTACGAAGCAGGATTTGGACAAAGTTGAAAGACCTTCCAAAACCAACCCTAAAGAACTGAGCCAAACAATGAATGTTGCAATAAGCTCCTCCAGAAAGGTGCTTCTATGACACAACTCCCGAGCAGGTAGCTACTTTCTGCACAGTACAAAATGCATACGAATTCCTGGCTGAAAACTCATTCCAGAAGGACGAAATGCATGTCTTTCTCTCAAAAGGAACACTCAGCCACTAGGCTTTTGCTTGCTCCTTCAAAGTCTTTGTCGAAACGTGTGTTTTCACTGCTGGAATACGTTTTAGGAAGCATTGTTTCAATCTCTTGCAAACCTCATGTTTCTTACACAATGTGGAAAAATAAGGAGTATGTTTCGCAAATCACTTGAAATCTAGGGAAACGCACACTGCATCACTCTTGCTCAAACACGCTCTTTCTCCTAATGTGTTGAGAACATTCAAGAAACCAGAAAACAAGGGCATTTTGCACTGAAACTCAGACGGGCATGTAGAAGAGGTCATTTCGTTTGGTAGTAGAGTGCAAAAGCATCATTGACTTCATGTTCTCGTTGAAACCCTTACATTTCCAAGTGAAAAGAAGTAGGACTTTTACAAAAAGATGTGTTTGCGTGTCTGTGGTGAAAGGAGCTCTAAGTTGTGTATTCAGTGCTGGAGAGTGACACACTCTACAAAGGTTACACAGCGTTTTAGGAGCACCAACATGCTGCAAACTGGAACTGCTACAAGGTGTGTGTTGCATGCAGAAAGAAGGCTTGTCATTTCAAAGAAAGAGGAGAAAACCAAAATCCAGGTAGTGAAACGAGCACACCAGCATGGGAGATGTGCATGTGGACAGTTTCCAGGAGCAGCTCTTTGTGGACACTTGGAAAGAGCGCTGTGAAAAGATTTCATACGAAGCGGATTTGGACAAAGTTGAAAGACCTTCCAAAACCAACCCTAAAGAACTTAGCCAAACAAAGAATGTTGCAATAAGCTCCTCCAGGAAAGGTGCTTCTATGACACAACTCAAGAGCAGGTAGCTACATTCTGCACAGTACAAAATGCATATGAATTCCTGGCTGAAAACTCACTCCAGAAGGAACAAATGCTTGTGTTTCTCTCCGAAAGAACACTCAGCGACTATTCTTTCGCTTGCTCCTTCCAAGTCTTGGTAGAAACGTGTGTTTTCACTGCGGTAATACGTTTTAGGATGCATTGTTTCAATCTCTTGCAAGACTCATGTTGTTTCTTAGACAATGTGGAAACACAAGGAGTATGTTTCCCAATTCACTTGAAATCCAGGAAAACGCACACTGCATCACTCTTCCTCAAACACGCTCTTTCACCTGATGCTTTGGGAATGTTCAAGAAAGCAGAAAAGAAGGGCATTTTGCAGTGAAATTCAGACGGGCATGTACAAAAGATCACTTCTATTCTTTGCAGAGTGCAAAAGCGTAATCGACTTCATGTTCTCAAGGAAACCCATATATTTTCCAAGGGACCTGAAGTAAGACTTTCACAAAAAGATGTGTTTGTGTGTCTGCTTTGAAAGGAGCTCTAAGTTGTGTATTCAGTGCTGTAGAATGACACACTCTACATAGAATACTCAGCATTTTGGGGAGACCAACATGCTGCAAACTGAAACTGCTACAAGGTGTGTGTAGCATACAGAAAGAAGGCTTGTCGTTTCAAAGAAAGAAGAGGAAACCAAAATCCAGGTAGGGGAACGAGCACACCAGTATGGGAGATGTACATGTGGACAGTTTCAAGCACCAGCTCTTTGAGGACACTTGGAAACAGCGCTGTGAAAAAATTTCGTACGAAGCAGGATTTGGACAAAGTTGAAAGACCTTCCAAAACCAACCCTAAAGAACTGAGCCAAACAATGAATGTTGCAATAAGCTCCTCCAGAAAGGTGCTTCTATGACACAACTCCCGAGCAGGTAGCTACTTTCTGCACAGTACAAAATGCATACGAATTCCTGGCTGAAAACTCATTCCAGAAGGACGAAATGCATGTCTTTCTCTCAAAAGGAACACTCAGCCACTAGGCTTTTGCTTGCTCCTTCAAAGTCTTTGTCGAAACGTGTGTTTTCACTGCTGGAATACGTTTTAGGAAGCATTGTTTCAATCTCTTGCAAACCTCATGTTTCTTACACAATGTGGAAAAATAAGGAGTATGTTTCGCAAATCACTTGAAATCTAGGGAAACGCACACTGCATCACTCTTGCTCAAACACGCTCTTTCTCCTAATGTGTTGAGAACATTCAAGAAACCAGAAAACAAGGGCATTTTGCACTGAAACTCAGACGGGCATGTAGAAGAGGTCATTTCGTTTGGTAGTAGAGTGCAAAAGCATCATTGACTTCATGTTCTCGTTGAAACCCTTACATTTCCAAGTGAAAAGAAGTAGGACTTTTACAAAAAGATGTGTTTGCGTGTCTGTGGTGAAAGGAGCTCTAAGTTGTGTATTCAGTGCTGGAGAGTGACACACTCTACAAAGGTTACACAGCGTTTTAGGAGCACCAACATGCTGCAAACTGGAACTGCTACAAGGTGTGTGTTGCATGCAGAAAGAAGGCTTGTCATTTCAAAGAAAGAGGAGAAAACCAAAATCCAGGTAGTGAAACGAGCACACCAGCATGGGAGATGTGCATGTGGACAGTTTCCAGGAGCAGCTCTTTGTGGACACTTGGAAAGAGCGCTGTGAAAAGATTTCATACGAAGCGGATTTGGACAAAGTTGAAAGACCTTCCAAAACCAACCCTAAAGAACTTAGCCAAACAAAGAATGTTGCAATAAGCTCCTCCAGGAAAGGTGCTTCTATGACACAACTCAAGAGCAGGTAGCTACATTCTGCACAGTACAAAATGCATATGAATTCCTGGCTGAAAACTCACTCCAGAAGGAACAAATGCTTGTGTTTCTCTCCGAAAGAACACTCAGCGACTATTCTTTCGCTTGCTCCTTCCAAGTCTTGGTAGAAACGTGTGTTTTCACTGCGGTAATACGTTTTAGGATGCATTGTTTCAATCTCTTGCAAGACTCATGTTGTTTCTTAGACAATGTGGAAACACAAGGAGTATGTTTCCCAATTCACTTGAAATCCAGGAAAACGCACACTGCATCACTCTTCCTCAAACACGCTCTTTCACCTGATGCTTTGGGAATGTTCAAGAAAGCAGAAAAGAAGGGCATTTTGCAGTGAAATTCAGACGGGCATGTACAAAAGATCACTTCTATTCTTTGCAGAGTGCAAAAGCGTAATCGACTTCATGTTCTCAAGGAAACCCATATATTTTCCAAGGGACCTGAAGTAAGACTTTCACAAAAAGATGTGTTTGTGTGTCTGCTTTGAAAGGAGCTCTAAGTTGTGTATTCAGTGCTGTAGAATGACACACTCTACATAGAATACTCAGCATTTTGGGGAGACCAACATGCTGCAAACTGAAACTGCTACAAGGTGTGTGTAGCATACAGAAAGAAGGCTTGTCGTTTCAAAGAAAGAAGAGGAAACCAAAATCCAGGTAGGGGAACGAGCACACCAGTATGGGAGATGTACATGTGGACAGTTTCAAGCACCAGCTCTTTGAGGACACTTGGAAACAGCGCTGTGAAAAAATTTCGTACGAAGCAGGATTTGGACAAAGTTGAAAGACCTTCCAAAACCAACCCTAAAGAACTGAGCCAAACAATGAATGTTGCAATAAGCTCCTCCAGAAAGGTGCTTCTATGACACAACTCCCGAGCAGGTAGCTACTTTCTGCACAGTACAAAATGCATACGAATTCCTGGCTGAAAACTCATTCCAGAAGGACGAAATGCATGTCTTTCTCTCAAAAGGAACACTCAGCCACTAGGCTTTTGCTTGCTCCTTCAAAGTCTTTGTCGAAACGTGTGTTTTCACTGCTGGAATACGTTTTAGGAAGCATTGTTTCAATCTCTTGCAAACCTCATGTTTCTTACACAATGTGGAAAAATAAGGAGTATGTTTCGCAAATCACTTGAAATCTAGGGAAACGCACACTGCATCACTCTTGCTCAAACACGCTCTTTCTCCTAATGTGTTGAGAACATTCAAGAAACCAGAAAACAAGGGCATTTTGCACTGAAACTCAGACGGGCATGTAGAAGAGGTCATTTCGTTTGGTAGTAGAGTGCAAAAGCATCATTGACTTCATGTTCTCGTTGAAACCCTTACATTTCCAAGTGAAAAGAAGTAGGACTTTTACAAAAAGATGTGTTTGCGTGTCTGTGGTGAAAGGAGCTCTAAGTTGTGTATTCAGTGCTGGAGAGTGACACACTCTACAAAGGTTACACAGCGTTTTATGAGCACCAACATGCTGCAAACTGGAACTGCTACAAGGTGTGTGTTGCATGCAGAAAGAAGGCTTGTCATTTCAAAGAAAGAAGAGAAAACCAAAATCCAGGTAGTGAAACGAGCACACCAGCATGGGAGATGTGCATGTGGACAGTTTCCAGGAGCAGCTCTTTGTGGACACTTGGAAAGAGCGCTGTGAAAAGATTTCATACGAAGCGGATTTGGACAAAGTTGAAAGACCTTCCAAAACCAACCCTAAAGAACTTAGCCAAACAAAGAATGTTGCAATAAGCTCCTCCAGGAAAGGTGCTTCTATGACACAACTCAAGAGCAGGTAGCTACATTCTGCACAGTACAAAATGCATATGAATTCCTGGCTGAAAACTCACTCCAGAAGGAACAAATGCTTGTGTTTCTCTCCGAAAGAACACTCAGCGACTATTCTTTCGCTTGCTCCTTCCAAGTCTTGGTAGAAACGTGTGTTTTCACTGCGGTAATACGTTTTAGGATGCATTGTTTCAATCTCTTGCAAGACTCATGTTGTTTCTTAGACAATGTGGAAACACAAGGAGTATGTTTCCCAATTCACTTGAAATCCAGGAAAACGCACACTGCATCACTCTTCCTCAAACACGCTCTTTCACCTGATGCTTTGGGAATGTTCAAGAAAGCAGAAAAGAAGGGCATTTTGCAGTGAAATTCAGACGGGCATGTACAAAAGATCACTTCTATTCTTTGCAGAGTGCAAAAGCGTAATCGACTTCATGTTCTCAAGGAAACCCATATATTTTCCAAGGGACCTGAAGTAAGACTTTCACAAAAAGATGTGTTTGTGTGTCTGCTTTGAAAGGAGCTCTAAGTTGTGTATTCAGTGCTGTAGAATGACACACTCTACATAGAATACTCAGCATTTTGGGGAGACCAACATGCTGCAAACTGAAACTGCTACAAGGTGTGTGTAGCATACAGAAAGAAGGCTTGTCGTTTCAAAGAAAGAAGAGGAAACCAAAATCCAGGTAGGGGAACGAGCACACCAGTATGGGAGATGTACATGTGGACAGTTTCAAGCACCAGCTCTTTGAGGACACTTGGAAACAGCGCTGTGAAAAAATTTCGTACGAAGCAGGATTTGGACAAAGTTGAAAGACCTTCCAAAACCAACCCTAAAGAACTGAGCCAAACAATGAATGTTGCAATAAGCTCCTCCAGAAAGGTGCTTCTATGACACAACTCCCGAGCAGGTAGCTACTTTCTGCACAGTACAAAATGCATACGAATTCCTGGCTGAAAACTCATTCCAGAAGGACGAAATGCATGTCTTTCTCTCAAAAGGAACACTCAGCCACTAGGCTTTTGCTTGCTCCTTCAAAGTCTTTGTCGAAACGTGTGTTTTCACTGCTGGAATACGTTTTAGGAAGCATTGTTTCAATCTCTTGCAAACCTCATGTTTCTTACACAATGTGGAAAAATAAGGAGTATGTTTCGCAAATCACTTGAAATCTAGGGAAACGCACACTGCATCACTCTTGCTCAAACACGCTCTTTCTCCTAATGTGTTGAGAACGTTCAAGAAACCAGAAAACAAGGGCATTTTGCACTGAAACTCAGACGGGCATGTAGAAGAGGTCATTTCGTTTGGTAGTAGAGTGCAAAAGCATCATTGACTTCATGTTCTCGTTGAAACCCTTACATTTCCAAGTGAAAAGAAGTAGGACTTTTACAAAAAGATGTGTTTGCGTGTCTGTGGTGAAAGGAGCTCTAAGTTGTGTATTCAGTGCTGGAGAGTGACACACTCTACAAAGGTTACACAGCGTTTTAGGAGCACCAACATGCTGCAAACTGGAACTGCTACAAGGTGTGTGTTGCATGCAGAAAGAAGGCTTGTCATTTCAAAGAAAGAGGAGAAAACCAAAATCCAGGTAGTGAAACGAGCACACCAGCATGGGAGATGTGCATGTGGAAAGTTTCCAGGAGCAGCTCTTTGTGGACACTTGGAAAGAGCGCTGTGAAAAGATTTCATACGAAGCGGATTTGGACAAAGTTGAAAGACCTTCCAAAACCAACCCTAAAGAACTTAGCCAAACAAAGAATGTTGCAATAAGCTCCTCCAGGAAAGGTGCTTCTATGACACAACTCAAGAGCAGGTAGCTACATTCTGCACAGTACAAAATGCATATGAATTCCTGGCTGAAAACTCACTCCAGAAGGAACAAATGCTTGTGTTTCTCTCCGAAAGAACACTCAGCGACTATTCTTTCGCTTGCTCCTTCCAAGTCTTGGTAGAAACGTGTGTTTTCACTGCGGTAATACGTTTTAGGATGCATTGTTTCAATCTCTTGCAAGACTCATGTTGTTTCTTAGACAATGTGGAAACACAAGGAGTATGTTTCCCAATTCACTTGAAATCCAGGAAAACGCACACTGCATCACTCTTCCTCAAACACGCTCTTTCACCTGATGCTTTGGGAATGTTCAAGAAAGCAGAAAAGAAGGGCATTTTGCAGTGAAATTCAGACGGGCATGTACAAAAGATCACTTCTATTCTTTGCAGAGTGCAAAAGCGTAATCGACTTCATGTTCTCAAGGAAACCCATATATTTTCCAAGGGACCTGAAGTAAGACTTTCACAAAAAGATGTGTTTGTGTGTCTGCTTTGAAAGGAGCTCTAAGTTGTGTATTCAGTGCTGTAGAATGACACACTCTACATAGAATACTCAGCATTTTGGGGAGACCAACATGCTGCAAACTGAAACTGCTACAAGGTGTGTGTAGCATACAGAAAGAAGGCTTGTCGTTTCAAAGAAAGAAGAGGAAACCAAAATCCAGGTAGGGGAACGAGCACACCAGTATGGGAGATGTACATGTGGACAGTTTCAAGCACCAGCTCTTTGAGGACACTTGGAAACAGCGCTGTGAAAAAATTTCGTACGAAGCAGGATTTGGACAAAGTTGAAAGACCTTCCAAAACCAACCCTAAAGAACTGAGCCAAACAATGAATGTTGCAATAAGCTCCTCCAGAAAGGTGCTTCTATGACACAACTCCCGAGCAGGTAGCTACTTTCTGCACAGTACAAAATGCATACGAATTCCTGGCTGAAAACTCATTCCAGAAGGACGAAATGCATGTCTTTCTCTCAAAAGGAACACTCAGCCACTAGGCTTTTGCTTGCTCCTTCAAAGTCTTTGTCGAAACGTGTGTTTTCACTGCTGGAATACGTTTTAGGAAGCATTGTTTCAATCTCTTGCAAACCTCATGTTTCTTACACAATGTGGAAAAATAAGGAGTATGTTTCGCAAATCACTTGAAATCTAGGGAAACGCACACTGCATCACTCTTGCTCAAACACGCTCTTTCTCCTAATGTGTTGAGAACATTCAAGAAACCAGAAAACAAGGGCATTTTGCACTGAAACTCAGACGGGCATGTAGAAGAGGTCATTTCGTTTGGTAGTAGAGTGCAAAAGCATCATTGACTTCATGTTCTCGTTGAAACCCTTACATTTCCAAGTGAAAAGAAGTAGGACTTTTACAAAAAGATGTGTTTGCGTGTCTGTGGTGAAAGGAGCTCTAAGTTGTGTATTCAGTGCTGGAGAGTGACACACTCTACAAAGGTTACACAGCGTTTTAGGAGCACCAACATGCTGCAAACTGGAACTGCTACAAGGTGTGTGTTGCATGCAGAAAGAAGGCTTGTCATTTCAAAGAAAGAAGAGAAAACCAAAATCCAGGTAGTGAAACGAGCACACCAGCATGGGAGATGTGCATGTGGACAGTTTCCAGGAGCAGCTCTTTGTGGACACTTGGAAAGAGCGCTGTGAAAAGATTTCATACGAAGCGGATTTGGACAAAGTTGAAAGACCTTCCAAAACCAACCCTAAAGAACTTAGCCAAACAAAGAATGTTGCAATAAGCTCCTCCAGGAAAGGTGCTTCTATGACACAACTCAAGAGCAGGTAGCTACATTCTGCACAGTACAAAATGCATATGAATTCCTGGCTGAAAACTCACTCCAGAAGGAACAAATGCTTGTGTTTCTCTCCGAAAGAACACTCAGCGACTATTCTTTCGCTTGCTCCTTCCAAGTCTTGGTAGAAACGTGTGTTTTCACTGCGGTAATACGTTTTAGGATGCATTGTTTCAATCTCTTGCAAGACTCATGTTGTTTCTTAGACAATGTGGAAACACAAGGAGTATGTTTCCCAATTCACTTGAAATCCAGGAAAACGCACACTGCATCACTCTTCCTCAAACACGCTCTTTCACCTGATGCTTTGGGAATGTTCAAGAAAGCAGAAAAGAAGGGCATTTTGCAGTGAAATTCAGACGGGCATGTACAAAAGATCACTTCTATTCTTTGCAGAGTGCAAAAGCGTAATCGACTTCATGTTCTCAAGGAAACCCATATATTTTCCAAGGGACCTGAAGTAAGACTTTCACAAAAAGATGTGTTTGTGTGTCTGCTTTGAAAGGAGCTCTAAGTTGTGTATTCAGTGCTGTAGAATGACACACTCTACATAGAATACTCAGCATTTTGGGGAGACCAACATGCTGCAAACTGAAACTGCTACAAGGTGTGTGTAGCATACAGAAAGAAGGCTTGTCGTTTCAAAGAAAGAAGAGGAAACCAAAATCCAGGTAGGGGAACGAGCACACCAGTATGGGAGATGTACATGTGGACAGTTTCAAGCACCAGCTCTTTGAGGACACTTGGAAACAGCGCTGTGAAAAAATTTCGTAAGAAGCAGGATTTGGACAAAGTTGAAAGACCTTCCAAAACCAACCCTAAAGAACTGAGCCAAACAATGAATGTTGCAATAAGCTCCCCCAGAAAGGTGCTTCTATGACACAACTCCCGAGCAGGTAGCTACTTTCTGCACAGTACAAAATGCATACGAATTCCTGGCTGAAAACTCATTCCAGAAGGACGAAATGCATGTCTTTCTCTCAAAAGGAACACTCAGCCACTAGGCTTTTGCTTGCTCCTTCAAAGTCTTTGTCGAAACGTGTGTTTTCACTGCTGGAATACGTTTTAGGAAGCATTGTTTCAATCTCTTGCAAACCTCATGTTTCTTACACAATGTGGAAAAATAACGAGTATGTTTCGCAAATCACTTGAAATCTAGGGAAACGCAGACTGCATCACTCTTGCTCAAACACGCTCTTTCTCCTAATGTGTTGAGAACATTCAAGAAACCAGAAAACAAGGGCATTTTGCACTGAAACTCAGACGGGCATGTAGAGGAGGTCATTTCGTTTGGTAGTAGAGTGCAAAAGCATCATTGACTTCATGTTCTCGTTGAAACCCTTACATTTCGAAGTGAAAAGAAGTAGGACTTTTACAAAAAGATGTGTTTGCGTGTCTGTGGTGAAAGGAGCTCTAAGTTGTGTATTCAGTGCTGGAGAGTGACACACTCTACAAAGGTTACACAGCGTTTTAGGAGCACCAACATGCTGCAAACTGGAACTGCTACAAGGTGTGTGTTGCATGCAGAAAGAAGGCTTGTCATTTCAAAGAAAGAAGAGAAAACCAAAATCCAGGTAGTGAAACGAGCACACCAGCATGGGAGATGTGCATGTGGACAGTTTCCAGGAGCAGCTCTTTGTGGACACTTGGAAAGAGCGCTGTGAAAAGATTTCATACGAAGCGGATTTGGACAAAGTTGAAAGACCTTCCAAAACCAACCCTAAAGAACTTAGCCAAACAAAGAATGTTGCAATAAGCTCCTCCAGGAAAGGTGCTTCTATGACACAACTCAAGAGCAGGTAGCTACATTCTGCACAGTACAAAATGCATATGAATTCCTGGCTGAAAACTCACTCCAGAAGGAACAAATGCTTGTGTTTCTCTCCGAAAGAACACTCAGTGACTATTCTTTCGCTTGCTCCTTCCAAGTCTTGGTAGAAACGTGTGTTTTCACTGCGGTAATACGTTTTAGGATGCATTGTTTCAATCTCTTGCAAACCTCATGTTTCTTACACAATGTGGAAAAATAAGGAGTATGTTTCGCAAATCACTTGAAATCTAGGGAAACGCACACTGCATCACTCTTGCTCAAACACGCTCTTTCTCCTAATGTGTTGAGAACATTCAAGAAACCAGAAAACAAGGGCATTTTGCACTGAAACTCAGACGGGCATCTAGAGGAGGTCATTTCTTTTGGTAGTAGAGTGCAAAAGCATCATTGACTTCATGTTCTCGTTGAAACCCTTACATTTCCAAGTGAAAAGAAGTAAGACGTTCACAAAAAGATGTGTTTGTGTGTCTGCTTTGAAAGGAGCTCTAAGTTGTGTATTCAGTGCTGTAGAATGACACACTCTACATAGAATACTCAGCATTTTGGGGAGACCAACATGCTGCAAACTGAAACTGCTACAAGGTGTGTGTAGCATACAGAAAGAAGGCTTGTCGTTTCAAAGAAAGAAGAGGAAACCAAAATCCAGGTAGGGGAACGAGCACACCAGTATGGGAGATGTACATGTGGACAGTTTCAAGCACCAGCTCTTTGAGGACACTTGGAAACAGCGCTGTGAAAAAATTTCGTACGAAGCAGGATTTGGACAAAGTTGAAAGACCTTCCAAAACCAACCCTAAAGAACTGAGCCAAACAATGAATGTTGCAATAAGCTCCTCCAGAAAGGTGCTTCTATGACACAACTCCCGAGCAGGTAGCTACTTTCTGCACAGTACAAAATGCATACGAATTCCTGGCTGAAAACTCATTCCAGAAGGACGAAATGCATGTCTTTCTCTCAAAAGGAACACTCAGCCACTAGGCTTTTGCTTGCTCCTTCAAAGTCTTTGTCGAAACGTGTGTTTTCACTGCTGGAATACGTTTTAGGAAGCATTGTTTCAATCTCTTGCAAACCTCATGTTTCTTACACAATGTGGAAAAATAAGGAGTATGTTTCGCAAATCACTTGAAATCTAGGGAAACGCACACTGCATCACTCTTGCTCAAACACGCTCTTTCTCCTAATGTGTTGAGAACATTCAAGAAACCAGAAAACAAGGGCATTTTGCACTGAAACTCAGACGGGCATGTAGAAGAGGTCATTTCGTTTGGTAGTAGAGTGCAAAAGCATCATTGACTTCATGTTCTCGTTGAAACCCTTACATTTCCAAGTGAAAAGAAGTAGGACTTTTACAAAAAGATGTGTTTGCGTGTCTGTGGTGAAAGGAGCTCTAAGTTGTGTATTCAGTGCTGGAGAGTGACACACTCTACAAAGGTTACACAGCGTTTTAGGAGCACCAACATGCTGCAAACTGGAACTGCTACAAGGTGTGTGTTGCATGCAGAAAGAAGGCTTGTCATTTCAAAGAAAGAAGAGAAAACCAAAATCCAGGTAGTGAAACGAGCACACCAGCATGGGAGATGTGCATGTGGACAGTTTCCAGGAGCAGCTCTTTGTGGACACTTGGAAAGAGCGCTGTGAAAAGATTTCATACGAAGCGGATTTGGACAAAGTTGAAAGACCTTCCAAAACCAACCCTAAAGAACTGAGCCAAACAAAGAATGTTGCAATAAGCTCCTCCAGGAAAGGTGCTTCCATGACACAACTCAAGAGCAGGTAGCTACATTCTGCACAGTACAAAATGCATATGAATTCCTGGCTGAAAACTCACTCCAGAAGGAACAAATGCTTGTGTTTCTCTCCGAAAGAACACTCAGCGACTATTCTTTCGCTTGCTCCTTCCAAGTCTTGGTAGAAACGTGTGTTTTCACTGCGGTAATACGTTTTAGGATGCATTGTTTCAATCTCTTGCAAGACTCATGTTGTTTCTTAGACAATGTGGAAACACAAGGAGTATGTTTCCCAATTCACTTGAAATCCAGGAAAACGCACACTGCATCACTCTTCCTCAAACACGCTTTTCACCTGATGCTTTGGGAATGTTCAAGAAAGCAGAAAAGAAGGGCATTTTGCAGTGAAATTCAGACGGGCATGTACAAAAGGTCACTTCTATTCTTTGCAGAGTGCAAAAGCGTAATCGACTTCATGTTCTCAAAGAAACCCATATATTTTCCAAGGGACCTGAAGTAAGACTTTCACAAAAAGATGTGTTTGTGTGTCTGCTTTGAAAGGAGCTCTAAGTTGTGTATTCAGTGCTGTAGAATGACACACTCTACATAGAATACTCAGCATTTTGGGGAGACCAACATGCTGCAAACTGAAACTGCTACAAGGTGTGTGTAGCATACAGAAAGAAGGCTTGTCGTTTCAAAGAAAGAAGAGGAAACCAAAATCCAGGTAGGGGAACGAGCACACCAGTATGGGAGATGTACATGTGGACAGTTTCAAGCACCAGCTCTTTGAGGACACTTGGAAACAGCGCTGTGAAAAAATTTCGTACGAAGCAGGATTTGGACAAAGTTGAAAGACCTTCCAAAACCAACCCTAAAGAACTGAGCCAAACAATGAATGTTGCAATAAGCTCCTCCAGAAAGGTGCTTCTATGACACAACTCCCGAGCAGGTAGCTACTTTCTGCACAGTACAAAATGCATACGAATTCCTGGCTGAAAACTCATTCCAGAAGGACGAAATGCATGTCTTTCTCTCAAAAGGAACACTCAGCCACTAGGCTTTTGCTTGCTCCTTCAAAGTCTTTGTCGAAACGTGTGTTTTCACTGCTGGAATACGTTTTAGGAAGCATTGTTTCAATCTCTTGCAAACCTCATGTTTCTTACACAATGTGGAAAAATAAGGAGTATGTTTCGCAAATCACTTGAAATCTAGGGAAACGCACACTGCATCACTCTTGCTCAAACACGCTCTTTCTCCTAATGTGTTGAGAACATTCAAGAAACCAGAAAACAAGGGCATTTTGCACTGAAACTCAGACGGGCATGTAGAAGAGGTCATTTCGTTTGGTAGTAGAGTGCAAAAGCATCATTGACTTCATGTTCTCGTTGAAACCCTTACATTTCCAAGTGAAAAGAAGTAGGACTTTTACAAAAAGATGTGTTTGCGTGTCTGTGGTGAAAGGAGCTCTAAGTTGTGTATTCAGTGCTGGAGAGTGACACACTCTACAAAGGTTACACAGCGTTTTAGGAGCACCAACATGCTGCAAACTGGAACTGCTACAAGGTGTGTGTTGCATGCAGAAAGAAGGCTTGTCATTTCAAAGAAAGAGGAGAAAACCAAAATCCAGGTAGTGAAACGAGCACACCAGCATGGGAGATGTGCATGTGGACAGTTTCCAGGAGCAGCTCTTTGTGGACACTTGGAAAGAGCGCTGTGAAAAGATTTCATACGAAGCGGATTTGGACAAAGTTGAAAGACCTTCCAAAACCAACCCTAAAGAACTTAGCCAAACAAAGAATGTTGCAATAAGCTCCTCCAGGAAAGGTGCTTCTATGACACAACTCAAGAGCAGGTAGCTACATTCTGCACAGTACAAAATGCATATGAATTCCTGGCTGAAAACTCACTCCAGAAGGAACAAATGCTTGTGTTTCTCTCCGAAAGAACACTCAGCGACTATTCTTTCGCTTGCTCCTTCCAAGTCTTGGTAGAAACGTGTGTTTTCACTGCGGTAATACGTTTTAGGATGCATTGTTTCAATCTCTTGCAAGACTCATGTTGTTTCTTAGACAATGTGGAAACACAAGGAGTATGTTTCCCAATTCACTTGAAATCCAGGAAAACGCACACTGCATCACTCTTCCTCAAACACGCTCTTTCACCTGATGCTTTGGGAATGTTCAAGAAAGCAGAAAAGAAGGGCATTTTGCAGTGAAATTCAGACGGGCATGTACAAAAGATCACTTCTATTCTTTGCAGAGTGCAAAAGCGTAATCGACTTCATGTTCTCAAGGAAACCCATATATTTTCCAAGGGACCTGAAGTAAGACTTTCACAAAAAGATGTGTTTGTGTGTCTGCTTTGAAAGGAGCTCTAAGTTGTGTATTCAGTGCTGTAGAATGACACACTCTACATAGAATACTCAGCATTTTGGGGAGACCAACATGCTGCAAACTGAAACTGCTACAAGGTGTGTGTAGCATACAGAAAGAAGGCTTGTCGTTTCAAAGAAAGAAGAGGAAACCAAAATCCAGGTAGGGGAACGAGCACACCAGTATGGGAGATGTACATGTGGACAGTTTCAAGCACCAGCTCTTTGAGGACACTTGGAAACAGCGCTGTGAAAAAATTTCGTACGAAGCAGGATTTGGACAAAGTTGAAAGACCTTCCAAAACCAACCCTAAAGAACTGAGCCAAACAATGAATGTTGCAATAAGCTCCTCCAGAAAGGTGCTTCTATGACACAACTCCCGAGCAGGTAGCTACTTTCTGCACAGTACAAAATGCATACGAATTCCTGGCTGAAAACTCATTCCAGAAGGACGAAATGCATGTCTTTCTCTCAAAAGGAACACTCAGCCACTAGGCTTTTGCTTGCTCCTTCAAAGTCTTTGTCGAAACGTGTGTTTTCACTGCTGGAATACGTTTTAGGAAGCATTGTTTCAATCTCTTGCAAACCTCATGTTTCTTACACAATGTGGAAAAATAAGGAGTATGTTTCGCAAATCACTTGAAATCTAGGGAAACGCACACTGCATCACTCTTGCTCAAACACGCTCTTTCTCCTAATGTGTTGAGAACATTCAAGAAACCAGAAAACAAGGGCATTTTGCACTGAAACTCAGACGGGCATGTAGAAGAGGTCATTTCGTTTGGTAGTAGAGTGCAAAAGCATCATTGACTTCATGTTCTCGTTGAAACCCTTACATTTCCAAGTGAAAAGAAGTAGGACTTTTACAAAAAGATGTGTTTGCGTGTCTGTGGTGAAAGGAGCTCTAAGTTGTGTATTCAGTGCTGGAGAGTGACACACTCTACAAAGGTTACACAGCGTTTTAGGAGCACCAACATGCTGCAAACTGGAACTGCTACAAGGTGTGTGTTGCATGCAGAAAGAAGGCTTGTCATTTCAAAGAAAGAGGAGAAAACCAAAATCCAGGTAGTGAAACGAGCACACCAGCATGGGAGATGTGCATGTGGAAAGTTTCCAGGAGCAGCTCTTTGTGGACACTTGGAAAGAGCGCTGTGAAAAGATTTCATACGAAGCGGATTTGGACAAAGTTGAAAGACCTTCCAAAACCAACCCTAAAGAACTTAGCCAAACAAAGAATGTTGCAATAAGCTCCTCCAGGAAAGGTGCTTCTATGACACAACTCAAGAGCAGGTAGCTACATTCTGCACAGTACAAAATGCATATGAATTCCTGGCTGAAAACTCACTCCAGAAGGAACAAATGCTTGTGTTTCTCTCCGAAAGAACACTCAGCGACTATTCTTTCGCTTGCTCCTTCCAAGTCTTGGTAGAAACGTGTGTTTTCACTGCGGTAATACGTTTTAGGATGCATTGTTTCAATCTCTTGCAAGACTCATGTTGTTTCTTAGACAATGTGGAAACACAAGGAGTATGTTTCCCAATTCACTTGAAATCCAGGAAAACGCACACTGCATCACTCTTCCTCAAACACGCTCTTTCACCTGATGCTTTGGGAATGTTCAAGAAAGCAGAAAAGAAGGGCATTTTGCAGTGAAATTCAGACGGGCATGTACAAAAGATCACTTCTATTCTTTGCAGAGTGCAAAAGCGTAATCGACTTCATGTTCTCAAGGAAACCCATATATTTTCCAAGGGACCTGAAGTAAGACTTTCACAAAAAGATGTGTTTGTGTGTCTGCTTTGAAAGGAGCTCTAAGTTGTGTATTCAGTGCTGTAGAATGACACACTCTACATAGAATACTCAGCATTTTGGGGAGACCAACATGCTGCAAACTGAAACTGCTACAAGGTGTGTGTAGCATACAGAAAGAAGGCTTGTCGTTTCAAAGAAAGAAGAGGAAACCAAAATCCAGGTAGGGGAACGAGCACACCAGTATGGGAGATGTACATGTGGACAGTTTCAAGCACCAGCTCTTTGAGGACACTTGGAAACAGCGCTGTGAAAAAATTTCGTACGAAGCAGGATTTGGACAAAGTTGAAAGACCTTCCAAAACCAACCCTAAAGAACTGAGCCAAACAATGAATGTTGCAATAAGCTCCTCCAGAAAGGTGCTTCTATGACACAACTCCCGAGCAGGTAGCTACTTTCTGCACAGTACAAAATGCATACGAATTCCTGGCTGAAAACTCATTCCAGAAGGACGAAATGCATGTCTTTCTCTCAAAAGGAACACTCAGCCACTAGGCTTTTGCTTGCTCCTTCAAAGTCTTTGTCGAAACGTGTGTTTTCACTGCTGGAATACGTTTTAGGAAGCATTGTTTCAATCTCTTGCAAACCTCATGTTTCTTACACAATGTGGAAAAATAAGGAGTATGTTTCGCAAATCACTTGAAATCTAGGGAAACGCACACTGCATCACTCTTGCTCAAACACGCTCTTTCTCCTAATGTGTTGAGAACATTCAAGAAACCAGAAAACAAGGGCATTTTGCACTGAAACTCAGACGGGCATGTAGAAGAGGTCATTTCGTTTGGTAGTAGAGTGCAAAAGCATCATTGACTTCATGTTCTCGTTGAAACCCTTACATTTCCAAGTGAAAAGAAGTAGGACTTTTACAAAAAGATGTGTTTGCGTGTCTGTGGTGAAAGGAGCTCTAAGTTGTGTATTCAGTGCTGGAGAGTGACACACTCTACAAAGGTTACACAGCGTTTTAGGAGCACCAACATGCTGCAAACTGGAACTGCTACAAGGTGTGTGTTGCATGCAGAAAGAAGGCTTGTCATTTCAAAGAAAGAAGAGAAAACCAAAATCCAGGTAGTGAAACGAGCACACCAGCATGGGAGATGTGCATGTGGACAGTTTCCAGGAGCAGCTCTTTGTGGACACTTGGAAAGAGCGCTGTGAAAAGATTTCATACGAAGCGGATTTGGACAAAGTTGAAAGACCTTCCAAAACCAACCCTAAAGAACTTAGCCAAACAAAGAATGTTGCAATAAGCTCCTCCAGGAAAGGTGCTTCTATGACACAACTCAAGAGCAGGTAGCTACATTCTGCACAGTACAAAATGCATATGAATTCCTGGCTGAAAACTCACTCCAGAAGGAACAAATGCTTGTGTTTCTCTCCGAAAGAACACTCAGCGACTATTCTTTCGCTTGCTCCTTCCAAGTCTTGGTAGAAACGTGTGTTTTCACTGCGGTAATACGTTTTAGGATGCATTGTTTCAATCTCTTGCAAGACTCATGTTGTTTCTTAGACAATGTGGAAACACAAGGAGTATGTTTCCCAATTCACTTGAAATCCAGGAAAACGCACACTGCATCACTCTTCCTCAAACACGCTCTTTCACCTGATGCTTTGGGAATGTTCAAGAAAGCAGAAAAGAAGGGCATTTTGCAGTGAAATTCAGACGGGCATGTACAAAAGATCACTTCTATTCTTTGCAGAGTGCAAAAGCGTAATCGACTTCATGTTCTCAAGGAAACCCATATATTTTCCAAGGGACCTGAAGTAAGACTTTCACAAAAAGATGTGTTTGTGTGTCTGCTTTGAAAGGAGCTCTAAGTTGTGTATTCAGTGCTGTAGAATGACACACTCTACATAGAATACTCAGCATTTTGGGGAGACCAACATGCTGCAAACTGAAACTGCTACAAGGTGTGTGTAGCATACAGAAAGAAGGCTTGTCGTTTCAAAGAAAGAAGAGGAAACCAAAATCCAGGTAGGGGAACGAGCACACCAGTATGGGAGATGTACATGTGGACAGTTTCAAGCACCAGCTCTTTGAGGACACTTGGAAACAGCGCTGTGAAAAAATTTCGTAAGAAGCAGGATTTGGACAAAGTTGAAAGACCTTCCAAAACCAACCCTAAAGAACTGAGCCAAACAATGAATGTTGCAATAAGCTCCCCCAGAAAGGTGCTTCTATGACACAACTCCCGAGCAGGTAGCTACTTTCTGCACAGTACAAAATGCATACGAATTCCTGGCTGAAAACTCATTCCAGAAGGACGAAATGCATGTCTTTCTCTCAAAAGGAACACTCAGCCACTAGGCTTTTGCTTGCTCCTTCAAAGTCTTTGTCGAAACGTGTGTTTTCACTGCTGGAATACGTTTTAGGAAGCATTGTTTCAATCTCTTGCAAACCTCATGTTTCTTACACAATGTGGAAAAATAACGAGTATGTTTCGCAAATCACTTGAAATCTAGGGAAACGCAGACTGCATCACTCTTGCTCAAACACGCTCTTTCTCCTAATGTGTTGAGAACATTCAAGAAACCAGAAAACAAGGGCATTTTGCACTGAAACTCAGACGGGCATGTAGAGGAGGTCATTTCGTTTGGTAGTAGAGTGCAAAAGCATCATTGACTTCATGTTCTCGTTGAAACCCTTACATTTCGAAGTGAAAAGAAGTAGGACTTTTACAAAAAGATGTGTTTGCGTGTCTGTGGTGAAAGGAGCTCTAAGTTGTGTATTCAGTGCTGGAGAGTGACACACTCTACAAAGGTTACACAGCGTTTTAGGAGCACCAACATGCTGCAAACTGGAACTGCTACAAGGTGTGTGTTGCATGCAGAAAGAAGGCTTGTCATTTCAAAGAAAGAAGAGAAAACCAAAATCCAGGTAGTGAAACGAGCACACCAGCATGGGAGATGTGCATGTGGACAGTTTCCAGGAGCAGCTCTTTGTGGACACTTGGAAAGAGCGCTGTGAAAAGATTTCATACGAAGCGGATTTGGACAAAGTTGAAAGACCTTCCAAAACCAACCCTAAAGAACTTAGCCAAACAAAGAATGTTGCAATAAGCTCCTCCAGGAAAGGTGCTTCTATGACACAACTCAAGAGCAGGTAGCTACATTCTGCACAGTACAAAATGCATATGAATTCCTGGCTGAAAACTCACTCCAGAAGGAACAAATGCTTGTGTTTCTCTCCGAAAGAACACTCAGTGACTATTCTTTCGCTTGCTCCTTCCAAGTCTTGGTAGAAACGTGTGTTTTCACTGCGGTAATACGTTTTAGGATGCATTGTTTCAATCTCTTGCAAACCTCATGTTTCTTACACAATGTGGAAAAATAAGGAGTATGTTTCGCAAATCACTTGAAATCTAGGGAAACGCACACTGCATCACTCTTGCTCAAACACGCTCTTTCTCCTAATGTGTTGAGAACATTCAAGAAACCAGAAAACAAGGGCATTTTGCACTGAAACTCAGACGGGCATCTAGAGGAGGTCATTTCTTTTGGTAGTAGAGTGCAAAAGCATCATTGACTTCATGTTCTCGTTGAAACCCTTACATTTCCAAGTGAAAAGAAGTAAGACGTTCACAAAAAGATGTGTTTGTGTGTCTGCTTTGAAAGGAGCTCTAAGTTGTGTATTCAGTGCTGTAGAATGACACACTCTACATAGAATACTCAGCATTTTGGGGAGACCAACATGCTGCAAACTGAAACTGCTACAAGGTGTGTGTAGCATACAGAAAGAAGGCTTGTCGTTTCAAAGAAAGAAGAGGAAACCAAAATCCAGGTAGGGGAACGAGCACACCAGTATGGGAGATGTACATGTGGACAGTTTCAAGCACCAGCTCTTTGAGGACACTTGGAAACAGCGCTGTGAAAAAATTTCGTACGAAGCAGGATTTGGACAAAGTTGAAAGACCTTCCAAAACCAACCCTAAAGAACTGAGCCAAACAATGAATGTTGCAATAAGCTCCTCCAGAAAGGTGCTTCTATGACACAACTCCCGAGCAGGTAGCTACTTTCTGCACAGTACAAAATGCATACGAATTCCTGGCTGAAAACTCATTCCAGAAGGACGAAATGCATGTCTTTCTCTCAAAAGGAACACTCAGCCACTAGGCTTTTGCTTGCTCCTTCAAAGTCTTTGTCGAAACGTGTGTTTTCACTGCTGGAATACGTTTTAGGAAGCATTGTTTCAATCTCTTGCAAACCTCATGTTTCTTACACAATGTGGAAAAATAAGGAGTATGTTTCGCAAATCACTTGAAATCTAGGGAAACGCACACTGCATCACTCTTGCTCAAACACGCTCTTTCTCCTAATGTGTTGAGAACATTCAAGAAACCAGAAAACAAGGGCATTTTGCACTGAAACTCAGACGGGCATGTAGAAGAGGTCATTTCGTTTGGTAGTAGAGTGCAAAAGCATCATTGACTTCATGTTCTCGTTGAAACCCTTACATTTCCAAGTGAAAAGAAGTAGGACTTTTACAAAAAGATGTGTTTGCGTGTCTGTGGTGAAAGGAGCTCTAAGTTGTGTATTCAGTGCTGGAGAGTGACACACTCTACAAAGGTTACACAGCGTTTTAGGAGCACCAACATGCTGCAAACTGGAACTGCTACAAGGTGTGTGTTGCATGCAGAAAGAAGGCTTGTCATTTCAAAGAAAGAAGAGAAAACCAAAATCCAGGTAGTGAAACGAGCACACCAGCATGGGAGATGTGCATGTGGACAGTTTCCAGGAGCAGCTCTTTGTGGACACTTGGAAAGAGCGCTGTGAAAAGATTTCATACGAAGCGGATTTGGACAAAGTTGAAAGACCTTCCAAAACCAACCCTAAAGAACTTAGCCAAACAAAGAATGTTGCAATAAGCTCCTCCAGGAAAGGTGCTTCTATGACACAACTCAAGAGCAGGTAGCTACATTCTGCACAGTACAAAATGCATATGAATTCCTGGCTGAAAACTCACTCCAGAAGGAACAAATGCTTGTGTTTCTCTCCGAAAGAACACTCAGCGACTATTCTTTCGCTTGCTCCTTCCAAGTCTTGGTAGAAACGTGTGTTTTCACTGCGGTAATACGTTTTAGGATGCATTGTTTCAATCTCTTGCAAGACTCATGTTGTTTCTTAGACAATGTGGAAACACAAGGAGTATGTTTCCCAATTCACTTGAAATCCAGGAAAACGCACACTGCATCACTCTTCCTCAAACACGCTCTTTCACCTGATGCTTTGGGAATGTTCAAGAAAGCAGAAAAGAAGGGCATTTTGCAGTGAAATTCAGACGGGCATGTACAAAAGATCACTTCTATTCTTTGCAGAGTGCAAAAGCGTAATCGACTTCATGTTCTCAAGGAAACCCATATATTTTCCAAGGGACCTGAAGTAAGACTTTCACAAAAAGATGTGTTTGTGTGTCTGCTTTGAAAGGAGCTCTAAGTTGTGTATTCAGTGCTGTAGAATGACACACTCTACATAGAATACTCAGCATTTTGGGGAGACCAACATGCTGCAAACTGAAACTGCTACAAGGTGTGTGTAGCATACAGAAAGAAGGCTTGTCGTTTCAAAGAAAGAAGAGGAAACCAAAATCCAGGTAGGGGAACGAGCACACCAGTATGGGAGATGTACATGTGGACAGTTTCAAGCACCAGCTCTTTGAGGACACTTGGAAACAGCGCTGTGAAAAAATTTCGTACGAAGCAGGATTTGGACAAAGTTGAAAGACCTTCCAAAACCAACCCTAAAGAACTGAGCCAAACAATGAATGTTGCAATAAGCTCCCCCAGAAAGGTGCTTCTATGACACAACTCCCGAGCAGGTAGCTACTTTCTGCACAGTACAAAATGCATACGAATTCCTGGCTGAAAACTCATTCCAGAAGGACGAAATGCATGTCTTTCTCTCAAAAGGAACACTCAGCCACTAGGCTTTTGCTTGCTCCTTCAAAGTCTTTGTCGAAACGTGTGTTTTCACTGCTGGAATACGTTTTAGGAAGCATTGTTTCAATCTCTTGCAAACCTCATGTTTCTTACACAATGTGGAAAAATAACGAGTATGTTTCGCAAATCACTTGAAATCTAGGGAAACGCAGACTGCATCACTCTTGCTCAAACACGCTCTTTCTCCTAATGTGTTGAGAACATTCAAGAAACCAGAAAACAAGGGCATTTTGCACTGAAACTCAGACGGGCATGTAGAGGAGGTCATTTCGTTTGGTAGTAGAGTGCAAAAGCATCATTGACTTCATGTTCTCGTTGAAACCCTTACATTTCGAAGTGAAAAGAAGTAGGACTTTTACAAAAAGATGTGTTTGCGTGTCTGTGGTGAAAGGAGCTCTAAGTTGTGTATTCAGTGCTGGAGAGTGACACACTCTACAAAGGTTACACAGCGTTTTAGGAGCACCAACATGCTGCAAACTGGAACTGCTACAAGGTGTGTGTTGCATGCAGAAAGAAGGCTTGTCATTTCAAAGAAAGAAGAGAAAACCAAAATCCAGGTAGTGAAACGAGCACACCAGCATGGGAGATGTGCATGTGGACAGTTTCCAGGAGCAGCTCTTTGTGGACACTTGGAAAGAGCGCTGTGAAAAGATTTCATACGAAGCGGATTTGGACAAAGTTGAAAGACCTTCCAAAACCAACCCTAAAGAACTTAGCCAAACAAAGAATGTTGCAATAAGCTCCTCCAGGAAAGGTGCTTCTATGACACAACTCAAGAGCAGGTAGCTACATTCTGCACAGTACAAAATGCATATGAATTCCTGGCTGAAAACTCACTCCAGAAGGAACAAATGCTTGTGTTTCTCTCCGAAAGAACACTCAGTGACTATTCTTTCGCTTGCTCCTTCCAAGTCTTGGTAGAAACGTGTGTTTTCACTGCGGTAATACGTTTTAGGATGCATTGTTTCAATCTCTTGCAAACCTCATGTTTCTTACACAATGTGGAAAAATAAGGAGTATGTTTCGCAAATCACTTGAAATCTAGGGAAACGCACACTGCATCACTCTTGCTCAAACACGCTCTTTCTCCTAATGTGTTGAGAACATTCAAGAAACCAGAAAACAAGGGCATTTTGCACTGAAACTCAGACGGGCATCTAGAGGAGGTCATTTCTTTTGGTAGTAGAGTGCAAAAGCATCATTGACTTCATGTTCTCGTTGAAACCCTTACATTTCCAAGTGAAAAGAAGTAAGACGTTCACAAAAAGATGTGTTTGTGTGTCTGCTTTGAAAGGAGCTCTAAGTTGTGTATTCAGTGCTGTAGAATGACACACTCTACATAGAATACTCAGCATTTTGGGGAGACCAACATGCTGCAAACTGAAACTGCTACAAGGTGTGTGTAGCATACAGAAAGAAGGCTTGTCGTTTCAAAGAAAGAAGAGGAAACCAAAATCCAGGTAGGGGAACGAGCACACCAGTATGGGAGATGTACATGTGGACAGTTTCAAGCACCAGCTCTTTGAGGACACTTGGAAACAGCGCTGTGAAAAAATTTCGTACGAAGCAGGATTTGGACAAAGTTGAAAGACCTTCCAAAACCAACCCTAAAGAACTGAGCCAAACAATGAATGTTGCAATAAGCTCCTCCAGAAAGGTGCTTCTATGACACAACTCCCGAGCAGGTAGCTACTTTCTGCACAGTACAAAATGCATACGAATTCCTGGCTGAAAACTCATTCCAGAAGGACGAAATGCATGTCTTTCTCTCAAAAGGAACACTCAGCCACTAGGCTTTTGCTTGCTCCTTCAAAGTCTTTGTCGAAACGTGTGTTTTCACTGCTGGAATACGTTTTAGGAAGCATTGTTTCAATCTCTTGCAAACCTCATGTTTCTTACACAATGTGGAAAAATAAGGAGTATGTTTCGCAAATCACTTGAAATCTAGGGAAACGCACACTGCATCACTCTTGCTCAAACACGCTCTTTCTCCTAATGTGTTGAGAACATTCAAGAAACCAGAAAACAAGGGCATTTTGCACTGAAACTCAGACGGGCATGTAGAGGAGGTCATTTCGTTTGGTAGTAGAGTGCAAAAGCATCATTGACTTCATGTTCTCGTTGAAACCCTTACATTTCCAAGTGAAAAGAAGTAGGACTTTTACAAAAAGATGTGTTTGCGTGTCTGTGGTGAAAGGAGCTCTAAGTTGTGTATTCAGTGCTGGAGAGTGACACACTCTACAAAGGTTACACAGCGTTTTAGGAGCACCAACATGCTGCAAACTGGAACTGCTACAAGGTGTGTGTTGCATGCAGAAAGAAGGCTTGTCATTTCAAAGAAAGAAGAGAAAACCAAAATCCAGGTAGTGAAACGAGCACACCAGCATGGGAGATGTGCATGTGGACAGTTTCCAGGAGCAGCTCTTTGTGGACACTTGGAAAGAGCGCTGTGAAAAGATTTCATACGAAGCGGATTTGGACAAAGTTGAAAGACCTTCCAAAACCAACCCTAAAGAACTGAGCCAAACAAAGAATGTTGCAATAAGCTCCTCCAGGAAAGGTGCTTCCATGACACAACTCAAGAGCAGGTAGCTACATTCTGCACAGTACAAAATGCATATGAATTCCTGGCTGAAAACTCACTCCAGAAGGAACAAATGCTTGTGTTTCTCTCCGAAAGAACACTCAGCGACTATTCTTTCGCTTGCTCCTTCCAAGTCTTGGTAGAAACGTGTGTTTTCACTGCGGTAATACGTTTTAGGATGCATTGTTTCAATCTCTTGCAAGACTCATGTTGTTTCTTAGACAATGTGGAAACACAAGGAGTATGTTTCCCAATTCACTTGAAATCCAGGAAAACGCACACTGCATCACTCTTCCTCAAACACGCTCTTTCACCTGATGCTTTGGGAATGTTCAAGAGAGCAGAAAAGAAGGGCATTTTGCAGTGAAATTCAGACGGGCATGTACAAAAGATCACTTCTATTCTTTGCAGAGTGCAAAAGCGTAATCGACTTCATGTTCTCAAAGAAACCCATATATTTTCCAAGGGACCTGAAGTAAGACTTTCACAAAAAGATGTGTTTGTGTGTCTGCTTTGAAAGGAGCTCTAAGTTGTGTATTCAGTGCTGTAGAATGACACACTCTACATAGAATACTCAGCATTTGGGGAGACCAACATGCTGCAAACTGAAACTGCTACAAGGTGTGTGTAGCATACAGAAAGAAGGCTTGTCGTTTCAAAGAAAGAAGAGGAAACCAAAATCCAGGTAGGGGAACGAGCACACCAGTATGGGAGATGTACATGTGGACAGTTTCAAGCACCAGCTCTTTGTGGACACTTGGAAACAGCGCTGTGAAAAAATTTCGTACGAAGCAGGATTTGGACAAAGTTGAAAGACCTTCCAAAACCAACCCTAAAGAACTGAGCCAAACAATGAATGTTGCAATAAGCTCCTCCAGAAAGGTGCTTCTATGACACAACTCCCGAGCAGGTAGCTACTTTCTGCACAGTACAAAATGCATACGAATTCCTGGCTGAAAACTCATTCCAGAAGGACGAAATGCATGTCTTTCTCTCAAAAGGAACACTCAGCCACTAGGATTTTGCTTGCTCCTTCAAAGTCTTTGTCGAAACGTGTGTTTTCACTGCTGGAATACGTTTTAGGAAGCATTGTTTCAATCTCTTGCAAACCTCATGTTTCTTACACAATGTGGAAAACTAAGGAGTATGTTTCGCAAATCACTTGAAATCTAGGGAAACGCACACTGCATCACTCTTGCTCAAACACGCTCTTTCTCCTAATGTGTTGAGAACGTTCAAGAAACCAGAAAACAAGGGGATTTTGCACTGAAACTCAGACGGGCATGTAGAAGAGTTCATTTCTTTTGGTAGTAGAGTGCAAAAGCATCATTGACTTCATGTTCTCGTTGAAACCCTTACATTTCCAAGTGAAAAGAAGTAGGACTTTCACAAAAAGATGTGTTTGCGTGTCTGTGGTGAAAGGAGCTCTAAGTTGTGTATTCAGTGCTGGAGAGTGACACACTCTACACAGGTTACACAGCGTTTTAGGAGCACCAACATGCTGCAAACTGGAACTGCTACAAGGTGTGTGTAGCATGCAGAAAGAAGGCTTGTCATTTCAAAGAAAGAAGAGAAAACCAAAATCCAGGTAGTGAAACGAGCACACCAGCATGGGAGATGTGCATGTGGACAGTTTCCAGGAGCAGCTCTTTGTGGACACTTGGAAAGAGCGCTGTGAAAAGATTTCATACGAAGCGGATTTGGACAAAGTTGAAAGACCTTCCAAAACCAACCCTAAAGAACTGAGCCAAACAAAGAATGTTGCAATAAGCTCCTCCAGGAAAGGTGCTTCCATGACACAACTCAAGAGCAGGTAGCTACATTCTGCACAGTACAAAATGCATATGAATTCCTGGCTGAAAACTCACTCCAGAAGGAACAAATGCTTGTGTTTCTCTCCGAAAGAACACTCAGCGACTATTCTTTCGCTTGCTCCTTCCAAGTCTTGGTAGAAACGTGTGTTTTCACTGCGGTAATACGTTTTAGGATGCATTGTTTCAATCTCTTGCAAGACTCATGTTGTTTCTTAGACAATGTGGAAACACAAGGAGTATGTTTCCCAATTCACTTGAAAGCCAGGAAAACGCACACTGCATCACTCTTCCTCAAACACGCTCTTTCACCTGATGCTTTGGGAATGTTCAAGAAAGCAGAAAAGAAGGGCATTTTGCAGTGAAATTCAGACGGGCATGTACAAAAGATCACTTCTATTCTTTGCAGAGTGCAAAAGCGTAATCGACTTCATGTTCTCAAAGAAACCCATATATTTTCCAAGGGACCTGAAGTAAGACTTTCACAAAAAGATGTGTTTGTGTGTCTGCTTTGAAAGGAGCTCTAAGTTGTGTATTCAGTGCTGTAGAATGACACACTCTACATAGAATACTCAGCATTTTGGGGAGACCAACATGCTGCAAAGTGAAACTGCTACAAGGTGTGTGTAGCATACAGAAAGAAGGCTTGTCGTTTCAAAGGAAGAAGAGGAAACCAAAATCCAGGTAGGGGAACGAGCACACCAGTATGGGAGATGTACATGTGGACAGTTTCAAGCACCAGCTCTTTGTGGACACTTGGAAACAGCGCTGTGAAAAAATTTCGTACGAAGCAGGATTTGGACAAAGTTGAAAGACCTTCCAAAACCAACCCTAAAGAACTGAGCCAAACAATGAATGTTGCAATAAGCTCCTCCAGAAAGGTGCTTCTATGACACAACTCCCGAGCAGGTAACTACTTTCTGCACAGTACAAAATGCATACGAATTCCTGGCTGAAAACTCATTCCAGAAGGACTAAATGCATGTCTTTCTCTCAAAAGGAACACTCAGCCACTAGGATTTTGCTTGCTCCTTCAAAGTCTTTGTCGAAACGTGTGTTTTCACTGCTGGAATACGTTTTAGGAAGCATTGTTTCAATCTCTTGCAAACCTCATGTTTCTTACACAATGTGGAAAACTAAGGAGTATGTTTCGCAAATCACTTGAAATCTAGGGAAACGCACACTGCATCACTCTTGCTCAAACACGCTCTTTCTCCTAATGTGTTGAGAACGTTCAAGAAACCAGAAAACAAGGGGATTTTGCACTGAAACTCAGACGGGCATGTAGAAGAGGTCATTTCTTTTGGTAGTAGAGTGCAAAAGCATCATTGACTTCATGTTCTCGTTGAAACCCTTACATTTCCAAGTGAAAAGAAGTAGGACTTTCACAAAAAGATGTGTTTGCGTGTCTGTGGTGAAAGGAGCTCTAAGTTGTGTATTCAGTGCTGGAGAGTGACACACTCTACACAGGTTACACAGCGTTTTAGGAGCACCAACATGCTGCAAACTGGAACTGCTACAAGGTGTGTGTAGCATGCAGAAAGAAGGCTTGTCATTTCAAAGAAAGAAGAGAAAACCAAAATCCAGGTAGTGAAACGAGCACACCAGCATGGGAGATGTGCATGTGGACAGTTTCCAGGAGCAGCTCTTTGTGGACACTTGGAAAGAGCGCTGTGAAAAGATTTCATACGAAGCGGATTTGGACAAAGTTGAAAGACCTTCCAAAACCAACCCTAAAGAACTGAGCCAAACAAAGAATGTTGCAATAAGCTCCTCCAGGAAAGGTGCTTCTATGACACAACTCAAGAGCACGTAGCTACATTCTGCACAGTACAAAATGCATATGAATTCCTGGCTGAAAACTCACTCCAGAAGGAACAAATGCTTGTGTTTCTCTCCGAAAGAACACTCAGCGACTATTCTTTCGCTTGCTCCTTCCAAGTCTTGGTAGAAACGTGTGTTTTCACTGCGGTAATACGTTTTAGGATGCATTGTTTCAATCTCTTGCAAGACTCATGTTGTTTCTTAGACAATGTGGAAACACAAGGAGTATGTTTCCCAATTCACTTGAAATCCAGGAAAACGCACACTGCATCACTCTTCCTCAAACACGCTCTTTCGCCTGATGCTTTGTGAATGTTCAAGAGAGCAGAAAAGAAGGGCATTTTGCAGTGAAATTCAGACGGGCATGTACAAAAGATCACTTCTATTCTTTGCAGAGTGCAAAAGCGTAATCGACTTCATGTTCTCAAAGAAACCCATATATTTTCCAAGGGACCTGAAGTAAGGCTTTCACAAAAAGATGTGTTTGTGTGTCTGCTTTGAAAGGAGCTCTAAGTTGTGTATTCAGTGCTGTAGAATGACACTCTCTACATAGAATACTCAGCATTTTGGGGAGACCAACATGCTGCAAAGTGAAACTGCTACAAGGTGTGTGTAGCATACAGAAAGAAGGCTTGTCGTTTCAAAGAAAGAAGAGGAAACCAAAATCCAGGTAGGGGAACGAGCACACCAGTATGGGAGATGTACATGTGGACAGTTTCAAGCACCAGCTCTTTGTGGACACTTGGAAACAGCGCTGTGAAAAAATTTCGTACGAAGCAGGATTTGGACAAAGTTGAAAGACCTTCCAAAACCAACCCTAAAGAACTGAGCCAAACAATGAATGTTGCAATAAGCTCCTCCAGAAAGGTGCTTCTATGACACAACTCCCGAGCAGGTAGTTACTTTCTGCACAGTACAAAATGCATACGAATTCCTGGCTGAAAACTCATTCCAGAAGGACGAAATGCATGTCTTTCTCTCAAAAGGAACACTCAGCCACTAGGCTTTTGCTTGCTCCTTCAAAGTCTTTGTCGAAACGTGTGTTTTCACTGCTGGAATACGTTTTAGGAAGCATTGTTTCAATCTCTTGCAAACCTCATGTTTCTTACACAATGTGGAAAACTAAGGAGTATGTTTCGCAAATCACTTGAAATCTAGGGAAACGCACACTGCATCACTCTTGCTCAAACACGCTCTTTCTCCTAATGTGTTGAGAACGTTCAAGAAACCAGAAAACAAGGGCATTTTGCACTGAAACTCAGACGGGCATGTAGAGGAGGTCATTTCGTTTGGTAGTAGAGTGCAAAAGCATCATTGACTTCATGTTCTCGTTGAAACCCTTACATTTCCAAGTGAAAAGAAGTAGGACTTTCACAAAAAGATGTGTTTGCGTGTCTGTGGTGAAAGGAGCTCTAAGTTGTGTATTCAGTGCTGGAGAGTGACACACTCTACACAGGTTACACAGCGTTTTAGGAGCACCAACATGCTGCAAACTGGAACTGCTACAAGGTGTGTGTAGCATGCAGAAAGAAGGCTTGTCATTTCAAAGAAAGAAGAGAAAACCAAAATCCAGGTAGTGAAACGAGCACACCAGCATGGGAGATGTGCATGTGGACAGTTTCCAGGAGCAGCTCTTTGTGGACACTTGGAAAGAGCGCTGTGAAAAGATTTCATACGAAGCGGATTTGGACAAAGTTGAAAGACCTTCCAAAACCAACCCTAAAGAACTGAGCCAAACAAAGAATGTTGCAATAAGCTCCTCCAGGAAAGGTGCTTCCATGACACAACTCAAGAGCAGGTAGCTACATTCTGCACAGTACAAAATGCATATGAATTCCTGGCTGAAAACTCACTCCAGAAGGAACAAATGCTTGTGTTTCTCTCCGAAAGAACACTCAGCGACTATTCTTTCGCTTGCTCCTTCCAAGTCTTGGTAGAAACGTGTGTTTTCACTGCGGTAATACGTTTTAGGATGCATTGTTTCAATCTCTTGCAAGACTCATGTTGTTTCTTAGACAATGTGGAAACACAAGGAGTATGTTTCCCAATTCACTTGAAAGCCAGGAAAACGCACACTGCATCACTCTTCCTCAAACACGCTCTTTCGCCTGATGCTTTGGGAATGTTCAAGAAAGCAGAAAAGAAGGGCATTTTGCAGTGAAATTCAGACGGGCATGTACAAAAGATCACTTCTATTCTTTGCAGAGTGCAAAAGCGTAATCGACTTCATGTTCTCAAAGAAACCCATATATTTTCCAAGGGACCTGAAGTAAGACTTTCACAAAAAGATGTGTTTGTGTGTCTGCTTTGAAAGGAGCTCTAAGTTGTGTATTCAGTGCTGTAGAATGACACACTCTACATAGAATACTCAGCATTTTGGGGAGACCAACATGCTGCAAAGTGAAACTGCTACAAGGTGTGTGTAGCATACAGAAAGAAGGCTTGTCGTTTCAAAGGAAGAAGAGGAAACCAAAATCCAGGTAGGGGAACGAGCACACCAGTATGGGAGATGTACATGTGGACAGTTTCAAGCACCAGCTCTTTGTGGACACTTGGAAACAGCGCTGTGAAAAAATTTCGTACGAAGCAGGATTTGGACAAAGTTGAAAGACCTTCCAAAACCAACCCTAAAGAACTGAGCCAAACAATGAATGTTGCAATAAGCTCCTCCAGAAAGGTGCTTCTATGACACAACTCCCGAGCAGGTAACTACTTTCTGCACAGTACAAAATGCATACGAATTCCTGGCTGAAAACTCATTCCAGAAGGACGAAATGCATGTCTTTCTCTCAAAAGGAACACTCAGCCACTAGGATTTTGCTTGCTCCTTCAAAGTCTTTGTCGAAACGTGTGTTTTCACTGCTGGAATACGTTTTAGGAAGCATTGTTTCAATCTCTTGCAAACCTCATGTTTCTTACACAATGTGGAAAACTAAGGAGTATGTTTCGCAAATCACTTGAAATCTAGGGAAACGCACACTGCATCACTCTTGCTCAAACACGCTCTTTCTCCTAATGTGTTGAGAACGTTCAAGAAACCAGAAAACAAGGGGATTTTGCACTGAAACTCAGACGGGCATGTAGAAGAGGTCATTTCTTTTGGTAGTAGAGTGCAAAAGCATCATTGACTTCATGTTCTCGTTGAAACCCTTACATTTCCAAGTGAAAAGAAGTAGGACTTTCACAAAAAGATGTGTTTGCGTGTCTGTGGTGAAAGGAGCTCTAAGTTGTGTATTCAGTGCTGGAGAGTGACACACTCTACACAGGTTACACAGCGTTTTAGGAGCACCAACATGCTGCAAACTGGAACTGCTACAAGGTGTGTGTAGCATGCAGAAAGAAGGCTTGTCATTTCAAAGAAAGAAGAGAAAACCAAAATCCAGGTAGTGAAACGAGCACACCAGCATGGGAGATGTGCATGTGGACAGTTTCCAGGAGCAGCTCTTTGTGGACACTTGGAAAGAGCGCTGTGAAAAGATTTCATACGAAGCGGATTTGGACAAAGTTGAAAGACCTTCCAAAACCAACCCTAAAGAACTGAGCCAAACAAAGAATGTTGCAATAAGCTCCTCCAGGAAAGGTGCTTCTATGACACAACTCAAGAGCACGTAGCTACATTCTGCACAGTACAAAATGCATATGAATTCCTGGCTGAAAACTCACTCCAGAAGGAACAAATGCTTGTGTTTCTCTCCGAAAGAACACTCAGCGACTATTCTTTCGCTTGCTCCTTCCAAGTCTTGGTAGAAACGTGTGTTTTCACTGCGGTAATACGTTTTAGGATGCATTGTTTCAATCTCTTGCAAGACTCATGTTGTTTCTTAGACAATGTGGAAACACAAGGAGTATGTTTCCCAATTCACTTGAAATCCAGGAAAACGCACACTGCATCACTCTTCCTCAAACACGCTCTTTCGCCTGATGCTTTGTGAATGTTCAAGAGAGCAGAAAAGAAGGGCATTTTGCAGTGAAATTCAGACGGGCATGTACAAAAGATCACTTCTATTCTTTGCAGAGTGCAAAAGCGTAATCGACTTCATGTTCTCAAAGAAACCCATATATTTTCCAAGGGACCTGAAGTAAGGCTTTCACAAAAAGATGTGTTTGTGTGTCTGCTTTGAAAGGAGCTCTAAGTTGTGTATTCAGTGCTGTAGAATGACACTCTCTACATAGAATACTCAGCATTTTGGGGAGACCAACATGCTGCAAAGTGAAACTGCTACAAGGTGTGTGTAGCATACAGAAAGAAGGCTTGTCGTTTCAAAGAAAGAAGAGGAAACCAAAATCCAGGTAGGGGAACGAGCACACCAGTATGGGAGATGTACATGTGGACAGTTTCAAGCACCAGCTCTTTGTGGACACTTGGAAACAGCGCTGTGAAAAAATTTCGTACGAAGCAGGATTTGGACAAAGTTGAAAGACCTTCCAAAACCAACCCTAAAGAACTGAGCCAAACAATGAATGTTGCAATAAGCTCCTCCAGAAAGGTGCTTCTATGACACAACTCCCGAGCAGGTAGTTACTTTCTGCACAGTACAAAATGCATACGAATTCCTGGCTGAAAACTCATTCCAGAAGGACGAAATGCATGTCTTTCTCTCAAAAGGAACACTCAGCCACTAGGCTTTTGCTTGCTCCTTCAAAGTCTTTGTCGAAACGTGTGTTTTCACTGCTGGAATACGTTTTAGGAAGCATTGTTTCAATCTCTTGCAAACCTCATGTTTCTTACACAATGTGGAAAACTAAGGAGTATGTTTCGCAAATCACTTGAAATCTAGGGAAACGCACACTGCATCACTCTTGCTCAAACACGCTCTTTCTCCTAATGTGTTGAGAACGTTCAAGAAACCAGAAAACAAGGGCATTTTGCACTGAAACTCAGACGGGCATGTAGAGGAGGTCATTTCGTTTGGTAGTAGAGTGCAAAAGCATCATTGACTTCATGTTCTCGTTGAAACCCTTACATTTCCAAGTGAAAAGAAGTAGGACTTTCACAAAAAGATGTGTTTGCGTGTCTGTGGTGAAAGGAGCTCTAAGTTGTGTATTCAGTGCTGGAGAGTGACACACTCTACACAAGTTACACAGCGTTTTAGGAGCACCAACATGCTGCAAACTGGAACTGCTACAAGGTGTGTGTAGCATGCAGAAAGAAGGCTTGTCATTTCAAAGAAAGAAGAGAAAACCAAAATCCAGGTAGTGAAACGAGCACACCAGCATGGGAGATGTGCATGTGGACAGTTTCCAGGAGCAGCTCTTTGTGGACACTTGGAAAGAGCGCTGTGAAAAGATTTCATACGAAGCGGATTTGGACAAAGTTGAAAGACCTTCCAAAACCAACCCTAAAGAACTTAGCCAAACAAAGAATGTTGCAATAAGCTCCTCCAGGAAAGGTGCTTCTATGACACAACTCAAGAGCAGGTAGCTACATTCTGCACAGTACAAAATGCATATGAATTCCTGGCTGAAAACTCACTCCAGAAGGAACAAATGCTTGTGTTTCTCTCCGAAAGAACACTCAGCGACTATTCTTTCGCTTGCTCCTTCCAAGTCTTGGTAGAAACGTGTGTTTTCACTGCGGTAATACGTTTTAGGATGCATTGTTTCAATCTCTTGCAAGACTCATGTTGTTTCTTAGACAATGTGGAAACACAAGGAGTATGTTTCCCAATTCACTTGAAATCCAGGAAAACGCACACTGCATCACTCTTCCTCAAACACGCTCTTTCGCCTGATGCTTTGTGAATGTTCAAGAGAGCAGAAAAGAAGGGCATTTTGCAGTGAAATTCAGACGGGCATGTACAAAAGATCACTTCTATTCTTTGCAGAGTGCAAAAGCGTAATCGACTTCATGTTCTCAAAGAAACCCATATATTTTCCAAGGGACCTGAAGTAAGACTTTCACAAAAAGATGTGTTTGTGTGTCTGCTTTGAAAGGAGCTCTAAGTTGTGTATTCAGTGCTGTAGAATGACACTCTCTACATAGAATACTCAGCATTTTGGGGAGACCAACATGCTGCAAAGTGAAACTGCTACAAGGTGTGTGTAGCATACAGAAAGAAGGCTTGTCGTTTCAAAGAAAGAAGAGGAAACCAAAATCCAGGTAGGGGAACGAGCACACCAGTATGGGAGATGTACATGTGGACAGTTTCAAGCACCAGCTCTTTGTGGACACTTGGAAACAGCGCTGTGAAAAAATTTCGTACGAAGCAGGATTTGGACAAAGTTGAAAGACCTTCCAAAACCAACCCTAAAGAACTGAGCCAAACAATGAATGTTGCAATAAGCTCCTCCAGAAAGGTGCTTCTATGACACAACTCCCGAGCAGGTAGCTACTTTCTGCACAGTACAAAATGCATACGAATTCCTGGCTGAAAACTCATTCCAGAAGGACGAAATGCATGTCTTTCTCTCAAAAGGAACACTCAGCCACTAGGCTTTTGCTTGCTCCTTCAAAGTCTTTGTCGAAACGTGTGTTTTCACTGCTGGAATACGTTTTAGGAAGCATTGTTTCAATCTCTTGCAAACCTCATGTTTCTTACACAATGTGGAAAAATGAGTATGTTTCGCAAATCACTTGAAATCTAGGGAAACGCACACTGCATCACTCTTGCTCAAACACGCTCTTTCTCCTAATGTGTTGAGAACGTTCAAGAAACCAGAAAACAAGGGCATTTTGCACTGAAACTCAGACGGGCATGTAGAGGAGGTCATTTCGTTTGGTAGTAGAGTGCAAAAGCATCATTGACTTCATGTTCTCGTTGAAACCCTTACATTTCCAAGTGAAAAGAAGTAGGACTTTCACAAAAAGATGTGTTTGCGTGTCTGTGGTGAAAGGAGCTCTAAGTTGTGTATTCAGTGCTGGAGAGTGACACACTCTACACAGGTTACACAGCGTTTTAGGAGCACCAACATGCTGCAAACTGGAACTGCTACAAGGTGTGTGTAGCATGCAGAAAGAAGGCTTGTCATTTCAATGAAAGAAGAGAAAACCAAAATCCAGGTAGTGAAACGAGCACACCAGCATGGGAGATGTGCATGTGGACAGTTTCCAGGAGCAGCTCTTTGTGGACACTTGGAAAGAGCGCTGTGAAAAGATTTCATACGAAGCGGATTTGGACAAAGTTGAAAGACCTTCCAAAACCAACCCTAAAGAACTGAGCCAAACAAAGAATGTTGCAATAAGCTCCTCCAGGAAAGGTGCTTCTATGACACAACTCAAGAGCAGGTAGCTACATTCTGCACAGTACAAAATGCATATGAATTCCTGGCTGAAAACTCACTCCAGAAGGAACAAATGCTTGTGTTTCTCTCCGAAAGAACACTCAGCGACTATTCTTTCGCTTGCTCCTTCCAAGTCTTGGTAGAAACGTGTGTTTTCACTGCGGTAATACGTTTTAGGATGCATTGTTTCAATCTCTTGCAAGACTCATGTTGTTTCTTAGACAATGTGGAAACACAAGGAGTATGTTTCCCAATTCACTTGAAATCCAGGAAAACGCACACTGCATCACTCTTCCTCAAACACGCTCTTTCGCCTGATGCTTTGTGAATGTTCAAGAGAGCAGAAAAGAAGGGCATTTTGCAGTGAAATTCAGACGGGCATGTACAAAAGATCACTTCTATTCTTTGCAGAGTGCAAAAGCGTAATCGACTTCATGTTCTCAAAGAAACCCATATATTTTCCAAGGGACCTGAAGTAAGACTTTCACAAAAAGATGTGTTTGTGTGTCTGCTTTGAAAGGAGCTCTAAGTTGTGTATTCAGTGCTGTAGAATGACACTCTCTACATAGAATACTCAGCATTTTGGGGAGACCAACATGCTGCAAAGTGAAACTGCTACAAGGTGTGTGTAGCATACAGAAAGAAGGCTTGTCGTTTCAAAGAAAGAAGAGGAAACCAAAATCCAGGTAGGGGAACGAGCACACCAGTATGGGAGATGTACATGTGGACAGTTTCAAGCACCAGCTCTTTGTGGACACTTGGAAACAGCGCTGTGAAAAAATTTCGTACGAAGCAGGATTTGGACAAAGTTGAAAGACCTTCCAAAACCAACCCTAAAGAACTGAGCCAAACAATGAATGTTGCAATAAGCTCCTCCAGAAAGGTGCTTCTATGACACAACTCCCGAGCAGGTAGCTACTTTCTGCACAGTACAAAATGCATACGAATTCCTGGCTGAAAACTCATTCCAGAAGGACGAAATGCATGTCTTTCTCTCAAAAGGAACACTCAGCCACTAGGCTTTTGCTTGCTCCTTCAAAGTCTTTGTCGAAACGTGTGTTTTCACTGCTGGAATACGTTTTAGGAAGCATTGTTTCAATCTCTTGCAAACCTCATGTTTCTTACACAATGTGGAAAACTAAGGAGTATGTTTCGCAAATCACTTGAAATCTAGGGAAACGCACACTGCATCACTCTTGCTCAAACACGCTCTTTCTCCTAATGTGTTGAGAACATTCAAGAAACCAGAAAACAAGGGCATTTTGCACTGAAACTCAGACGGGCATGTAGAGGAGGTCATTTCGTTTGGTAGTAGAGTGCAAAAGCATCATTGACTTCATGTTCTCGTTGAAACCCTTACATTTCCAAGTGAAAAGAAGTAGGACTTTCACAAAAAGATGTGTTTGCGTGTCTGTGGTGAAAGGAGCTCTAAGTTGTGTATTCAGTGCTGGAGAGTGACACACTCTACACAGGTTACACAGCGTTTTAGGAGCACCAACATGCTGCAAACTGGAACTGCTACAAGGTGTGTGTAGCATGCAGAAAGAAGGCTTGTCATTTCAAAGAAAGAAGAGAAAACCAAAATCCAGGTAGTGAAACGAGCACACCAGCATGGGAGATGTGCATGTGGACAGTTTCCAGGAGCAGCTCTTTGTGGACACTTGGAAAGAGCGCTGTGAAAAGATTTCATACGAAGCGGATTTGGACAAAGTTGAAAGACCTTCCAAAACCAACCCTAAAGAACTTAGCCAAACAAAGAATGTTGCAATAAGCTCCTCCAGGAAAGGTGCTTCCATGACACAACTCAAGAGCAGGTAGCTACATTCTGCACAGTACAAAATGCATATGAATTCCTGGCTGAAAACTCACTCCAGAAGGAACAAATGCTTGTGTTTCTCTCCGAAAGAACACTCAGCGACTATTCTTTCGCTTGCTCCTTCCAAGTCTTGGTAGAAACGTGTGTTTTCACTGCGGTAATACGTTTTAGGATGCATTGTTTCAATCTCTTGCAAGACTCATGTTGTTTCTTAGACAATGTGGAAACACAAGGAGTATGTTTCCCAGTTCACTTGAAATCCAGGAAAACGCACACTGCATCACTCTTCCTCAAACACGCTCTTTCGCCTGATGCTTTGGGAATGTTCAAGAAAGCAGAAAAGAAGGGCATTTTGCAGTGAAATTCAGACGGGCATATACAAAAGATCACTTCTATTCTTTGCAGAGTGCAAAAGCGTAATCGACTTCATGTTCTCAAAGAAACCCATATATTTTCCAAGGGACCTGAAGTAAGACTTTCACAAAAAGATGTGTTTGTGTGTCTGCTTTGAAAGGAGCTCTAAGTTGTGTATTCAGTGCTGTAGAATGACACTCTCTACATAGAATACTCAGCATTTTGGGGAGACCAACATGCTGCAAACTGAAACTGCTACAAGGTGTGTGTAGCATACAGAAAGAAGGCTTGTCGTTTCAAAGAAAGAAGAGGAAACCAAAATCCAGGTAGGGGAACGAGCACACCAGTATGGGAGATGTACATGTGGACAGTTTCAAGCACCAGCTCTTTGTGGACACTTGGAAACAGCGCTGTGAAAAAATTTCGTACGAAGCAGGATTTGGACAAAGTTGAAAGACCTTCCAAAACCAACCCTAAAGAACTGAGCCAAACAATGAATGTTGCAATAAGCTCCTCCAGAAAGGTGCTTCTATGACACAACTCCCGAGCAGGTAGCTACTTTCTGCACAGTACAAAATGCATACGAATTCCTGGCTGAAAACTCATTCCAGAAGGACGAAATGCATGTCTTTCTCTCAAAAGGAACACTCAGCCACTAGGCTTTTGCTTGCTCCTTCAAAGTCTTTGTCGAAACGTGTGTTTTCACTGCTGGAATACGTTTTAGGAAGCATTGTTTCAATCTCTTGCAAACCTCATGTTTCTTACACAATGTGGAAAACTAAGGAGTATGTTTCGCAAATCACTTGAAATCTAGGGAAACGCACACTGCATCACTCTTGCTCAAACACGCTCTTTCTCCTAATGTGTTGAGAACATTCAAGAAACCAGAAAACAAGGGCATTTTGCACTGAAACTCAGACGGGCATGTAGAGGAGGTCATTTCGTTTGGTAGTAGAGTGCAAAAGCATCATTGACTTCATGTTCTCGTTGAAACCCTTACATTTCCAAGTGAAAAGAAGTAGGACTTTCACAAAAAGATGTGTTTGCGTGTCTGTGGTGAAAGGAGCTCTAAGTTGTGTATTCAGTGCTGGAGAGTGACACAGTCTACACAGGTTACACAGCGTTTTAGGAGCACCAACATGCTGCAAACTGGAACTGCTACAAGGTGTGTGTAGCATGCAGAAAGAAGGCTTGTCATTTCAAAGAAAGAAGAGAAAACCAAAATCCAAGTAGTGAAACGAGCACACCAGCATGGGAGATGTGCATGTGGACAGTTTCCAGGAGCAGCTCTTTGTGGACACTTGGAAAGAGCGCTGTGAAAAGATTTCATACGAAGCGGATTTGGACAAAGTTGAAAGACCTTCCAAAACCAACCCTAAAGAACTTAGCCAAACAAAGAATGTTGCAATAAGCTCCTCTAGGAAAGGTGCTTCCATGACACAACTCAAGAGCAGGTAGCTACATTCTGCACAGTACAAAATGCATATGAATTCCTGGCTGAAAACTCACTCCAGAAGGAACAAATGCTTGTGTTTCTCTCCGAAAGAACACTCAGCGACTATTCTTTCGCTTGCTCCTTCCAAGTCTTGGTAGAAACGTGTGTTTTCACTGCGGTAATACGTTTTAGGATGCATTGTTTCAATCTCTTGCAAGACTCATGTTGTTTCTTAGACAATGTGGAAACACAAGGAGTATGTTTCCCAATTCACTTGAAATCCAGGAAAACGCACACTGCATCACTCTTCCTCAAACACGCTCTTTCGCCTGATGCTTTGTGAATGTTCAAGAAAGCAGAAAAGAAGGGCATTTTGCAGTGAAATTCAGACGGGCATGTACAAAAGATCACTTCTATTCTTTGCAGAGTGCAAAAGCGTAATCGACTTCATGTTCTCAAAGAAACCCATATATTTTCCAAGGGACCTGAAGTAAGACTTTCACAAAAAGATGTGTTTGTGTGTCTGCTTTGAAAGGAGCTCTAAGTTGTGTATTCAGTGCTGTAGAATGACACTCTCTACATAGAATACTCACCATTTTGGGGAGACCAACATGCTGCAAACTGAAACTGCTACAAGGTGTGTGTAGCATACAGAAAGAAGGCTTGTCGTTTCAAAGAAAGAAGAGGAAACCAAAATCCAGGTAGGGGAACGAGCACACCAGTATGGGAGATGTACATGTGGACAGTTTCAAGCACCAGCTCTTTGTGGACACTTGGAAACAGCGCTGTGAAAAAATTTCGTACGAAGCAGGATTTGGACAAAGTTGAAAGACCTTCCAAAACCAACCCTAAAGAACTGAGCCAAACAATGAATGTTGCAATAAGCTCCTCCAGAAAGGTGCTTCTATGACACAACTCCCGAGCAGGTAGCTACTTTCTGCACAGTACAAAATGCATACGAATTCCTGGCTGAAAACTCATTCCAGAAGGACGAAATGCATGTCTTTCTCTCAAAAGGAACACTCAGCCACTAGGCTTTTGCTTGCTCCTTCAAAGTCTTTGTCGAAACGTGTGTTTTCACTGCTGGAATACGTTTTAGGAAGCATTGTTTCAATCTCTTGCAAACCTCATGTTTCTTACACAATGTGGAAAACTAAGGAGTATGTTTCGCAAATCACTTGAAATCTAGGGAAACGCACACTGCATCACTCTTGCTCAAACACGCTCTTTCTCCTAATGTGTTGAGAACATTCAAGAAACCAGAAAACAAGGGCATTTTGCACTGAAACTCAGACGGGCATGTAGAGGAGGTCATTTCGTTTGGTAGTAGAGTGCAAAAGCATCATTGACTTCATGTTCTCGTTGAAACCCTTACATTTCCAAGTGAAAAGAAGTAGGACTTTCACAAAAAGATGTGTTTGCGTGTCTGTGGTGAAAGGAGCTCTAAGTTGTGTATTCAGTGCTGGAGAGTGACACACTCTACACAGGTTACACAGCGTTTTAGGAGCACCAACATGCTGCAAACTGGAACTGCTACAAGGTGTGTGTAGCATGCAGAAAGAAGGCTTGTCATTTCAAAGAAAGAAGAGAAAACCAAAATCCAGGTAGTGAAACGAGCACACCAGCATGGGAGATGTGCATGTGGACAGTTTCCAGGAGCAGCTCTTTGTGGACACTTGGAAAGAGCGCTGTGAAAAGATTTCATACGAAGCGGATTTGGACAAAGTTGAAAGACCTTCCAAAACCAACCCTAAAGAACTTAGCCAAACAAAGAATGTTGCAATAAGCTCCTCCAGGAAAGGTGCTTCCATGACACAACTCAAGAGCAGGTAGCTACATTCTGCACAGTACAAAATGCATATGAATTCCTGGCTGAAAACTCACTCCAGAAGGAACAAATGCTTGTGTTTCTCTCCGAAAGAACACTCAGCGACTATTCTTTCGCTTGCTCCTTCCAAGTCTTGGTAGAAACGTGTGTTTTCACTGCGGTAATACGTTTTAGGATGCATTGTTTCAATCTCTTGCAAGACTCATGTTGTTTCTTAGACAATGTGGAAACACAAGGAGTATGTTTCCCAATTCACTTGAAATCCAGGAAAACGCACACTGCATCACTCTTCCTCAAACACGCTCTTTCGCCTGATGCTTTGGGAATGTTCAAGAAAGCAGAAAAGAAGGGCATTTTGCAGTGAAATTCAGACGGGCATGTACAAAAGATCACTTCTATTCTTTGCAGAGTGCAAAAGCGTAATCGACTTCATGTTCTCAAAGAAACCCATATATTTTCCAAGGGACCTGAAGTAAGACTTTCACAAAAAGATGTGTTTGTGTGTCTGCTTTGAAAGGAGCTCTAAGTTGTGTATTCAGTACTGTAGAATGACACTCTCTACATAGAATACTCAGCATTTTGGGGAGACCAACATGCTGCAAAGTGAAACTGCTACAAGGTGTGTGTAGCATACAGAAAGAAGGCTTGTCGTTTCAAAGAAAGAAGAGGAAACCAAAATCCAGGTAGGGGAACGAGCACACCAGTATGGGAGATGTACATGTGGACAGTTTCAAGCACCAGCTCTTTGTGGACACTTGGAAACAGCGCTGTGAAAAAATTTCGTACGAAGCAGGATTTGGACAAAGTTGAAAGACCTTCCAAAACCAACCCTAAAGAACTGAGCCAAACAATGAATGTTGCAATAAGCTCCTCCAGAAAGGTGCTTCTATGACACAACTCCCGAGCAGGTAGCTACTTTCTGCACAGTACAAAATGCATACGAATTCCTGGCTGAAAACTCATTCCAGAAGGACGAAATGCATGTCTTTCTCTCAAAAGGAACACTCAGCCACTAGGCTTTTGCTTGCTCCTTCAAAGTCTTTGTCGAAACGTGTGTTTTCACTGCTGGAATACGTTTTAGGAAGCATTGTTTCAATCTCTTGCAAACCTCATGTTTCTTACACAACGTGGAAAACTAAGGAGTATGTTTCGCAAATCACTTGAAATCTAGGGAAACGCACACTGCATCACTCTTGCTCAAACACGCTCTTTCTCCTAATGTGTTGAGAACATTCAAGAAACCAGAAAACAAGGGCATTTTGCACTGAAACTCAGACGGGCATGTAGAGGAGGTCATTTCGTTTGGTAGTAGAGTGCAAAAGCATCATTGACTTCATGTTCTCGTTGAAACCCTTACATTTCCAAGTGAAAAGAAGTAGGACTTTCACAAAAAGATGTGTTTGCGTGTCTGTGGTGAAAGGAGCTCTAAGTTGTGTATTCAGTGCTGGAGAGTGACACACTCTACACAGGTTACACAGCGTTTTAGGAGCACCAACATGCTGCAAACTGGAACTGCTACAAGGTGTGTGTAGCATGCAGAAAGAAGGCTTGTCATTTCAAAGAAAGAAGAGAAAACCAAAATCCAGGTAGTGAAACGAGCACACCAGCATGGGAGATGTGCATGTGGACAGTTTCCAGGAGCAGCTCTTTGTGGACACTTGGAAAGAGCGCTGTGAAAAGATTTCATACGAAGCGGATTTGGACAAAGTTGAAAGACCTTCCAAAACCAACCCTAAAGAACTTAGCCAAACAAAGAATGTTGCAATAAGCTCCTCCAGGAAAGGTGCTTCCATGACACAACTCAAGAGCAGGTAGCTACATTCTGCACAGTACAAAATGCATATGAATTCCTGGCTGAAAACTCACTCCAGAAGGAACAAATGCTTGTGTTTCTCTCCGAAAGAACACTCAGCGACTATTCTTTCGCTTGCTCCTTCCAAGTCTTGGTAGAAACGTGTGTTTTCACTGCGGTAATACGTTTTAGGATGCATTGTTTCAATCTCTTGCAAGACTCATGTTGTTTCTTAGACAATGTGGAAACACAAGGAGTATGTTTCCCAATTCACTTGAAATCCAGGAAAACGCACACTGCATCACTCTTCCTCAAACACGCTCTTTCGCCTGATGCTTTGGGAATGTTCAAGAAAGCAGAAAAGAAGGGCATTTTGCAGTGAAATTCAGACGGGCATGTACAAAAGATCACTTCTATTCTTTGCAGAGTGCAAAAGCGTAATCGACTTCATGTTCTCAAAGAAACCCATATATTTTCCAAGGGACCTGAAGTAAGACTTTCACAAAAAGATGTGTTTGTGTGTCTGCTTTGAAAGGAGCTCTAAGTTGTGTATTCAGTACTGTAGAATGACACTCTCTACATAGAATACTCAGCATTTTGGGGAGACCAACATGCTGCAAAGTGAAACTGCTACAAGGTGTGTGTAGCATACAGAAAGAAGGCTTGTCGTTTCAAAGAAAGAAGAGGAAACCAAAATCCAGGTAGGGGAACGAGCACACCAGTATGGGAGATGTACATGTGGACAGTTTCAAGCACCAGCTCTTTGTGGACACTTGGAAACAGCGCTGTGAAAAAATTTCGTACGAAGCAGGATTTGGACAAAGTTGAAAGACCTTCCAAAACCAACCCTAAAGAACTGAGCCAAACAATGAATGTTGCAATAAGCTCCTCCAGAAAGGTGCTTCTATGACACAACTCCCGAGCAGGTAGCTACTTTCTGCACAGTACAAAATGCATACGAATTCCTGGCTGAAAACTCATTCCAGAAGGACGAAATGCATGTCTTTCTCTCAAAAGGAACACTCAGCCACTAGGCTTTTGCTTGCTCCTTCAAAGTCTTTGTCGAAACGTGTGTTTTCACTGCTGGAATACGTTTTAGGAAGCATTGTTTCAATCTCTTGCAAACCTCATGTTTCTTACACAACGTGGAAAACTAAGGAGTATGTTTCGCAAATCACTTGAAATCTAGGGAAACGCACACTGCATCACTCTTGCTCAAACACGCTCTTTCTCCTAATGTGTTGAGAACATTCAAGAAACCAGAAAACAAGGGCATTTTGCACTGAAACTCAGACGGGCATGTAGAGGAGGTCATTTCGTTTGGTAGTAGAGTGCAAAAGCATCATTGACTTCATGTTCTCGTTGAAACCCTTACATTTCCAAGTGAAAAGAAGTAGGACTTTCACAAAAAGATGTGTTTGCGTGTCTGTGGTGAAAGGAGCTCTAAGTTGTGTATTCAGTGCTGGAGAGTGACACACTCTACACAGGTTACACAGCGTTTTAGGAGCACCAACATGCTGCAAACTGGAACTGCTACAAGGTGTGTGTAGCATGCAGAAAGAAGGCTTGTCATTTCAAAGAAAGAAGAGAAAACCAAAATCCAGGTAGTGAAACGAGCACACCAGCATGGGAGATGTGCATGTGGACAGTTTCCAGGAGCAGCTCTTTGTGGACACTTGGAAAGAGCGCTGTGAAAAGATTTCATACGAAGCGGATTTGGACAAAGTTGAAAGACCTTCCAAAACCAACCCTAAAGAACTTAGCCAAACAAAGAATGTTGCAATAAGCTCCTCCAGGAAAGGTGCTTCCATGACACAACTCAAGAGCAGGTAGCTACATTCTGCACAGTACAAAATGCATATGAATTCCTGGCTGAAAACTCACTCCAGAAGGAACAAATGCTTGTGTTTCTCTCCGAAAGAACACTCAGCGACTATTCTTTCGCTTGCTCCTTCCAAGTCTTGGTAGAAACGTGTGTTTTCACTGCGGTAATACGTTTTAGGATGCATTGTTTCAATCTCTTGCAAGACTCATGTTGTTTCTTAGACAATGTGGAAACACAAGGAGTATGTTTCCCAATTCACTTGAAATCCAGGAAAACGCACACTGCATCACTCTTCCTCAAACACGCTCTTTCACCTGATGCTTTGGGAATGTTCAAGAAAGCAGAAAAGAAGGGCATTTTGCAGTGAAATTCAGACGGGCATGTACAAAAGATCACTTCTATTCTTTGCAGAGTGCAAAAGCGTAATCGACTTCATGTTCTCAAAGAAACCCATATATTTTCCAAAAGACCTGAAGTAAGACTTTCACAAAAAGATGTGTTTGTGTGTCTGCTTTGAAAGGAGCTCTAAGTTGTGTATTCAGTGCTGTAGAATGACACACTCTACATAGAATACTCAGCATTTTGGGGAGACCAACATGCTGCAAACTGAAACTGCTACAAGGTGTGTGTAGCATACAGAAAGAAGGCTTGTCGTTTCAAAGAAAGAAGAGGAAACCAAAATCCAGGTAGGGGAACGAGCACACCAGTATGGGAGATGTACATGTGGACAGTTTCAAGCACCAGCTCTTTGTGGACACTTGGAAACAGCGCTGTGAAAAAATTTCGTACGAAGCAGGATTTGGACAAAGTTGAAAGACCTTCCAAAACCAACCCTAAAGAACTGAGCCAAACAAAGAATGTTGCAATAAGCTCCTCCAGAAAGGTGCTTCTATGACACAACTCCCGAGCAGGTAGCTACATTCTGCACAGTACAAAATGCATACGAATTCCTGGCTGAAAACTCTTTCCAGAAGGACGAAATGCATGTCTTTCTCTCAAAAGGAACACTCAGCCACTAGGCTTTTGCTTGCTCCTTCAAAGTCTTTGTCGAAACGTGTGTTTTCACTGCTGGAATACGTTTTAGGAAGCATTGTTTCAATCTCTTGCAAGCCTCATGTTTCTTACACAATGTGGAAAAATAAGGAGTATGTTTCGCAAATCACTTGAAATCTAGGGAAACGCACACTGCATCACTCTTGCTCAAACACGCTCTTTCTCCTAATGTGTTGAGAACATTCCAGAAACCAGAAAACAAGGGCATTTTGCACTGAACCTCAGACGGGCATGTAGAAGAGGTCATTTCTTTTGGTAGTAGAGTGCAAAAGCATCATTGACTTCATGTTCTCGTTGAAACCCTTACATTTCCAAGTGAAAAGAAGTAGGACTTTCACAAAAAGATGTGTTTGCGTGTCTGTGGTGAAAGGAGCTCTAAGTTGTGTATTCAGTGCTGGAGAGTGACACACTCTACACAGGTTACACAGCGTTTTAGGAGCACCAACATGCTGCAAACTGGAACTGCTACAAGGTGTGTGTAGCATGCAGAAAGAAGGCTTGTCATTTCAAAGAAAGAAGAGAAAACCAAAATCCAGGTAGTGAAACGAGCACACCAGCATGGGAGATGTGCATGTGGACAGTTTCCAGGAGCAGCTCTTTGTGGACACTTGGAAAGAGCGCTGTGAAAAGATTTCATACGAAGCGGATTTGGACAAAGTTGAAAGACCTTCCAAAACCAACCCTAAAGAACTTAGCCAAACAAAGAATGTTGCAATAAGCTCCTCCAGAAAGGTGCTTCTATGACACAACTCCCGAGCAGGTAGCTACATTCTGCACAGTACAAAATGCATACGAATTCCTGGCTGAAAACTCTTTCCAGAAGGACGAAATGCATGTCTTTCTCTCAAAAGGAACACTCAGCCACTAGGCTTTTGCTTGCTCCTTCAAAGTCTTTGTCGAAACGTGTGTTTTCACTGCTGGAATACGTTTTAGGAAGCATTGTTTCAATCTCTTGCAAGCCTCATGTTTCTTACACAATGTGGAAAAATAAGGAGTATGTTTCGCAAATCACTTGAAATCTAGGGAAACGCACACTGCATCACTCTTGCTCAAACACGCTCTTTCTCCTAATGTGTTGAGAACATTCCAGAAACCAGAAAACAAGGGCATTTTGCACTGAACCTCAGACGGGCATGTAGAAGAGGTCATTTCTTTTGGTAGTAGAGTGCAAAAGCATCATTGACTTCATGTTCTCGTTGAAACCCTTACATTTCCAAGTGAAAAGAAGTAGGACTTTCACAAAAAGATGTGTTTGCGTGTCTGTGGTGAAAGGAGCTCTAAGTTGTGTATTCAGTGCTGGAGAGTGACACACTCTACACAGGTTACACAGCGTTTTAGAAGAACCAACATGCTGCAAACTGGAACTGCTACAAGGTGTGTGTAGCATGCAGAAAGAAGGCTTGTCATTTCAAAGAAAGAAGAGAAAACCAAAATCCAGGTAGTGAAACGAGCACACCAGCATGGGAGATGTGCATGTGGACAGTTTCCAGGAGCAGCTCTTTGTGGACACTTGGAAAGAGCGCTGTGAAAAGATTTCATACGAAGCGGATTTGGACAAAGTTGAAAGACCTTCCAAAACCAACCCTAAAGAACTGAGCCAAACAAAGAATGTTGCAATAAGCTCCTCCAGGAAAGGTGCTTCTATGACACAACTCAAGAGCAGGTAGCTACATTCTGCACAGTACAAAATGCATATGAATTCCTGGCTGAAAACTCACTCCAGAAGGAACAAATGCTTGTGTTTCTCTCCGAAAGAACACTCAGCGACTATTCTTTCGCTTGCTCCTTCCAAGTCTTGGTAGAAACGTGTGTTTTCACTGCGGTAATACGTTTTAGGATGCATTGTTTCAATCTCTTGCAAGACTCATGTTGTTTCTTAGACAATGTGGAAACACAAGGAGTATGTTTCCCAATTCACTTGAAATCCAGGAAAACGCACACTGCATCACTCTTCCTCAAACACGCTCTTTCACCTGATGCTTTGGGAATGTTCAAGAAAGCAGAAAAGAAGGGCATTTTGCAGTGAAATTCAGACGGGCATGTACAAAAGATCACTTCTATTCTTTGCAGAGTGCAAAAGCGTAATCGACTTCATGTTCTCAAAGAAACCCATATATTTTCCAAAAGACCTGAAGTAAGACTTTCACAAAAAGATGTGTTTGTGTGTCTGCTTTGAAAGGAGCTCTAAGTTGTGTATTCAGTGCTGTAGAATGACACACTCTACATAGAATACTCAGCATTTTGGGGAGACCAACATGCTGCAAACTGAAACTGCTACAAGGTGTGTGTAGCATACAGAAAGAAGGCTTGTCGTTTCAAAGAAAGAAGAGGAAACCAAAATCCAGGTAGGGGAACGAGCACACCAGTATGGGAGATGTACATGTGGACAGTTTCAAGCACCAGCTCTTTGTGGACACTTGGAAACAGCGCTGTGAAAAAATTTCGTACGAAGCAGGATTTGGACAAAGTTGAAAGACCTTCCAAAACCAACCCTAAAGAACTGAGCCAAACAATGAATGTTGCAATAAGCTCCTCCAGAAAGGTGCTTCTATGACACAACTCCCGAGCAGGTAGCTACTTTCTGCACAGTACAAAATGCATACGAATTCCTGGCTGAAAACTCATTCCAGAAGGACGAAATGCATGTCTTTCTCTCAAAAGGAACACTCAGCCACTAGGCTTTTGCTTGCTCCTTCAAAGTCTTTGTCGAAACGTGTGTTTTCACTGCTGGAATACGTTTTAGGAAGCATTGTTTCAATCTCTTGCAAACCTCATGTTTCTTACACAATGTGGAAAACTAAGGAGTATGTTTCGCAAATCACTTGAAATCTAGGGAAACGCACACTGCATCACTCTTGCTCAAACACGCTCTTTCTCCTAATGTGTTGAGAACATTCAAGAAACCAGAAAACAAGGGCATTTTGCACTGAAACTCAGACGGGCATGTAGAGGAGGTCATTTCGTTTGGTAGTAGAGTGCAAAAGCATCATTGACTTCATGTTCTCGTTGAAACCCTTACATTTCCAAGTGAAAAGAAGTAGGACTTTCACAAAAAGATGTGTTTGCGTGTCTGTGGTGAAAGGAGCTCTAAGTTGTGTATTCAGTGCTGGAGAGTGACACACTCTACACAGGTTACACAGCGTTTTAGGAGCACCAACATGCTGCAAACTGGAACTGCTACAAGGTGTGTGTAGCATGCAGAAAGAAGGCTTGTCATTTCAAAGAAAGAAGAGAAAACCAAAATCCAGGTAGTGAAACGAGCACACCAGCATGGGAGATGTGCATGTGGACAGTTTCCAGGAGCAGCTCTTTGTGGACACTTGGAAAGAGCGCTGTGAAAAGATTTCATACGAAGCGGATTTGGACAAAGTTGAAAGACCTTCCAAAACCAACCCTAAAGAACTTAGCCAAACAAAGAATGTTGCAATAAGCTCCTCCAGGAAAGGTGCTTCCATGACACAACTCAAGAGCAGGTAGCTACATTCTGCACAGTACAAAATGCATATGAATTCCTGGCTGAAAACTCACTCCAGAAGGAACAAATGCTTGTGTTTCTCTCCGAAAGAACACTCAGCGACTATTCTTTCGCTTGCTCCTTCCAAGTCTTGGTAGAAACGTGTGTTTTCACTGCGGTAATACGTTTTAGGATGCATTGTTTCAATCTCTTGCAAGACTCATGTTGTTTCTTAGACAATGTGGAAACACAAGGAGTATGTTTCCCAATTCACTTGAAATCCAGGAAAACGCACACTGCATCACTCTTCCTCAAACACGCTCTTTCGCCTGATGCTTTGGGAATGTTCAAGAAAGCAGAAAAGAAGGGCATTTTGCAGTGAAATTCAGACGGGCATGTACAAAAGATCACTTCTATTCTTTGCAGAGTGCAAAAGCGTAATCGACTTCATGTTCTCAAAGAAACCCATATATTTTCCAAGGGACCTGAAGTAAGACTTTCACAAAAAGATGTGTTTGTGTGTCTGCTTTGAAAGGAGCTCTAAGTTGTGTATTCAGTACTGTAGAATGACACTCTCTACATAGAATACTCAGCATTTTGGGGAGACCAACATGCTGCAAAGTGAAACTGCTACAAGGTGTGTGTAGCATACAGAAAGAAGGCTTGTCGTTTCAAAGAAAGAAGAGGAAACCAAAATCCAGGTAGGGGAACGAGCACACCAGTATGGGAGATGTACATGTGGACAGTTTCAAGCACCAGCTCTTTGTGGACACTTGGAAACAGCGCTGTGAAAAAATTTCGTACGAAGCAGGATTTGGACAAAGTTGAAAGACCTTCCAAAACCAACCCTAAAGAACTGAGCCAAACAATGAATGTTGCAATAAGCTCCTCCAGAAAGGTGCTTCTATGACACAACTCCCGAGCAGGTAGCTACTTTCTGCACAGTACAAAATGCATACGAATTCCTGGCTGAAAACTCATTCCAGAAGGACGAAATGCATGTCTTTCTCTCAAAAGGAACACTCAGCCACTAGGCTTTTGCTTGCTCCTTCAAAGTCTTTGTCGAAACGTGTGTTTTCACTGCTGGAATACGTTTTAGGAAGCATTGTTTCAATCTCTTGCAAACCTCATGTTTCTTACACAATGTGGAAAACTAAGGAGTATGTTTCGCAAATCACTTGAAATCTAGGGAAACGCACACTGCATCACTCTTGCTCAAACACGCTCTTTCTCCTAATGTGTTGAGAACATTCAAGAAACCAGAAAACAAGGGCATTTTGCACTGAAACTCAGACGGGCATGTAGAGGAGGTCATTTCGTTTGGTAGTAGAGTGCAAAAGCATCATTGACTTCATGTTCTCGTTGAAACCCTTACATTTCCAAGTGAAAAGAAGTAGGACTTTCACAAAAAGATGTGTTTGCGTGTCTGTGGTGAAAGGAGCTCTAAGTTGTGTATTCAGTGCTGGAGAGTGACACACTCTACACAGGTTACACAGCGTTTTAGGAGCACCAACATGCTGCAAACTGGAACTGCTACAAGGTGTGTGTAGCATGCAGAAAGAAGGCTTGTCATTTCAAAGAAAGAAGAGAAAACCAAAATCCAGGTAGTGAAACGAGCACACCAGCATGGGAGATGTGCATGTGGACAGTTTCCAGGAGCAGCTCTTTGTGGACACTTGGAAAGAGCGCTGTGAAAAGATTTCATACGAAGCGGATTTGGACAAAGTTGAAAGACCTTCCAAAACCAACCCTAAAGAACTTAGCCAAACAAAGAATGTTGCAATAAGCTCCTCCAGGAAAGGTGCTTCCATGACACAACTCAAGAGCAGGTAGCTACATTCTGCACAGTACAAAATGCATATGAATTCCTGGCTGAAAACTCACTCCAGAAGGAACAAATGCTTGTGTTTCTCTCCGAAAGAACACTCAGCGACTATTCTTTCGCTTGCTCCTTCCAAGTCTTGGTAGAAACGTGTGTTTTCACTGCGGTAATACGTTTTAGGATGCATTGTTTCAATCTCTTGCAAGACTCATGTTGTTTCTTAGACAATGTGGAAACACAAGGAGTATGTTTCCCAATTCACTTGAAATCCAGGAAAACGCACACTGCATCACTCTTCCTCAAACACGCTCTTTCGCCTGATGCTTTGGGAATGTTCAAGAAAGCAGAAAAGAAGGGCATTTTGCAGTGAAATTCAGACGGGCATGTACAAAAGATCACTTCTATTCTTTGCAGAGTGCAAAAGCGTAATCGACTTCATGTTCTCAAAGAAACCCATATATTTTCCAAGGGACCTGAAGTAAGACTTTCACAAAAAGATGTGTTTGTGTGTCTGCTTTGAAAGGAGCTCTAAGTTGTGTATTCAGTACTGTAGAATGACACTCTCTACATAGAATACTCAGCATTTTGGGGAGACCAACATGCTGCAAAGTGAAACTGCTACAAGGTGTGTGTAGCATACAGAAAGAAGGCTTGTCGTTTCAAAGAAAGAAGAGGAAACCAAAATCCAGGTAGGGGAACGAGCACACCAGTATGGGAGATGTACATGTGGACAGTTTCAAGCACCAGCTCTTTGTGGACACTTGGAAACAGCGCTGTGAAAAAATTTCGTACGAAGCAGGATTTGGACAAAGTTGAAAGACCTTCCAAAACCAACCCTAAAGAACTGAGCCAAACAATGAATGTTGCAATAAGCTCCTCCAGAAAGGTGCTTCTATGACACAACTCCCGAGCAGGTAGCTACTTTCTGCACAGTACAAAATGCATACGAATTCCTGGCTGAAAACTCATTCCAGAAGGACGAAATGCATGTCTTTCTCTCAAAAGGAACACTCAGCCACTAGGCTTTTGCTTGCTCCTTCAAAGTCTTTGTCGAAACGTGTGTTTTCACTGCTGGAATACGTTTTAGGAAGCATTGTTTCAATCTCTTGCAAACCTCATGTTTCTTACACAACGTGGAAAACTAAGGAGTATGTTTCGCAAATCACTTGAAATCTAGGGAAACGCACACTGCATCACTCTTGCTCAAACACGCTCTTTCTCCTAATGTGTTGAGAACATTCAAGAAACCAGAAAACAAGGGCATTTTGCACTGAAACTCAGACGGGCATGTAGAGGAGGTCATTTCGTTTGGTAGTAGAGTGCAAAAGCATCATTGACTTCATGTTCTCGTTGAAACCCTTACATTTCCAAGTGAAAAGAAGTAGGACTTTCACAAAAAGATGTGTTTGCGTGTCTGTGGTGAAAGGAGCTCTAAGTTGTGTATTCAGTGCTGGAGAGTGACACACTCTACACAGGTTACACAGCGTTTTAGGAGCACCAACATGCTGCAAACTGGAACTGCTACAAGGTGTGTGTAGCATGCAGAAAGAAGGCTTGTCATTTCAAAGAAAGAAGAGAAAACCAAAATCCAGGTAGTGAAACGAGCACACCAGCATGGGAGATGTGCATGTGGACAGTTTCCAGGAGCAGCTCTTTGTGGACACTTGGAAAGAGCGCTGTGAAAAGATTTCATACGAAGCGGATTTGGACAAAGTTGAAAGACCTTCCAAAACCAACCCTAAAGAACTTAGCCAAACAAAGAATGTTGCAATAAGCTCCTCCAGGAAAGGTGCTTCCATGACACAACTCAAGAGCAGGTAGCTACATTCTGCACAGTACAAAATGCATATGAATTCCTGGCTGAAAACTCACTCCAGAAGGAACAAATGCTTGTGTTTCTCTCCGAAAGAACACTCAGCGACTATTCTTTCGCTTGCTCCTTCCAAGTCTTGGTAGAAACGTGTGTTTTCACTGCGGTAATACGTTTTAGGATGCATTGTTTCAATCTCTTGCAAGACTCATGTTGTTTCTTAGACAATGTGGAAACACAAGGAGTATGTTTCCCAATTCACTTGAAATCCAGGAAAACGCACACTGCATCACTCTTCCTCAAACACGCTCTTTCACCTGATGCTTTGGGAATGTTCAAGAAAGCAGAAAAGAAGGGCATTTTGCAGTGAAATTCAGACGGGCATGTACAAAAGATCACTTCTATTCTTTGCAGAGTGCAAAAGCGTAATCGACTTCATGTTCTCAAAGAAACCCATATATTTTCCAAAAGACCTGAAGTAAGACTTTCACAAAAAGATGTGTTTGTGTGTCTGCTTTGAAAGGAGCTCTAAGTTGTGTATTCAGTGCTGTAGAATGACACACTCTACATAGAATACTCAGCATTTTGGGGAGACCAACATGCTGCAAACTGAAACTGCTACAAGGTGTGTGTAGCATACAGAAAGAAGGCTTGTCGTTTCAAAGAAAGAAGAGGAAACCAAAATCCAGGTAGGGGAACGAGCACACCAGTATGGGAGATGTACATGTGGACAGTTTCAAGCACCAGCTCTTTGTGGACACTTGGAAACAGCGCTGTGAAAAAATTTCGTACGAAGCAGGATTTGGACAAAGTTGAAAGACCTTCCAAAACCAACCCTAAAGAACTGAGCCAAACAATGAATGTTGCAATAAGCTCCTCCAGAAAGGTGCTTCTATGACACAACTCCCGAGCAGGTAGCTACATTCTGCACAGTACAAAATGCATACGAATTCCTGGCTGAAAACTCTTTCCAGAAGGACGAAATGCATGTCTTTCTCTCAAAAGGAACACTCAGCCACTAGGCTTTTGCTTGCTCCTTCAAAGTCTTTGTCGAAACGTGTGTTTTCACTGCTGGAATACGTTTTAGGAAGCATTGTTTCAATCTCTTGCAAGCCTCATGTTTCTTACACAATGTGGAAAAATAAGGAGTATGTTTCGCAAATCACTTGAAATCTAGGGAAACGCACACTGCATCACTCTTGCTCAAACACGCTCTTTCTCCTAATGTGTTGAGAACATTCCAGAAACCAGAAAACAAGGGCATTTTGCACTGAACCTCAGACGGGCATGTAGAAGAGGTCATTTCTTTTGGTAGTAGAGTGCAAAAGCATCATTGACTTCATGTTCTCGTTGAAACCCTTACATTTCCAAGTGAAAAGAAGTAGGACTTTCACAAAAAGATGTGTTTGCGTGTCTGTGGTGAAAGGAGCTCTAAGTTGTGTATTCAGTGCTGGAGAGTGACACACTCTACACAGGTTACACAGCGTTTTAGGAGCACCAACATGCTGCAAACTGGAACTGCTACAAGGTGTGTGTAGCATGCAGAAAGAAGGCTTGTCATTTCAAAGAAAGAAGAGAAAACCAAAATCCAGGTAGTGAAACGAGCACACCAGCATGGGAGATGTGCATGTGGACAGTTTCCAGGAGCAGCTCTTTGTGGACACTTGGAAAGAGCGCTGTGAAAAGATTTCATACGAAGCGGATTTGGACAAAGTTGAAAGACCTTCCAAAACCAACCCTAAAGAACTTAGCCAAACAAAGAATGTTGCAATAAGCTCCTCCAGAAAGGTGCTTCTATGACACAACTCCCGAGCAGGTAGCTACATTCTGCACAGTACAAAATGCATACGAATTCCTGGCTGAAAACTCTTTCCAGAAGGACGAAATGCATGTCTTTCTCTCAAAAGGAACACTCAGCCACTAGGCTTTTGCTTGCTCCTTCAAAGTCTTTGTCGAAACGTGTGTTTTCACTGCTGGAATACGTTTTAGGAAGCATTGTTTCAATCTCTTGCAAGCCTCATGTTTCTTACACAATGTGGAAAAATAAGGAGTATGTTTCGCAAATCACTTGAAATCTAGGGAAACGCACACTGCATCACTCTTGCTCAAACACGCTCTTTCTCCTAATGTGTTGAGAACATTCCAGAAACCAGAAAACAAGGGCATTTTGCACTGAACCTCAGACGGGCATGTAGAAGAGGTCATTTCTTTTGGTAGTAGAGTGCAAAAGCATCATTGACTTCATGTTCTCGTTGAAACCCTTACATTTCCAAGTGAAAAGAAGTAGGACTTTCACAAAAAGATGTGTTTGCGTGTCTGTGGTGAAAGGAGCTCTAAGTTGTGTATTCAGTGCTGGAGAGTGACACACTCTACACAGGTTACACAGCGTTTTAGAAGCACCAACATGCTGCAAACTGGAACTGCTACAAGGTGTGTGTAGCATGCAGAAAGAAGGCTTGTCATTTCAAAGAAAGAAGAGAAAACCAAAATCCAGGTAGTGAAACGAGCACACCAGCATGGGAGATGTGCATGTGGACAGTTTCCAGGAGCAGCTCTTTGTGGACACTTGGAAAGAGCGCTGTGAAAAGATTTCATACGAAGCGGATTTGGACAAAGTTGAAAGACCTTCCAAAACCAACCCTAAAGAACTGAGCCAAACAAAGAATGTTGCAATAAGCTCCTCCAGGAAAGGTGCTTCTATGACACAACTCAAGAGCAGGTAGCTACATTCTGCACAGTACAAAATGCATATGAATTCCTGGCTGAAAACTCACTCCAGAAGGAACAAATGCTTGTGTTTCTCTCCGAAAGAACACTCAGCGACTATTCTTTCGCTTGCTCCTTCCAAGTCTTGGTAGAAACGTGTGTTTTCACTGCGGTAATACGTTTTAGGATGCATTGTTTCAATCTCTTGCAAGACTCATGTTGTTTCTTAGACAATGTGGAAACACAAGGAGTATGTTTCCCAATTCACTTGAAATCCAGGAAAACGCACACTGCATCACTCTTCCTCAAACACGCTCTTTCACCTGATGCTTTGGGAATGTTCAAGAAAGCAGAAAAGAAGGGCATTTTGCAGTGAAATTCAGACGGGCATGTACAAAAGATCACTTCTATTCTTTGCAGAGTGCAAAAGCGTAATCGACTTCATGTTCTCAAAGAAACCCATATATTTTCCAAAAGACCTGAAGTAAGACTTTCACAAAAAGATGTGTTTGTGTGTCTGCTTTGAAAGGAGCTCTAAGTTGTGTATTCAGTGCTGTAGAATGACACACTCTACATAGAATACTCAGCATTTTGGGGAGACCAACATGCTGCAAACTGAAACTGCTACAAGGTGTGTGTAGCATACAGAAAGAAGGCTTGTCGTTTCAAAGAAAGAAGAGGAAACCAAAATCCAGGTAGGGGAACGAGCACACCAGTATGGGAGATGTACATGTGGACAGTTTCAAGCACCAGCTCTTTGTGGACACTTGGAAACAGCGCTGTGAAAAAATTTCGTACGAAGCAGGATTTGGACAAAGTTGAAAGACCTTCCAAAACCAACCCTAAAGAACTGAGCCAAACAATGAATGTTGCAATAAGCTCCTCCAGAAAGGTGCTTCTATGACACAACTCCCGAGCAGGTAGCTACATTCTGCACAGTACAAAATGCATACGAATTCCTGGCTGAAAACTCTTTCCAGAAGGACGAAATGCATGTCTTTCTCTCAAAAGGAACACTCAGCCACTAGGCTTTTGCTTGCTCCTTCAAAGTCTTTGTCGAAACGTGTGTTTTCACTGCTGGAATACGTTTTAGGAAGCATTGTTTCAATCTCTTGCAAGCCTCATGTTTCTTACACAATGTGGAAAAATAAGGAGTATGTTTCGCAAATCACTTGAAATCTAGGGAAACGCACACTGCATCACTCTTGCTCAAACACGCTCTTTCTCCTAATGTGTTGAGAACATTCCAGAAACCAGAAAACAAGGGCATTTTGCACTGAACCTCAGACGGGCATGTAGAAGAGGTCATTTCTTTTGGTAGTAGAGTGCAAAAGCATCATTGACTTCATGTTCTCGTTGAAACCCTTACATTTCCAAGTGAAAAGAAGTAGGACTTTCACAAAAAGATGTGTTTGCGTGTCTGTGGTGAAAGGAGCTCTAAGTTCTGTATTCAGTGCTGGAGAGTGACACACTCTACACAGGTTACACAGCGTTTTAGGAGCACCAACATGCTGCAAACTGGAACTGCTACAAGGTGTGTGTAGCATGCAGAAAGAAGGCTTGTCATTTCAAAGAAAGAAGAGAAAACCAAAATCCAGGTAGTGAAACGAGCACACCAGCATGGGAGATGTGCATGTGGACAGTTTCCAGGAGCAGCTCTTTGTGGAACTTGGAAAGAGCGCTGTGAAAAGATTTCATACGAAGCGGATTTGGACAAAGTTGAAAGACCTTCCAAAACCAACCCTAAAGAACTTAGCCAAACAAAGAATGTTGCAATAAGCTCCTCCAGAAAGGTGCTTCTATGACACAACTCCCGAGCAGGTAGCTACATTCTGCACAGTACAAAATGCATACGAATTCCTGGCTGAAAACTCTTTCCAGAAGGACGAAATGCATGTCTTTCTCTCAAAAGGAACACTCAGCCACTAGGCTTTTGCTTGCTCCTTCAAAGTCTTTGTCGAAACGTGTGTTTTCACTGCTGGAATACGTTTTAGGAAGCATTGTTTCAATCTCTTGCAAGCCTCATGTTTCTTACACAATGTGGAAAAATAAGGAGTATGTTTCGCAAATCACTTGAAATCTAGGGAAACGCACACTGCATCACTCTTGCTCAAACACGCTCTTTCTCCTAATGTGTTGAGAACATTCCAGAAACCAGAAAACAAGGGCATTTTGCACTGAACCTCAGACGGGCATGTAGAAGAGGTCATTTCTTTTGGTAGTAGAGTGCAAAAGCATCATTGACTTCATGTTCTCGTTGAAACCCTTACATTTCCAAGTGAAAAGAAGTAGGACTTTCACAAAAAGATGTGTTTGCGTGTCTGTGGTGAAAGGAGCTCTAAGTTGTGTATTCAGTGCTGGAGAGTGACACACTCTACACAGGTTACACAGCGTTTTAGAAGCACCAACATGCTGCAAACTGGAACTGCTACAAGGTGTGTGTAGCATGCAGAAAGAAGGCTTGTCATTTCAAAGAAAGAAGAGAAAACCAAAATCCAGGTAGTGAAACGAGCACACCAGCATGGGAGATGTGCATGTGGACAGTTTCCAGGAGCAGCTCTTTGTGGACACTTGGAAAGAGCGCTGTGAAAAGATTTCATACGAAGCGGATTTGGACAAAGTTGAAAGACCTTCCAAAACCAACCCTAAAGAACTTAGCCAAACAAAGAATGTTGCAATAAGCTCCTCCAGGAAAGGTGCTTCCATGACACAACTCAAGAGCAGGTAGCTACATTCTGCACAGTACAAAATGCATATGAATTCCTGGCTGAAAACTCACTCCAGAAGGAACAAATGCTTGTGTTTCTCTCCGAAAGAACACTCAGCGACTATTCTTTCGCTTGCTCCTTCCAAGTCTTGGTAGAAACGTGTGTTTTCACTGCGGTAATACGTTTTAGGATGCATTGTTTCAATCTCTTGCAAGACTCATGTTGTTTCTTAGACAATGTGGAAACACAAGGAGTATGTTTCCCAATTCACTTGAAATCCAGGAAAACGCACACTGCATCACTCTTCCTCAAACACGCTCTTTCGCCTGATGCTTTGGGAATGTTCAAGAAAGCAGAAAAGAAGGGCATTTTGCAGTGAAATTCAGACGGGCATGTACAAAAGATCACTTCTATTCTTTGCAGAGTGCAAAAGCGTAATCGACTTCATGTTCTCAAAGAAACCCATATATTTTCCAAAAGACCTGAAGTAAGACTTTCACAAAAAGATGTGTTTGTGTGTCTGCTTTGAAAGGAGCTCTAAGTTGTGTATTCAGTGCTGTAGAATGACACACTCTACATAGAATACTCAGCATTTTGGGGAGACCAACATGCTGCAAACTGAAACTGCTACAAGGTGTGTGTAGCATACAGAAAGAAGGCTTGTCGTTTCAAAGAAAGAAGAGGAAACCAAAATCCAGGTAGGGGAACGAGCACACCAGTATGGGAGATGTACATGTGGACAGTTTCAAGCACCAGCTCTTTGTGGACACTTGGAAACAGCGCTGTGAAAAAATTTCGTACGAAGCAGGATTTGGACAAAGTTGAAAGACCTTCCAAAACCAACCCTAAAGAACTGAGCCAAACAATGAATGTTGCAATAAGCTCCTCCAGAAAGGTGCTTCTATGACACAACTCCCGAGCAGGTAGCTACATTCTGCACAGTACAAAATGCATACGAATTCCTGGCTGAAAACTCTTTCCAGAAGGACGAAATGCATGTCTTTCTCTCAAAAGGAACACTCAGCCACTAGGCTTTTGCTTGCTCCTTCAAAGTCTTTGTCGAAACGTGTGTTTTCACTGCTGGAATACGTTTTAGGAAGCATTGTTTCAATCTCTTGCAAGCCTCATGTTTCTTACACAATGTGGAAAAATAAGGAGTATGTTTCGCAAATCACTTGAAATCTAGGGAAACGCACACTGCATCACTCTTGCTCAAACACGCTCTTTCTCCTAATGTGTTGAGAACATTCCAGAAACCAGAAAACAAGGGCATTTTGCACTGAACCTCAGACGGGCATGTAGAAGAGGTCATTTCTTTTGGTAGTAGAGTGCAAAAGCATCATTGACTTCATGTTCTCGTTGAAACCCTTACATTTCCAAGTGAAAAGAAGTAGGACTTTCACAAAAAGATGTGTTTGCGTGTCTGTGGTGAAAGGAGCTCTAAGTTGTGTATTCAGTGCTGGAGAGTGACACACTCTACACAGGTTACACAGCGTTTTAGGAGCACCAACATGCTGCAAACTGGAACTGCTACAAGGTGTGTGTAGCATGCAGAAAGAAGGCTTGTCATTTCAAAGAAAGAAGAGAAAACCAAAATCCAGGTAGTGAAACGAGCACACCAGCATGGGAGATGTGCATGTGGACAGTTTCCAGGAGCAGCTCTTTGTGGACACTTGGAAAGAGCGCTGTGAAAAGATTTCATACGAAGCGGATTTGGACAAAGTTGAAAGACCTTCCAAAACCAACCCTAAAGAACTTAGCCAAACAAAGAATGTTGCAATAAGCTCCTCCAGAAAGGTGCTTCTATGACACAACTCCCGAGCAGTTAGCTACATTCTGCACAGTACAAAATGCATACGAATTCCTGGCTGAAAACTCTTTCCAGAAGGACGAAATGCATTAGCTCTTTGTGGACACTTGGAAAGAGCGCTGTGAAAAGATTTCATACGAAGCGGATTTGGACAAAGTTGAAAGACCTTCCAAAACCAACCCTAAAGAACTTAGCCAAACAAAGAATGTTGCAATAAGCTCCTCCAGAAAGGTGCTTCTATGACACAACTCCCGAGCAGGTAGCTACATTCTGCACAGTACAAAATGCATACGAATTCCTGGCTGAAAACTCTTTCCAGAAGGACGAAATGCATGTCTTTCTCTCAAAAGGAACACTCAGCCACTAGGCTTTTGCTTGCTCCTTCAAAGTCTTTGTCGAAACGTGTGTTTTCACTGCTGGAATACGTTTTAGGAAGCATTGTTTCAATCTCTTGCAAGCCTCATGTTTCTTACACAATGTGGAAAAATAAGGAGTATGTTTCGCAAATCACTTGAAATCTAGGGAAACGCACACTGCATCACTCTTGCTCAAACACGCTCTTTCTCCTAATGTGTTGAGAACATTCCAGAAACCAGAAAACAAGGGCATTTTGCACTGAACCTCAGACGGGCATGTAGAAGAGGTCATTTCTTTTGGTAGTAGAGTGCAAAAGCATCATTGACTTCATGTTCTCGTTGAAACCCTTACATTTCCAAGTGAAAAGAAGTAGGACTTTCACAAAAAGATGTGTTTGCGTGTCTGTGCTGAAAGGAGCTCTAAGTTGTGTATTCAGTGCTGGAGAGTGACACACTCTACACAGGTTACACAGCGTTTTAGAAGCACCAACATGCTGCAAACTGGAACTGCTACAAGGTGTGTGTAGCATGCAGAAAGAAGGCTTGTCATTTCAAAGAAAGAAGAGAAAACCAAAATCCAGGTAGTGAAACGAGCACACCAGCATGGGAGATGTGCATGTGGACAGTTTCCAGGAGCAGCTCTTTGTGGACACTTGGAAAGAGCGCTGTGAAAAGATTTCATACGAAGCGGATTTGGACAAAGTTGAAAGACCTTCCAAAACCAACCCTAAAGAACTGAGCCAAACAAAGAATGTTGCAATAAGCTCCTCCAGGAAAGGTGCTTCTATGACACAACTCAAGAGCAGGTAGCTACATTCTGCACAGTACAAAATGCATATGAATTCCTGGCTGAAAACTCACTCCAGAAGGAACAAATGCTTGTGTTTCTCTCCGAAAGAACACTCAGCGACTATTCTTTCGCTTGCTCCTTCCAAGTCTTGGTAGAAACGTGTGTTTTCACTGCAGTAATACGTTTTAGGATGCATTGTTTCAATCTCTTGCAAGACTCATGTTGTTTCTTAGACAATGTGGAAACACAAGGAGTATGTTTCCCAATTCACTTGAAATCTAGGAAAACGCACACTGCATCACTCTTCCTCAAACACGCTCTTTCACCTGATGCTTTGGGAATGTTCAAGAAAGCAGAAAAGAAGGGCATTTTGCAGTGAAATTCAGACGGGCATGTACAAAAGATCACTTCTATTCTTTGCAGAGTGCAAAAGCGTAATCGACTTCATGTTCTCAAAGAAACCCATATATTTTCCAAAAGACCTGAAGTAAGACTTTCACAAAAAGATGTGTTTGTGTGTCTGCTTTGAAAGGAGCTCTAAGTTGTGTATTCAGTGCTGTAGAATGACACACTCTACATAGAATACTCAGCATTTTGGGGAGACCAACATGCTGCAAACTGAAACTGCTACAAGGTGTGTAGCATACAGAAAGAAGGCTTGTCGTTTCAAAGAAAGAAGAGGAAACCAAAATCCAGGTAGGGGAACGAGCACACCAGTATGGGAGATGTACATGTGGACAGTTTCAAGCACCAGCTCTTTGTGGACACTTGGAAACAGCGCTGTGAAAAAATTTCGTACGAAGCAGGATTTGGACAAAGTTGAAAGACCTTCCAAAACCAACCCTAAAGAACTTAGCCAAACAATGAATGTTGCAATAAGCTCCTCCAGAAAGGTGCTTCTATGACACAACTCCCGAGCAGGTAGCTACATTCTGCACAGTACAAAATGCATACGAATTCCTGGCTGAAAACTCTTTCCAGAAGGACGAAATGCATGTCTTTCTCTCAAAAGGAACACTCAGCCACTAGGCTTTTGCTTGCTCCTTCAAAGTCTTTGTCGAAACGTGTGTTTTCACTGCTGGAATACGTTTTAGGAAGCATTGTTTCAATCTCTTGCAAGCCTCATTTTTCTTACACAATGTGGAAAAATAAGGAGTATGTTTCGCAAATCACTTGAAATCTAGGGAAACGCACACTGCATCACTCTTGCTCAAACACGCTCTTTCTCCTAATGTGTTGAGAACATTCAAGAAACCAGAAAACAAGGGCATTTTGCACTGAACCTCAGACGGGCATGTAGAAGAGGTCATTTCGTTTGGTAGTAGAGTGCAAAAGCATCATTGACTTCATGTTCTCGTTGAAACCCTTACATTTCCAAGTGAAAAGAAGTAGGACTTTCACAAAAAGATGTGTTTGCGTGTCTGTGGTGAAAGGAGCTCTAAGTTGTGTATTCAGTGCTGGAGAGTGACACACTCTACACAGATTACACAGCGCTTTAGGAGCACCAACATGCTGCAAACTGGAACTGCTACAAGGTGTGTGTAGCATGCAGAAAGAAGGCTTGTCATTTCAAAGAAAGAAGAGAAAACCAAAATCCAGGTAGTGAAACGAGCACACCAGCATGGGAGATGTGCATGTGGACAGTTTCCAGGAGCAGCTCTTTGTGGACACTTGGAAAGAGCGCTGTGAAAAGATTTCATACGAAGCGGATTTGGACAAAGTTGAAAGACCTTCCAAAACCAACCCTAAAGAACTTAGCCAAACAAAGAATGTTGCAATAAGCTCCTCCAGGAAAGGTGCTTCTATGACACAACTCAAGAGCAGGTAGCTACATTCTGCACAGTACAAAATGCATATGAATTCCTGGCTGAAAACTCACTCCAGAAGGAACAAATGCTTGTGTTTCTCTCCGAAAGAACACTCAGCGACTATTCTTTCGCTTGCTCCTTCCAAGTCTTGGTAGAAACGTGTGTTTTCACTGCAGTAATACGTTTTAGGATGCATTGTTTCAATCTCTTGCAAGACTCATGTTGTTTCTTAGACAATGTGGAAACACAAGGAGTATGTTTCCCAATTCACTTGAAATCTAGGAAAACGCACACTGCATCACTCTTCCTCAAACACGCTCTTTCACCTGATGCTTTGGGAATGTTCAAGAAAGCAGAAAAGAAGGGCATTTTGCAGTGAAATTCAGACGGGCATGTACAAAAGATCACTTCTATTCTTTGCAGAGTGCAAAAGCGTAATCGACTTCATGTTCTCAAAGAAACCCATATATTTTCCAAAAGACCTGAAGTAAGACTTTCACAAAAAGATGTGTTTGTGTGTCTGCTTTGAAAGGAGCTCTAAGTTGTGTATTCAGTGCTGTAGAATGACACACTCTACATAGAATACTCAGCATTTTGGGGAGACCAACATGCTGCAAACTGAAACTGCTACAAGGTGTGTAGCATACAGAAAGAAGGCTTGTCGTTTCAAAGAAAGAAGAGGAAACCAAAATCCAGGTAGGGGAACGAGCACACCAGTATGGGAGATGTACATGTGGACAGTTTCAAGCACCAGCTCTTTGTGGACACTTGGAAACAGCGCTGTGAAAAAATTTCGTACGAAGCAGGATTTGGACAAAGTTGAAAGACCTTCCAAAACCAACCCTAAAGAACTTAGCCAAACAATGAATGTTGCAATAAGCTCCTCCAGAAAGGTGCTTCTATGACACAACTCCCGAGCAGGTAGCTACATTCTGCACAGTACAAAATGCATACGAATTCCTGGCTGAAAACTCTTTCCAGAAGGACGAAATGCATGTCTTTCTCTCAAAAGGAACACTCAGCCACTAGGCTTTTGCTTGCTCCTTCAAAGTCTTTGTCGAAACGTGTGTTTTCACTGCTGGAATACGTTTTAGGAAGCATTGTTTCAATCTCTTGCAAGCCTCATTTTTCTTACACAATGTGGAAAAATAAGGAGTATGTTTCGCAAATCACTTGAAATCTAGGGAAACGCACACTGCATCACTCTTGCTCAAACACGCTCTTTCTCCTAATGTGTTGAGAACATTCAAGAAACCAGAAAACAAGGGCATTTTGCACTGAACCTCAGACGGGCATGTAGAAGAGGTCATTTCGTTTGGTAGTAGAGTGCAAAAGCATCATTGACTTCATGTTCTCGTTGAAACCCTTACATTTCCAAGTGAAAAGAAGTAGGACTTTCACAAAAAGATGTGTTTGCGTGTCTGTGGTGAAAGGAGCTCTAAGTTGTGTATTCAGTGCTGGAGAGTGACACACTCTACACAGATTACACAGCGCTTTAGGAGCACCAACATGCTGCAAACTGGAACTGCTACAAGGTGTGTGTAGCATGCAGAAAGAAGGCTTGTCATTTCAAAGAAAGAAGAGAAAACCAAAATCCAGGTAGTGAAACGAGCACACCAGCATGGGAGATGTGCATGTGGACAGTTTCCAGGAGCAGCTCTTTGTGGACACTTGGAAAGAGCGCTGTGAAAAGATTTCATACGAAGCGGATTTGGACAAAGTTGAAAGACCTTCCAAAACCAACCCTAAAGAACTTAGCCAAACAAAGAATGTTGCAATAAGCTCCTCCAGGAAAGGTGCTTCTATGACACAACTCAAGAGCAGGTAGCTACATTCTGCACAGTACAAAATGCATATGAATTCCTGGCTGAAAACTCACTCCAGAAGGAACAAATGCTTGTGTTTCTCTCCGAAAGAACACTCAGCGACTATTCTTTCGCTTGCTCCTTCCAAGTCTTGGTAGAAACGTGTGTTTTCACTGCAGTAATACGTTTTAGGATGCATTGTTTCAATCTCTTGCAAGACTCATGTTGTTTCTTAGACAATGTGGAAACACAAGGAGTATGTTTCCCAATTCACTTGAAATCTAGGAAAACGCACACTGCATCACTCTTCCTCAAACACGCTCTTTCACCTGATGCTTTGGGAATGTTCAAGAAAGCAGAAAAGAAGGGCATTTTGCAGTGAAATTCAGACGGGCATGTACAAAAGATCACTTCTATTCTTTGCAGAGTGCAAAAGCGTAATCGACTTCATGTTCTCAAAGAAACCCATATATTTTCCAAAAGACCTGAAGTAAGACTTTCACAAAAAGATGTGTTTGTGTGTCTGCTTTGAAAGGAGCTCTAAGTTGTGTATTCAGTGCTGTAGAATGACACACTCTACATAGAATACTCAGCATTTTGGGGAGACCAACATGCTGCAAACTGAAACTGCTACAAGGTGTGTAGCATACAGAAAGAAGGCTTGTCGTTTCAAAGAAAGAAGAGGAAACCAAAATCCAGGTAGGGGAACGAGCACACCAGTATGGGAGATGTACATGTGGACAGTTTCAAGCACCAGCTCTTTGTGGACACTTGGAAACAGCGCTGTGAAAAAATTTCGTACGAAGCAGGATTTGGACAAAGTTGAAAGACCTTCCAAAACCAACCCTAAAGAACTGAGCCAAACAATGAATGTTGCAATAAGCTCCTCCAGAAAGGTGCTTCTATGACACAACTCCCGAGCAGGTAGCTACATTCTGCACAGTACAAAATGCATACGAATTCCTGGCTGAAAACTCTTTCCAGAAGGACGAAATGCATGTCTTTCTCTCAAAAGGAACACTCAGCCACTAGGCTTTTGCTTGCTCCTTCAAAGTCTTTGTCGAAACGTGTGTTTTCACTGCTGGAATACGTTTTAGGAAGCATTGTTTCAATCTCTTGCAAGCCTCATTTTTCTTACACAATGTGGAAAAATAAGGAGTATGTTTCGCAAATCACTTGAAATCTAGGGAAACGCACACTGCATCACTCTTGCTCAAACACGCTCTTTCTCCTAATGTGTTGAGAACATTCAAGAAACCAGAAAACAAGGGCATTTTGCACTGAACCTCAGACGGGCATGTAGAAGAGGTCATTTCGTTTGGTAGTAGAGTGCAAAAGCATCATTGACTTCATGTTCTCGTTGAAACCCTTACATTTCCAAGTGAAAAGAAGTAGGACTTTCACAAAAAGATGTGTTTGCGTGTCTGTGGTGAAAGGAGCTCTAAGTTGTGTATTCAGTGCTGGAGAGTGACACACTCTACACAGATTACACAGCGCTTTAGGAGCACCAACATGCTGCAAACTGGAACTGCTACAAGGTGTGTGTAGCATGCAGAAAGAAGGCTTGTCATTTCAAAGAAAGAAGAGAAAACCAAAATCCAGGTAGTGAAACGAGCACACCAGCATGGGAGATGTGCATGTGGACAGTTTCCAGGAGCAGCTCTTTGTGGACACTTGGAAAGAGCGCTGTGAAAAGATTTCATACGAAGCGGATTTGGACAAAGTTGAAAGACCTTCCAAAACCAACCCTAAAGAACTTAGCCAAACAAAGAATGTTGCAATAAGCTCCTCCAGGAAAGGTGCTTCCATGACACAACTCAAGAGCAGGTAGCTACATTCTGCACAGTACAAAATGCATATGAATTCCTGGCTGAAAACTCACTCCAGAAGGAACAAATGCTTGTGTTTCTCTCCGAAAGAACACTCAGCGACTATTCTTTCGCTTGCTCCTTCCAAGTCTTGGTAGAAACGTGTGTTTTCACTGCGGTAATACGTTTTAGGATGCATTGTTTCAATCTCTTGCAAGACTCATGTTGTTTCTTAGACAATGTGGAAACACAAGGAGTATGTTTCCCAATTCACTTGAAATCCAGGAAAACGCACACTGCATCACTCTTCCTCAAACACGCTCTTTCACCTGATGCTTTGGGAATGTTCAAGAAAGCAGAAAAGAAGGGCATTTTGCAGTGAAATTCAGACGGGCATGTACAAAAGATCACTTCTATTCTTTGCAGAGTGCAAAAGCGTAATCGACTTCATGTTCTCAAGGAAACCCATATATTTTCCAAGGGACCTGAAGTAAGACTTTCACAAAAAGATGTGTTTGTGTGTCTGCTTTGAAAGGAGCTCTAAGTTGTGTATTCAGTGCTGTAGAATGACACACTCTACATAGAATACTCAGCATTTTGGGGAGACCAACATGCTGCAAACTGAAACTGCTACAAGGTGTGTGTAGCATACAGAAAGAAGGCTTGTCGTTTCAAAGAAAGAAGAGGAAACCAAAATCCAGGTAGGGGAACGAGCACACCAGTAAGGGAGATGTACATGTGGACAGTTTCAAGCACCAGCTCTTTGTGAACACTTGGAAACAGCGCTGTGAAAAAATTTCGTACGAAGCAGGATTTGGACAAAGTTGAAAGACCTTCCAAAACCAACCCTAAAGAACTGAGCCAAACAATGAATGTTGCAATAAGCTCCTCCAGAAAGGTGCTTCTATGACACAACTCCCGAGCAGGTAGCTACTTTCTGCACAGTACAAAATGCATACGAATTCCTGGCTGAAAACTCATTCCAGAAGGACGAAATGCATGTCTTTCTCTCAAAAGGAACACTCAGCCACTAGGCTTTTGCTTGCTCCTTCAAAGTCTTTGTCGAAACGTGTGTTTTCACTGCTGGAATAAGTTTTAGGAAGCATTGTTTCAATCTCTTGCAAACCTCATGTTTCTTACACAATGTGGAAAACTAAGGAGTATGTTTCGCAAATCACTTGAAATCTAGGGAAACGCACACTGCATCACTCTTGCTCAAACACGCTCTTTCTCCTAATGTGTTGAGAACATTCAAGAAACCAGAAAACAAGGGCATTTTGCACTGAACCTCAGACGGGCATGTAGAAGAGGTCATTTCTTTTGGTAGTAGAGTGCAAAAGCATCATTGACTTCATGTTCTCGTTGAAACCATTACATTACCAAGTGAAAAGAAGTAGGACTTTCACAAAAAGATGTGTTTGCGTGTCTGTGGTGAAAGGAGCTCTAAGTTGTGTATTCAGTGCTGGAGAGTGACACACTCTACACAGGTTACACAGCGCTTTAGGAGCACCAACATGCTGCAAACTGGAACTGCTACAAGGTGTGTGTAGCATGCAGAAAGAAGGCTTGTCATTTCAAAGAAAGAAGAGAAAACCAAAATCCAGGTAGTGAAACGAGCACACCAGCATGGGAGATGTGCATGTGGACAGTTTCCAGGAGCAGCTCTTTGTGGACACTTGGAAAGAGCGCTGTGAAAAGATTTCATACGAAGCGGATTTGGACAAAGTTGAAAGACCTTCCAAAACCAACCCTAAAGAACTGAGCCAAACAAAGAATGTTGCAATAAGCTCCTCCAGGAAAGGTGCTTCTATGACACAACTCAAGAGCAGGTAGCTACATTCTGCACAGTACAAAATGCATATGAATTCCTGGCTGAAAACTCACTCCAGAAGGAACAAATGCTTGTGTTTCTCTCCGAAAGAACACTCAGCGACTATTCTTTCGCTTGCTCCTTCCAAGTCTTGGTAGAAACGTGTGTTTTCACTGCGGTAATACGTTTTAGGATGCATTGTTTCAATCTCTTGCAAGACTCATGTTGTTTCTTAGACAATGTGGAAACACAAGGAGTATGTTTCCCAATTCACTTGAAATCCAGGAAAACGCACACTGCATCACTCTTCCTCAAACACGCTCTTTCACCTGATGCTTTGGGAATGTTCAAGAAAGCAGAAAAGAAGGGCATTTTGCAGTGAAATTCAGACGGGCATGTACAAAAGATCACTTCTATTCTTTGCAGAGTGCAAAAGCGTAATCGACTTCATGTTCTCAAGGAAACCCATATATTTTCCAAGGGACCTGAAGTAAGACTTTCACAAAAAGATGTGTTTGTGTGTCTGCTTTGAAAGGAGCTCTAAGTTGTGTATTCAGTGCTGTAGAATGACACACTCTACATAGAATACTCAGCATTTTGGGGAGACCAACATGCTGCAAACTGAAACTGCTACAAGGTGTGTGTAGCATACAGAAAGAAGGCTTGTCGTTTCAAAGAAAGAAGAGGAAACCAAAATCCAGGTAGGGGAACGAGCACACCAGTATGGGAGATGTACATGTGGACAGTTTCAAGCACCAGCTCTTTGAGGACACTTGGAAACAGCGCTGTGAAAAAATTTCGTACGAAGCAGGATTTGGACAAAGTTGAAAGACCTTCCAAAACCAACCCTAAAGAACTGAGCCAAACAATGAATGTTGCAATAAGCTCCTCCAGAAAGGTGCTTCTATGACACAACTCCCGAGCAGGTAGCTACTTTCTGCACAGTACAAAATGCATACGAATTCCTGGCTGAAAACTCATTCCAGAAGGACGAAATGCATGTCTTTCTCTCAAAAGGAACACTCAGCCACTAGGCTTTTGCTTGCTCCTTCAAAGTCTTTGTCGAAACGTGTGTTTTCACTGCTGGAATACGTTTTAGGAAGCATTGTTTCAATCTCTTGCAAACCTCATGTTTCTTACACAATGTGGAAAAATAAGGAGTATGTTTCGCAAATCACTTGAAATCTAGGGAAACGCACACTGCATCACTCTTGCTCAAACACGCTCTTTCTCCTAATGTGTTGAGAACATTCAAGAAACCAGAAAACAAGGGCATTTTGCACTGAAACTCAGACGGGCATGTAGAAGAGGTCATTTCGTTTGGTAGTAGAGTGCAAAAGCATCATTGACTTCATGTTCTCGTTGAAACCCTTACATTTCCAAGTGAAAAGAAGTAGGACTTTTACAAAAAGATGTGTTTGCGTGTCTGTGGTGAAAGGAGCTCTAAGTTGTGTATTCAGTGCTGGAGAGTGACACACTCTACAAAGGTTACACAGCGTTTTAGGAGCACCAACATGCAGCAAACTGGAACTGCTACAAGGTGTGTGTTGCATGCAGAAAGAAGGCTTGTCATTTCAAAGAAAGAAGAGAAAACCAAAATCCAGGTAGTGAAACGAGCACACCAGCATGGGAGATGTGCATGTGGACAGTTTCCAGGAGCAGCTCTTTGTGGACACTTGGAAAGAGCGCTGTGAAAAGATTTCATACGAAGCGGATTTGGACAAAGTTGAAAGACCTTCCAAAACCAACCCTAAAGAACTGAGCCAAACAAAGAATGTTGCAATAAGCTCCTCCAGGAAAGGTGCTTCTATGACACAACTCAAGAGCAGGTAGCTACATTCTGCACAGTACAAAATGCATATGAATTCCTGGCTGAAAACTCACTCCAGAAGGAACAAATGCTTGTGTTTCTCTCCGAAAGAACACTCAGCGACTATTCTTTCGCTTGCTCCTTCCAAGTCTTGGTAGAAACGTGTGTTTTCACTGCGGTAATACGTTTTAGGATGCATTGTTTCAATCTCTTGCAAGACTCATGTTGTTTCTTAGACAATGTGGAAACACAAGGAGTATGTTTCCCAATTCACTTGAAATCCAGGAAAACGCACACTGCATCACTCTTCCTCAAACACGCTCTTTCACCTGATGCTTTGGGAATGTTCAAGAAAGCAGAAAAGAAGGGCATTTTGCAGTGAAATTCAGACGGGCATGTACAAAAGATCACTTCTATTCTTTGCAGAGTGCAAAAGCGTAATCGACTTCATGTTCTCAAGGAAACCCATATATTTTCCAAGGGACCTGAAGTAAGACTTTCACAAAAAGATGTGTTTGTGTGTCTGCTTTGAAAGGAGCTCTAAGTTGTGTATTCAGTGCTGTAGAATGACACACTCTACATAGAATACTCAGCATTTTGGGGAGACCAACATGCTGCAAACTGAAACTGCTACAAGGTGTGTGTAGCATACAGAAAGAAGGCTTGTCGTTTCAAAGAAAGAAGAGGAAACCAAAATCCAGGTAGGGGAACGAGCACACCAGTATGGGAGATGTACATGTGGACAGTTTCAAGCACCAGCTCTTTGAGGACACTTGGAAACAGCGCTGTGAAAAAATTTCGTACGAAGCAGGATTTGGACAAAGTTGAAAGACCTTCCAAAACCAACCCTAAAGAACTGAGCCAAACAATGAATGTTGCAATAAGCTCCTCCAGAAAGGTGCTTCTATGACACAACTCCCGAGCAGGTAGCTACTTTCTGCACAGTACAAAATGCATACGAATTCCTGGCTGAAAACTCATTCCAGAAGGACGAAATGCATGTCTTTCTCTCAAAAGGAACACTCAGCCACTAGGCTTTTGCTTGCTCCTTCAAAGTCTTTGTCGAAACGTGTGTTTTCACTGCTGGAATACGTTTTAGGAAGCATTGTTTCAATCTCTTGCAAACCTCATGTTTCTTACACAATGTGGAAAAATAAGGAGTATGTTTCGCAAATCACTTGAAATCTAGGGAAACGCACACTGCATCACTCTTGCTCAAACACGCTCTTTCTCCTAATGTGTTGAGAACACTCAAGAAACCAGAAAACAAGGGCATTTTGCACTGAAACTCAGACGGGCATGTAGAAGAGGTCATTTCGTTTGGTAGTAGAGTGCAAAAGCATCATTGACTTCATGTTCTCGTTGAAACCCTTACATTTCCAAGTGAAAAGAAGTAGGACTTTTACAAAGAGATGTGTTTGCGTGTCTGTGGTGAAAGGAGCTCTAAGTTGTGTATTCAGTGCTGGAGAGTGACACACTCTACAAAGGTTACACAGCGTTTTAGGAGCACCAACATGCTGCAAACTGGAACTGCTACAAGGTGTGTGTTGCATGCAGAAAGAAGGCTTGTCATTTCAAAGAAAGAAGAGAAAACCAAAATCCAGGTAGTGAAACGAGCACACCAGCATGGGAGATGTGCATGTGGACAGTTTCCAGGAGCAGCTCTTTGTGGACACTTGGAAAGAGCGCTGTGAAAAGATTTCATACGAAGCGGATTTGGACAAAGTTGAAAGACCTTCCAAAACCAACCCTAAAGAACTTAGCCAAACAAAGAATGTTGCAATAAGCTCCTCCAGGAAAGGTGCTTCTATGACACAACTCAAGAGCAGGTAGCTACATTCTGCACAGTACAAAATGCATATGAATTCCTGGCTGAAAACTCACTCCAGAAGGAACAAATGCTTGTGTTTCTCTCCGAAAGAACACTCAGCGACTATTCTTTCGCTTGCTCCTTCCAAGTCTTGGTAGAAACGTGTGTTTTCACTGCGGTAATACGTTTTAGGATGCATTGTTTCAATCTCTTGCAAGACTCATGTTGTTTCTTAGACAATGTGGAAACACAAGGAGTATGTTTCCCAGTTCACTTGAAAGCCAGGAAAACGCACACTGCATCACTCTTCCTCAAACACGCTCTTTCACCTGATGCTTTGGGAATGTTCAAGAAAGCAGAAAAGAAGGGCATTTTGCAGTGAAATTCAGACGGGCATGTACAAAAGATCACTTCTATTCTTTGCAGAGTGCAAAAGCGTAATCGACTTCATGTTCTCAAGGAAACCCATATATTTTCCAAGGGACCTGAAGTAAGACTTTCACAAAAAGATGTGTTTGTGTGTCTGCTTTGAAAGGAGCTCTAAGTTGTGTATTCAGTGCTGTAGAATGACACACTCTACATAGAATACTCAGCATTTTGGGGAGACCAACATGCTGCAAACTGAAACTGCTACAAGGTGTGTGTAGCATACAGAACGAAGGCTTGTCGTTTCAAAGAAAGAAGAGGAAACCAAAATCCAGGTAGGGGAACGAGCACACCAGTATGGGAGATGTACATGTGGACAGTTTCAAGCACCAGCTCTTTGAGGACACTTGGAAACAGCGCTGTGAAAAAATTTCGTACGAAGCAGGATTTGGACAAAGTTGAAAGACCTTCCAAAACCAACCCTAAAGAACTGAGCCAAACAATGAATGTTGCAATAAGCTCCTCCAGAAAGGTGCTTCTATGACACAACTCCCGAGCAGGTAGCTACTTTCTGCACAGTACAAAATGCATACGAATTCCTGGCTGAAAACTCATTCCAGAAGGACGAAATGCATGTCTTTCTCTCAAAAGGAACACTCAGCCACTAGGCTTTTGCTTGCTCCTTCAAAGTCTTTGTCGAAACGTGTGTTTTCACTGCTGGAATACGTTTTAGGAAGCATTGTTTCAATCTCTTGCAAACCTCATGTTTCTTACACAATGTGGAAAAATAAGGAGTATGTTTCGCAAATCACTTGAAATCTAGGGAAACGCACACTGCATCACTCTTGCTCAAACACGCTCTTTCTCCTAATGTGTTGAGAACACTCAAGAAACCAGAAAACAAGGGCATTTTGCACTGAAACTCAGACGGGCATGTAGAGGAGGTCATTTCGTTTGGTAGTAGAGTGCAAAAGCATCATTGACTTCATGTTCTCGTTGAAACCCTTACATTTCCAAGTGAAAAGAAGTAGGACTTTTACAAAGAGATGTGTTTGCGTGTCTGTGGTGAAAGGAGCTCTAAGTTGTGTATTCAGTGCTGGAGAGTGACACACTCTACAAAGGTTACACAGCGTTTTAGGAGCACCAACATGCTGCAAACTGGAACTGCTACAAGGTGTGTGTTGCATGCAGAAAGAAGGCTTGTCATTTCAAAGAAAGAGGAGAAAACCAAAATCCAGGTAGTGAAACGAGCACACCAGCATGGGAGATGTGCATGTGGACAGTTTCCAGGAGCAGCTCTTTGTGGACACTTGGAAAGAGCGCTGTGAAAAGATTTCATACGAAGCGGATTTGGACAAAGTTGAAAGACCTTCCAAAACCAACCCTAAAGAACTTAGCCAAACAAAGAATGTTGCAATAAGCTCCTCCAGGAAAGGTGCTTCTATGACACAACTCAAGAGCAGGTAGCTACATTCTGCACAGTACAAAATGCATATGAATTCCTGGCTGAAAACTCACTCCAGAAGGAACAAATGCTTGTGTTTCTCTCCGAAAGAACACTCAGCGACTATTCTTTCGCTTGCTCCTTCCAAGTCTTGGTAGAAACGTGTGTTTTCACTGCGGTAATACGTTTTAGGATGCATTGTTTCAATCTCTTGCAAGACTCATGTTGTTTCTTAGACAATGTGGAAACACAAGGAGTATGTTTCCCAATTCACTTGAAATCCAGGAAAACGCACACTGCATCACTCTTCCTCAAACACGCTCTTTCACCTGATGCTTTGGGAATGTTCAAGAAAGCAGAAAAGAAGGGCATTTTGCAGTGAAATTCAGACGGGCATGTACAAAAGGTCACTTCTATTCTTTGCAGACTGCAAAAGCGTAATCGACTTCATGTTCTCAAAGAAACCCATATATTTTCCAAGGGACCTGAAGTAAGACTTTCACAAAAAGATGTGTTTGTGTGTCTGCTTTGAAAGGAGCTCTAAGTTGTGTATTCAGTGCTGTAGAATGACACACTCTACATAGAATACTCAGCATTTTGGGGAGACCAACATGCTGCAAACTGAAACTGCTACAAGGTGTGTGTAGCATACAGAAAGAAGGCTTGTCGTTTCAAAGAAAGAAGAGGAAACCAAAATCCAGGTAGGGGAACGAGCACACCAGTATGGGAGATGTACATGTGGACAGTTTCAAGCACCAGCTCTTTGTGGACACTTGGAAACAGCGCTGTGAAAAAATTTCGTACGAAGCAGGATTTGGACAAAGTTGAAAGACCTTCCAAAACCAACCCTAAAGAACTGAGCCAAACAATGAATGTTGCAATAAGCTCCTCCAGAAAGGTGCTTCTATGACACAACTCCGGAGCAGGTAGCTACTTTCTGCACAGTACAAAATGCATATGAATTCCTGGCTGAAAACTCATTCCAGAAGGACGAAATGCATGTCTTTCTCTCAAAAGGAACACTCAGCCACTAGGCTTTTGCTTGCTCCTTCAAAGTCTTTGTCGAAACGTGTGTTTTCACTGCTGGAATACGTTTTAGGAAGCATTGTTTCAATCTCTTGCAAACCTCATGTTTCTTACACAATGTGGAAAAATAAGGAGTATGTTTCGCAAATCACTTGAAATCTAGGGAAACGCACACTGCATCACTCTTGCTCAAACACGCTCTTTCTCCTAATGTGTTGAGAACATTCAAGAAACCAGAAAACAAGGGCATTTTGCACTGAAACTCAGACGGGCATGTAGAGGAGGTCATTTCTTTTGGTAGTAGAGTGCAAAAGCATCATTGACTTCATGTTCTCGTTGAAACCCTTACATTTCCAAGTGAAAAGAAGTAAGACGTTCACAAAAAGATGTGTTTGTGTGTCTGCTTTGAAAGGAGCTCTAAGTTGTGTATTCAGTGCTGTAGAATGACACACTCTACATAGAATACTCAGCATTTTGGGGAGACCAACATGCTGCAAACTGAAACTGCTACAAGGTGTGTGTAGCATACAGAAAGAAGGCTTGTCGTTTCAAAGAAAGAAGAGGAAACCAAAATCCAGGTAGGGGAACGAGCACACCAGTATGGGAGATGTACATGTGGACAGTTTCAAGCACCAGCTCTTTGAGGACACTTGGAAACAGCGCTGTGAAAAAATTTCGTACGAAGCAGGATTTGGACAAAGTTGAAAGACCTTCCAAAACCAACCCTAAAGAACTGAGCCAAACAATGAATGTTGCAATAAGCTCCTCCAGAAAGGTGCTTCTATGACACAACTCCCGAGCAGGTAGCTACTTTCTGCACAGTACAAAATGCATACGAATTCCTGGCTGAAAACTCATTCCAGAAGGACGAAATGCATGTCTTTCTCTCAAAAGGAACACTCAGCCACTAGGCTTTTGCTTGCTCCTTCAAAGTCTTTGTCGAAACGTGTGTTTTCACTGCTGGAATACGTTTTAGGAAGCATTGTTTCAATCTCTTGCAAACCTCATGTTTCTTACACAATGTGGAAAAATAAGGAGTATGTTTCGCAAATCACTTGAAATCTAGGGAAACGCACACTGCATCACTCTTGCTCAAACACGCTCTTTCTCCTAATGTGTTGAGAACACTCAAGAAACCAGAAAACAAGGGCATTTTGCACTGAAACTCAGACGGGCATGTAGAAGAGGTCATTTCGTTTGGTAGTAGAGTGCAAAAGCATCATTGACTTCATGTTCTCGTTGAAACCCTTACATTTCCAAGTGAAAAGAAGTAGGACTTTTACAAAAAGATGTGTTTGCGTGTCTGTGGTGAAAGGAGCTCTAAGTTGTGTATTCAGTGCTGGAGAGTGACACACTCTACAAAGGTTACACAGCGTTTTAGGAGCACCAACATGCTGCAAACTGGAACTGCTACAAGGTGTGTGTTGCATGTAGAAAGAAGGCTTGTCATTTCAAAGAAAGAGGAGAAAACCAAAATCCAGGTAGTGAAACGAGCACACCAGCATGGGAGATGTGCATGTGGACAGTTTCCAGGAGCAGCTCTTTGTGGACACTTGGAAAGAGCGCTGTGAAAAGATTTCATACGAAGCGGATTTGGACAAAGTTGAAAGACCTTCCAAAACCAACCCTAAAGAACTTAGCCAAACAAAGAATGTTGCAATAAGCTCCTCCAGGAAAGGTGCTTCTATGACACAACTCAAGAGCAGGTAGCTACATTCTGCACAGTACAAAATGCATATGAATTCCTGGCTGAAAACTCACTCCAGAAGGAACAAATGCTTGTGTTTCTCTCCGAAAGAACACTCAGCGACTATTCTTTCGCTTGCTCCTTCCAAGTCTTGGTAGAAACGTGTGTTTTCACTGCGGTAATACGTTTTAGGATGCATTGTTTCAATCTCTTGCAAGACTCATGTTGTTTCTTAGACAATGTGGAAACACAAGGAGTATGTTTCCCAATTCACTTGAAATCCAGGAAAACGCACACTGCATCACTCTTCCTCAAACACGCTCTTTCACCTGATGCTTTGGGAATGTTCAAGAAAGCAGAAAAGAAGGGCATTTTGCAGTGAAATTCAGACGGGCATGTACAAAAGGTCACTTCTATTCTTTGCAGACTGCAAAAGCGTAATCGACTTCATGTTCTCAAAGAAACCCATATATTTTCCAAGGGACCTGAAGTAAGACTTTCACAAAAAGATGTGTTTGTGTGTCTGCTTTGAAAGGAGCTCTAAGTTGTGTATTCAGTGCTGTAGAATGACACACTCTACATAGAATACTCAGCATTTTGGGGAGACCAACATGCTGCAAACTGAAACTGCTACAAGGTGTGTGTAGCATACAGAAAGAAGGCTTGTCGTTTCAAAGAAAGAAGAGGAAACCAAAATCCAGGTAGGGGAACGAGCACACCAGTATGGGAGATGTACATGTGGACAGTTTCAAGCACCAGCTCTTTGTGGACACTTGGAAACAGCGCTGTGAAAAAATTTCGTACGAAGCAGGATTTGGACAAAGTTGAAAGACCTTCCAAAACCAACCCTAAAGAACTGAGCCAAACAATGAATGTTGCAATAAGCTCCTCCAGAAAGGTGCTTCTATGACACAACTCCGGAGCAGGTAGCTACTTTCTGCACAGTACAAAATGCATATGAATTCCTGGCTGAAAACTCATTCCAGAAGGACGAAATGCATGTCTTTCTCTCAAAAGGAACACTCAGCCACTAGGCTTTTGCTTGCTCCTTCAAAGTCTTTGTCGAAACGTGTGTTTTCACTGCTGGAATACGTTTTAGGAAGCATTGTTTCAATCTCTTGCAAACCTCATGTTTCTTACACAATGTGGAAAAATAAGGAGTATGTTTCGCAAATCACTTGAAATCTAGGGAAACGCACACTGCATCACTCTTGCTCAAACACGCTCTTTCTCCTAATGTGTTGAGAACATTCAAGAAACCAGAAAACAAGGGCATTTTGCACTGAAACTCAGACGGGCATGTAGAGGAGGTCATTTCTTTTGGTAGTAGAGTGCAAAAGCATCATTGACTTCATGTTCTCGTTGAAACCCTTACATTTCCAAGTGAAAAGAAGTAAGACGTTCACAAAAAGATGTGTTTGTGTGTCTGCTTTGAAAGGAGCTCTAAGTTGTGTATTCAGTGCTGTAGAATGACACACTCTACATAGAATACTCAGCATTTTGGGGAGACCAACATGCTGCAAACTGAAACTGCTACAAGGTGTGTGTAGCATACAGAAAGAAGGCTTGTCGTTTCAAAGAAAGAAGAGGAAACCAAAATCCAGGTAGGGGAACGAGCACACCAGTATGGGAGATGTACATGTGGACAGTTTCAAGCACCAGCTCTTTGAGGACACTTGGAAACAGCGCTGTGAAAAAATTTCGTACGAAGCAGGATTTGGACAAAGTTGAAAGACCTTCCAAAACCAACCCTAAAGAACTGAGCCAAACAATGAATGTTGCAATAAGCTCCTCCAGAAAGGTGCTTCTATGACACAACTCCCGAGCAGGTAGCTACTTTCTGCACAGTACAAAATGCATACGAATTCCTGGCTGAAAACTCATTCCAGAAGGACGAAATGCATGTCTTTCTCTCAAAAGGAACACTCAGCCACTAGGCTTTTGCTTGCTCCTTCAAAGTCTTTGTCGAAACGTGTGTTTTCACTGCTGGAATACGTTTTAGGAAGCATTGTTTCAATCTCTTGCAAACCTCATGTTTCTTACACAATGTGGAAAAATAAGGAGTATGTTTCGCAAATCACTTGAAATCTAGGGAAACGCACACTGCATCACTCTTGCTCAAACACGCTCTTTCTCCTAATGTGTTGAGAACACTCAAGAAACCAGAAAACAAGGGCATTTTGCACTGAAACTCAGACGGGCATGTAGAAGAGGTCATTTCGTTTGGTAGTAGAGTGCAAAAGCATCATTGACTTCATGTTCTCGTTGAAACCCTTACATTTCCAAGTGAAAAGAAGTAGGACTTTTACAAAAAGATGTGTTTGCGTGTCTGTGGTGAAAGGAGCTCTAAGTTGTGTATTCAGTGCTGGAGAGTGACACACTCTACAAAGGTTACACAGCGTTTTAGGAGCACCAACATGCTGCAAACTGGAACTGCTACAAGGTGTGTGTTGCATGTAGAAAGAAGGCTTGTCATTTCAAAGAAAGAGGAGAAAACCAAAATCCAGGTAGTGAAACGAGCACACCAGCATGGGAGATGTGCATGTGGACAGTTTCCAGGAGCAGCTCTTTGTGGACACTTGGAAAGAGCGCTGTGAAAAGATTTCATACGAAGCGGATTTGGACAAAGTTGAAAGACCTTCCAAAACCAACCCTAAAGAACTTAGCCAAACAAAGAATGTTGCAATAAGCTCCTCCAGGAAAGGTGCTTCTATGACACAACTCAAGAGCAGGTAGCTACATTATGCACAGTACAAAATGCATATGAATTCCTGGCTGAAAACTCACTCCAGAAGGAACAAATGCTTGTGTTTCTCTCCGAAAGAACACTCAGCGACTATTCTTTCGCTTGCTCCTTCCAAGTCTTGGTAGAAACGTGTGTTTTCACTGCGGTAATACGTTTTAGGATGCATTGTTTCAATCTCTTGCAAGACTCATGTTGTTTCTTAGACAATGTGGAAACACAAGGAGTATGTTTCCCAATTCACTTGAAATCCAGGAAAACGCACACTGCATCACTCTTCCTCAAACACGCTCTTTCACCTGATGCTTTGGGAATGTTCAAGAAAGCAGAAAAGAAGGGCATTTTGCAGTGAAATTCAGACGGGCATGTACAAAAGATCACTTCTATTCTTTGCAGAGTGCAAAAGCGTAATCGACTTCATGTTCTCAAGGAAACCCATATATTTTCCAAGGGACCTGAAGTAAGACTTTCACAAAAAGATGTGTTTGTGTGTCTGCTTTGAAAGGAGCTCTAAGTTGTGTATTCAGTGCTGTAGAATGACACACTCTACATAGAATACTCAGCATTTTGGGGAGACCAACATGCTGCAAACTGAAACTGCTACAAGGTGTGTGTAGCATACAGAAAGAAGGCTTGTCGTTTCAAAGAAAGAAGAGGAAACCAAAATCCAGGTAGGGGAACGAGCACACCAGTATGGGAGATGTACATGTGGACAGTTTCAAGCACCAGCTCTTTGAGGACACTTGGAAACAGCGCTGTGAAAAAATTTCGTACGAAGCAGGATTTGGACAAAGTTGAAAGACCTTCCAAAACCAACCCTAAAGAACTGAGCCAAACAATGAATGTTGCAATAAGCTCCTCCAGAAAGGTGCTTCTATGACACAACTCCCGAGCAGGTAGCTACTTTCTGCACAGTACAAAATGCATACGAATTCCTGGCTGAAAACTCATTCCAGAAGGACGAAATGCATGTCTTTCTCTCAAAAGGAACACTCAGCCACTAGGCTTTTGCTTGCTCCTTCAAAGTCTTTGTCGAAACGTGTGTTTTCACTGCTGGAATACGTTTTAGGAAGCATTGTTTCAATCTCTTGCAAACCTCATGTTTCTTACACAATGTGGAAAAATAAGGAGTATGTTTCGCAAATCACTTGAAATCTAGGGAAACGCACACTGCATCACTCTTGCTCAAACACGCTCTTTCTCCTAATGTGTTGAGAACATTCAAGAAACCAGAAAACAAGGGCATTTTGCACTGAAACTCAGACGGGCATGTAGAAGAGGTCATTTCGTTTGGTAGTAGAGTGCAAAAGCATCATTGACTTCATGTTCTCGTTGAAACCCTTACATTTCCAAGTGAAAAGAAGTAGGACTTTTACAAAAAGATGTGTTTGCGTGTCTGTGGTGAAAGGAGCTCTAAGTTGTGTATTCAGTGCTGGAGAGTGACACACTCTACAAAGGTTACACAGCGTTTTAGGAGCACCAACATGCTGCAAACTGGAACTGCTACAAGGTGTTTGTTGCATGCAGAAAGAAGGCTTGTCATTTCAAAGAAAGAGGAGAAAACCAAAATCCAGGTAGTGAAACGAGCACACCAGCATGGGAGATGTGCATGTGGACAGTTTCCAGGAGCAGCTCTTTGTGGACACTTGGAAAGAGCGCTGTGAAAAGATTTCATACGAAGCGGATTTGGACAAAGTTGAAAGACCTTCCAAAACCAACCCTAAAGAACTTAGCCAAACAAAGAATGTTGCAATAAGCTCCTCCAGGAAAGGTGCTTCTATGACACAACTCAAGAGCAGGTAGCTACATTCTGCACAGTACAAAATGCATATGAATTCCTGGCTGAAAACTCACTCCAGAAGGAACAAATGCTTGTGTTTCTCTCCGAAAGAACACTCAGCGACTATTCTTTCGCTTGCTCCTTCCAAGTCTTGGTAGAAACGTGTGTTTTCACTGCGGTAATACGTTTTAGGATGCATTGTTTCAATCTCTTGCAAGACTCATGTTGTTTCTTAGACAATGTGGAAACACAAGGAGTATGTTTCCCAATTCACTTGAAATCCAGGAAAACGCACACTGCATCACTCTTCCTCAAACACGCTCTTTCACCTGATGCTTTGGGAATGTTCAAGAAAGCAGAAAAGAAGGGCATTTTGCAGTGAAATTCAGACGGGCATGTACAAAAGATCACTTCTATTCTTTGCAGAGTGCAAAAGCGTAATCGACTTCATGTTCTCAAGGAAACCCATATATTTTCCAAGGGACCTGAAGTAAGACTTTCACAAAAAGATGTGTTTGTGTGTCTGCTTTGAAAGGAGCTCTAAGTTGTGTATTCAGTGCTGTAGAATGACACACTCTACATAGAATACTCAGCATTTTGGGGAGACCAACATGCTGCAAACTGAAACTGCTACAAGGTGTGTGTAGCATACAGAAAGAAGGCTTGTCGTTTCAAAGAAAGAAGAGGAAACCAAAATCCAGGTAGGGGAACGAGCACACCAGTATGGGAGATGTACATGTGGACAGTTTCAAGCACCAGCTCTTTGAGGACACTTGGAAACAGCGCTGTGAAAAAATTTCGTACGAAGCAGGATTTGGACAAAGTTGAAAGACCTTCCAAAACCAACCCTAAAGAACTGAGCCAAACAATGAATGTTGCAATAAGCTCCTCCAGAAAGGTGCTTCTATGACACAACTCCCGAGCAGGTAGCTACTTTCTGCACAGTACAAAATGCATACGAATTCCTGGCTGAAAACTCATTCCAGAAGGACGAAATGCATGTCTTTCTCTCAAAAGGAACACTCAGCCACTAGGCTTTTGCTTGCTCCTTCAAAGTCTTTGTCGAAACGTGTGTTTTCACTGCTGGAATACGTTTTAGGAAGCATTGTTTCAATCTCTTGCAAACCTCATGTTTCTTACACAATGTGGAAAAATAAGGAGTATGTTTCGCAAATCACTTGAAATCTAGGGAAACGCACACTGCATCACTCTTGCTCAAACACGCTCTTTCTCCTAATGTGTTGAGAACATTCAAGAAACCAGAAAACAAGGGCATTTTGCACTGAAACTCAGACGGGCATGTAGAAGAGGTCATTTCGTTTGGTAGTAGAGTGCAAAAGCATCATTGACTTCATGTTCTCGTTGAAACCCTTACATTTCCAAGTGAAAAGAAGTAGGACTTTTACAAAAAGATGTGTTTGCGTGTCTGTGGTGAAAGGAGCTCTAAGTTGTGTATTCAGTGCTGGAGAGTGACACACTCTACAAAGGTTACACAGCGTTTTAGGAGCACCAACATGCTGCAAACTGGAACTGCTACAAGGTGTGTGTTGCATGCAGAAAGAAGGCTTGTCATTTCAAAGAAAGAGGAGAAAACCAAAATCCAGGTAGTGAAACGAGCACACCAGCATGGGAGATGTGCATGTGGACAGTTTCCAGGAGCAGCTCTTTGTGGACACTTGGAAAGAGCGCTGTGAAAAGATTTCATACGAAGCGGATTTGGACAAAGTTGAAAGACCTTCCAAAACCAACCCTAAAGAACTTAGCCAAACAAAGAATGTTGCAATAAGCTCCTCCAGGAAAGGTGCTTCTATGACACAACTCAAGAGCAGGTAGCTACATTCTGCACAGTACAAAATGCATATGAATTCCTGGCTGAAAACTCACTCCAGAAGGAACAAATGCTTGTGTTTCTCTCCGAAAGAACACTCAGCGACTATTCTTTCGCTTGCTCCTTCCAAGTCTTGGTAGAAACGTGTGTTTTCACTGCGGTAATACGTTTTAGGATGCATTGTTTCAATCTCTTGCAAGACTCATGTTGTTTCTTAGACAATGTGGAAACACAAGGAGTATGTTTCCCAATTCACTTGAAATCCAGGAAAACGCACACTGCATCACTCTTCCTCAAACACGCTCTTTCACCTGATGCTTTGGGAATGTTCAAGAAAGCAGAAAAGAAGGGCATTTTGCAGTGAAATTCAGACGGGCATGTACAAAAGATCACTTCTATTCTTTGCAGAGTGCAAAAGCGTAATCGACTTCATGTTCTCAAGGAAACCCATATATTTTCCAAGGGACCTGAAGTAAGACTTTCACAAAAAGATGTGTTTGTGTGTCTGCTTTGAAAGGAGCTCTAAGTTGTGTATTCAGTGCTGTAGAATGACACACTCTACATAGAATACTCAGCATTTTGGGGAGACCAACATGCTGCAAACTGAAACTGCTACAAGGTGTGTGTAGCATACAGAAAGAAGGCTTGTCGTTTCAAAGAAAGAAGAGGAAACCAAAATCCAGGTAGGGGAACGAGCACACCAGTATGGGAGATGTACATGTGGACAGTTTCAAGCACCAGCTCTTTGAGGACACTTGGAAACAGCGCTGTGAAAAAATTTCGTACGAAGCAGGATTTGGACAAAGTTGAAAGACCTTCCAAAACCAACCCTAAAGAACTGAGCCAAACAATGAATGTTGCAATAAGCTCCTCCAGAAAGGTGCTTCTATGACACAACTCCCGAGCAGGTAGCTACTTTCTGCACAGTACAAAATGCATACGAATTCCTGGCTGAAAACTCATTCCAGAAGGACGAAATGCATGTCTTTCTCTCAAAAGGAACACTCAGCCACTAGGCTTTTGCTTGCTCCTTCAAAGTCTTTGTCGAAACGTGTGTTTTCACTGCTGGAATACGTTTTAGGAAGCATTGTTTCAATCTCTTGCAAACCTCATGTTTCTTACACAATGTGGAAAAATAAGGAGTATGTTTCGCAAATCACTTGAAATCTAGGGAAACGCACACTGCATCACTCTTGCTCAAACACGCTCTTTCTCCTAATGTGTTGAGAACATTCAAGAAACCAGAAAACAAGGGCATTTTGCACTGAAACTCAGACGGGCATGTAGAAGAGGTCATTTCGTTTGGTAGTAGAGTGCAAAAGCATCATTGACTTCATGTTCTCGTTGAAACCCTTACATTTCCAAGTGAAAAGAAGTAGGACTTTTACAAAAAGATGTGTTTGCGTGTCTGTGGTGAAAGGAGCTCTAAGTTGTGTATTCAGTGCTGGAGAGTGACACACTCTACAAAGGTTACACAGCGTTTTAGGAGCACCAACATGCTGCAAACTGGAACTGCTACAAGGTGTGTGTTGCATGCAGAAAGAAGGCTTGTCATTTCAAAGAAAGAGGAGAAAACCAAAATCCAGGTAGTGAAACGAGCACACCAGCATGGGAGATGTGCATGTGGACAGTTTCCAGGAGCAGCTCTTTGTGGACACTTGGAAAGAGCGCTGTGAAAAGATTTCATACGAAGCGGATTTGGACAAAGTTGAAAGACCTTCCAAAACCAACCCTAAAGAACTTAGCCAAACAAAGAATGTTGCAATAAGCTCCTCCAGGAAAGGTGCTTCTATGACACAACTCAAGAGCAGGTAGCTACATTCTGCACAGTACAAAATGCATATGAATTCCTGGCTGAAAACTCACTCCAGAAGGAACAAATGCTTGTGTTTCTCTCCGAAAGAACACTCAGCGACTATTCTTTCGCTTGCTCCTTCCAAGTCTTGGTAGAAACGTGTGTTTTCACTGCGGTAATACGTTTTAGGATGCATTGTTTCAATCTCTTGCAAGACTCATGTTGTTTCTTAGACAATGTGGAAACACAAGGAGTATGTTTCCCAATTCACTTGAAATCCAGGAAAACGCACACTGCATCACTCTTCCTCAAACACGCTCTTTCACCTGATGCTTTGGGAATGTTCAAGAAAGCAGAAAAGAAGGGCATTTTGCAGTGAAATTCAGACGGGCATGTACAAAAGATCACTTCTATTCTTTGCAGAGTGCAAAAGCGTAATCGACTTCATGTTCTCAAGGAAACCCATATATTTTCCAAGGGACCTGAAGTAAGACTTTCACAAAAAGATGTGTTTGTGTGTCTGCTTTGAAAGGAGCTCTAAGTTGTGTATTCAGTGCTGTAGAATGACACACTCTACATAGAATACTCAGCATTTTGGGGAGACCAACATGCTGCAAACTGAAACTGCTACAAGGTGTGTGTAGCATACAGAAAGAAGGCTTGTCGTTTCAAAGAAAGAAGAGGAAACCAAAATCCAGGTAGGGGAACGAGCACACCAGTATGGGAGATGTACATGTGGACAGTTTCAAGCACCAGCTCTTTGAGGACACTTGGAAACAGCGCTGTGAAAAAATTTCGTACGAAGCAGGATTTGGACAAAGTTGAAAGACCTTCCAAAACCAACCCTAAAGAACTGAGCCAAACAATGAATGTTGCAATAAGCTCCTCCAGAAAGGTGCTTCTATGACACAACTCCCGAGCAGGTAGCTACTTTCTGCACAGTACAAAATGCATACGAATTCCTGGCTGAAAACTCATTCCAGAAGGACGAAATGCATGTCTTTCTCTCAAAAGGAACACTCAGCCACTAGGCTTTTGCTTGCTCCTTCAAAGTCTTTGTCGAAACGTGTGTTTTCACTGCTGGAATACGTTTTAGGAAGCATTGTTTCAATCTCTTGCAAACCTCATGTTTCTTACACAATGTGGAAAAATAAGGAGTATGTTTCGCAAATCACTTGAAATCTAGGGAAACGCACACTGCATCACTCTTGCTCAAACACGCTCTTTCTCCTAATGTGTTGAGAACATTCAAGAAACCAGAAAACAAGGGCATTTTGCACTGAAACTCAGACGGGCATGTAGAAGAGGTCATTTCGTTTGGTAGTAGAGTGCAAAAGCATCATTGACTTCATGTTCTCGTTGAAACCCTTACATTTCCAAGTGAAAAGAAGTAGGACTTTTACAAAAAGATGTGTTTGCGTGTCTGTGGTGAAAGGAGCTCTAAGTTGTGTATTCAGTGCTGGAGAGTGACACACTCTACAAAGGTTACACAGCGTTTTAGGAGCACCAACATGCTGCAAACTGGAACTGCTACAAGGTGTGTGTTGCATGCAGAAAGAAGGCTTGTCATTTCAAAGAAAGAGGAGAAAACCAAAATCCAGGTAGTGAAACGAGCACACCAGCATGGGAGATGTGCATGTGGACAGTTTCCAGGAGCAGCTCTTTGTGGACACTTGGAAAGAGCGCTGTGAAAAGATTTCATACGAAGCGGATTTGGACAAAGTTGAAAGACCTTCCAAAACCAACCCTAAAGAACTTAGCCAAACAAAGAATGTTGCAATAAGCTCCTCCAGGAAAGGTGCTTCTATGACACAACTCAAGAGCAGGTAGCTACATTCTGCACAGTACAAAATGCATATGAATTCCTGGCTGAAAACTCACTCCAGAAGGAACAAATGCTTGTGTTTCTCTCCGAAAGAACACTCAGCGACTATTCTTTCGCTTGCTCCTTCCAAGTCTTGGTAGAAACGTGTGTTTTCACTGCGGTAATACGTTTTAGGATGCATTGTTTCAATCTCTTGCAAGACTCATGTTGTTTCTTAGACAATGTGGAAACACAAGGAGTATGTTTCCCAATTCACTTGAAATCCAGGAAAACGCACACTGCATCACTCTTCCTCAAACACGCTCTTTCACCTGATGCTTTGGGAATGTTCAAGAAAGCAGAAAAGAAGGGCATTTTGCAGTGAAATTCAGACGGGCATGTACAAAAGATCACTTCTATTCTTTGCAGAGTGCAAAAGCGTAATCGACTTCATGTTCTCAAGGAAACCCATATATTTTCCAAGGGACCTGAAGTAAGACTTTCACAAAAAGATGTGTTTGTGTGTCTGCTTTGAAAGGAGCTCTAAGTTGTGTATTCAGTGCTGTAGAATGACACACTCTACATAGAATACTCAGCATTTTGGGGAGACCAACATGCTGCAAACTGAAACTGCTACAAGGTGTGTGTAGCATACAGAAAGAAGGCTTGTCGTTTCAAAGAAAGAAGAGGAAACCAAAATCCAGGTAGGGGAACGAGCACACCAGTATGGGAGATGTACATGTGGACAGTTTCAAGCACCAGCTCTTTGAGGACACTTGGAAACAGCGCTGTGAAAAAATTTCGTACGAAGCAGGATTTGGACAAAGTTGAAAGACCTTCCAAAACCAACCCTAAAGAACTGAGCCAAACAATGAATGTTGCAATAAGCTCCTCCAGAAAGGTGCTTCTATGACACAACTCCCGAGCAGGTAGCTACTTTCTGCACAGTACAAAATGCATACGAATTCCTGGCTGAAAACTCATTCCAGAAGGACGAAATGCATGTCTTTCTCTCAAAAGGAACACTCAGCCACTAGGCTTTTGCTTGCTCCTTCAAAGTCTTTGTCGAAACGTCTGTTTTCACTGCTGGAATACGTTTTAGGAAGCATTGTTTCAATCTCTTGCAAACCTCATGTTTCTTACACAATGTGGAAAAATAAGGAGTATGTTTCGCAAATCACTTGAAATCTAGGGAAACGCACACTGCATCACTCTTGCTCAAACACGCTCTTTCTCCTAATGTGTTGAGAACATTCAAGAAAACAGAAAACAAGGGCATTTTGCACTGAAACTCAGACGGGCATGTAGAAGAGGTCATTTCGTTTGGTAGTAGAGTGCAAAAGCATCATTGACTTCATGTTCTCGTTGAAACCCTTACATTTCCAAGTGAAAAGAAGTAGGACTTTTACAAAAAGATGTGTTTGCGTGTCTGTGGTGAAAGGAGCTCTAAGTTGTGTATTCAGTGCTGGAGAGTGACACACTCTACAAAGGTTACACAGCGTTTTAGGAGCACCAACATGCTGCAAACTGGAACTGCTACAAGGTGTGTGTTGCATGCAGAAAGAAGGCTTGTCATTTCAAAGAAAGAAGAGAAAACCAAAATCCAGGTAGTGAAACGAGCACACCAGCATGGGAGATGTGCATGTGGACAGTTTCCAGGAGCAGCTCTTTGTGGACACTTGGAAAGAGCGCTGTGAAAAGATTTCATACGAAGCGGATTTGGACAAAGTTGAAAGACCTTCCAAAACCAACCCTAAAGAACTTAGCCAAACAAAGAATGTTGCAATAAGCTCCTCCAGGAAAGGTGCTTCTATGACACAACTCAAGAGCAGGTAGCTACATTCTGCACAGTACAAAATGCATATGAATTCCTGGCTGAAAACTCACTCCAGAAGGAACAAATGCTTGTGTTTCTCTCCGAAAGAACACTCAGCGACTATTCTTTCGCTTGCTCCTTCCAAGTCTTGGTAGAAACGTGTGTTTTCACTGCGGTAATACGTTTTAGGATGCATTGTTTCAATCTCTTGCAAGACTCATGTTGTTTCTTAGACAATGTGGAAACACAAGGAGTATGTTTCCCAATTCACTTGAAATCCAGGAAAACGCACACTGCATCACTCTTCCTCAAACACGCTCTTTCACCTGATGCTTTGGGAATGTTCAAGAAAGCAGAAAAGAAGGGCATTTTGCAGTGAAATTCAGACGGGCATGTACAAAAGATCACTTCTATTCTTTGCAGAGTGCAAAAGCGTAATCGACTTCATGTTCTCAAGGAAACCCATATATTTTCCAAGGGACCTGAAGTAAGACTTTCACAAAAAGATGTGTTTGTGTGTCTGCTTTGAAAGGAGCTCTAAGTTGTGTATTCAGTGCTGTAGAATGACACACTCTACATAGAATACTCAGCATTTTGGGGAGACCAACATGCTGCAAACTGAAACTGCTACAAGGTGTGTGTAGCATACAGAAAGAAGGCTTGTCGTTTCAAAGAAAGAAGAGGAAACCAAAATCCAGGTAGGGGAACGAGCACACCAGTATGGGAGATGTACATGTGGACAGTTTCAAGCACCAGCTCTTTGAGGACACTTGGAAACAGCGCTGTGAAAAAATTTCGTACGAAGCAGGATTTGGACAAAGTTGAAAGACCTTCCAAAACCAACCCTAAAGAACTGAGCCAAACAATGAATGTTGCAATAAGCTCCTCCAGAAAGGTGCTTCTATGACACAACTCCCGAGCAGGTAGCTACTTTCTGCACAGTACAAAATGCATACGAATTCCTGGCTGAAAACTCATTCCAGAAGGACGAAATGCATGTCTTTCTCTCAAAAGGAACACTCAGCCACTAGGCTTTTGCTTGCTCCTTCAAAGTCTTTGTCGAAACGTGTGTTTTCACTGCTGGAATACGTTTTAGGAAGCATTGTTTCAATCTCTTGCAAACCTCATGTTTCTTACACAATGTGGAAAAATAAGGAGTATGTTTCGCAAATCACTTGAAATCTAGGGAAACGCACACTGCATCACTCTTGCTCAAACACGCTCTTTCTCCTAATGTGTTGAGAACATTCAAGAAACCAGAAAACAAGGGCATTTTGCACTGAAACTCAGACGGGCATGTAGAAGAGGTCATTTCGTTTGGTAGTAGAGTGCAAAAGCATCATTGACTTCATGTTCTCGTTGAAACCCTTACATTTCCAAGTGAAAAGAAGTAGGACTTTTACAAAAAGATGTGTTTGCGTGTCTGTGGTGAAAGGAGCTCTAAGTTGTGTATTCAGTGCTGGAGAGTGACACACTCTACAAAGGTTACACAGCGTTTTAGGAGCACCAACATGCTGCAAACTGGAACTGCTACAAGGTGTGTGTTGCATGCAGAAAGAAGGCTTGTCATTTCAAAGAAAGAGGAGAAAACCAAAATCCAGGTAGTGAAACGAGCACACCAGCATGGGAGATGTGCATGTGGACAGTTTCCAGGAGCAGCTCTTTGTGGACACTTGGAAAGAGCGCTGTGAAAAGATTTCATACGAAGCGGATTTGGACAAAGTTGAAAGACCTTCCAAAACCAACCCTAAAGAACTTAGCCAAACAAAGAATGTTGCAATAAGCTCCTCCAGGAAAGGTGCTTCTATGACACAACTCAAGAGCAGGTAGCTACATTCTGCACAGTACAAAATGCATATGAATTCCTGGCTGAAAACTCACTCCAGGAGGAACAAATGCTTGTGTTTCTCTCCGAAAGAACACTCAGCGACTATTCTTTCGCTTGCTCCTTCCAAGTCTTGGTAGAAACGTGTGTTTTCACTGCGGTAATACGTTTTAGGATGCATTGTTTCAATCTCTTGCAAGACTCATGTTGTTTCTTAGACAATGTGGAAACACAAGGAGTATGTTTCCCAATTCACTTGAAATCCAGGAAAACGCACACTGCATCACTCTTCCTCAAACACGCTCTTTCACCTGATGCTTTGGGAATGTTCAAGAAAGCAGAAAAGAAGGGCATTTTGCAGTGAAATTCAGACGGGCATGTACAAAAGATCACTTCTATTCTTTGCAGAGTGCAAAAGCGTAATCGACTTCATGTTCTCAAGGAAACCCATATATTTTCCAAGGGACCTGAAGTAAGACTTTCACAAAAAGATGTGTTTGTGTGTCTGCTTTGAAAGGAGCTCTAAGTTGTGTATTCAGTGCTGTAGAATGACACACTCTACATAGAATACTCAGCATTTTGGGGAGACCAACATGCTGCAAACTGAAACTGCTACAAGGTGTGTGTAGCATACAGAAAGAAGGCTTGTCGTTTCAAAGAAAGAAGAGGAAACCAAAATCCAGGTAGGGGAACGAGCACACCAGTATGGGAGATGTACATGTGGACAGTTTCAAGCACCAGCTCTTTGAGGACACTTGGAAACAGCGCTGTGAAAAAATTTCGTACGAAGCAGGATTTGGACAAAGTTGAAAGACCTTCCAAAACCAACCCTAAAGAACTGAGCCAAACAATGAATGTTGCAATAAGCTCCTCCAGAAAGGTGCTTCTATGACACAACTCCCGAGCAGGTAGCTACTTTCTGCACAGTACAAAATGCATACGAATTCCTGGCTGAAAACTCATTCCAGAAGGACGAAATGCATGTCTTTCTCTCAAAAGGAACACTCAGCCACTAGGCTTTTGCTTGCTCCTTCAAAGTCTTTGTCGAAACGTCTGTTTTCACTGCTGGAATACGTTTTAGGAAGCATTGTTTCAATCTCTTGCAAACCTCATGTTTCTTACACAATGTGGAAAAATAAGGAGTATGTTTCGCAAATCACTTGAAATCTAGGGAAACGCACACTGCATCACTCTTGCTCAAACACGCTCTTTCTCCTAATGTGTTGAGAACATTCAAGAAACCAGAAAACAAGGGCATTTTGCACTGAAACTCAGACGGGCATGTAGAAGAGGTCATTTCGTTTGGTAGTAGAGTGCAAAAGCATCATTGACTTCATGTTCTCGTTGAAACCCTTACATTTCCAAGTGAAAAGAAGTAGGACTTTTACAAAAAGATGTGTTTGCGTGTCTGTGGTGAAAGGAGCTCTAAGTTGTGTATTCAGTGCTGGAGAGTGACACACTCTACAAAGGTTACACAGCGTTTTAGGAGCACCAACATGCTGCAAACTGGAACTGCTACAAGGTGTGTGTTGCATGCAGAAAGAAGGCTTGTCATTTCAAAGAAAGAGGAGAAAACCAAAATCCAGGTAGTGAAACGAGCACACCAGCATGGGAGATGTGCATGTGGACAGTTTCCAGGAGCAGCTCTTTGTGGACACTTGGAAAGAGCGCTGTGAAAAGATTTCATACGAAGCGGATTTGGACAAAGTTGAAAGACCTTCCAAAACCAACCCTAAAGAACTTAGCCAAACAAAGAATGTTGCAATAAGCTCCTCCAGGAAAGGTGCTTCTATGACACAACTCAAGAGCAGGTAGCTACATTCTGCACAGTACAAAATGCATATGAATTCCTGGCTGAAAACTCACTCCAGAAGGAACAAATGCTTGTGTTTCTCTCCGAAAGAACACTCAGCGACTATTCTTTCGCTTGCTCCTTCCAAGTCTTGGTAGAAACGTGTGTTTTCACTGCGGTAATACGTTTTAGGATGCATTGTTTCAATCTCTTGCAAGACTCATGTTGTTTCTTAGACAATGTGGAAACACAAGGAGTATGTTTCCCAATTCACTTGAAATCCAGGAAAACGCACACTGCATCACTCTTCCTCAAACACGCTCTTTCGCCTGATGCTTTGGGAATGTTCAAGAAAGCAGAAAAGAAGGGCATTTTGCAGTGAAATTCAGACGGGCATGTACAAAAGATCACTTCTATTCTTTGCAGAGTGCAAAAGCGTAATCGACTTCATGTTCTCAAGGAAACCCATATATTTTCCAAGGGACCTGAAGTAAGACTTTCACAAAAAGATGTGTTTGTGTGTCTGCTTTGAAAGGAGCTCTAAGTTGTGTATTCAGTGCTGTAGAATGACACACTCTACATAGAATACTCAGCATTTTGGGGAGACCAACATGCTGCAAACTGAAACTGCTACAAGGTGTGTGTAGCATACAGAAAGAAGGCTTGTCGTTTCAAAGAAAGAAGAGGAAACCAAAATCCAGGTAGGGGAACGAGCACACCAGTATGGGAGATGTACATGTGGACAGTTTCAAGCACCAGCTCTTTGAGGACACTTGGAAACAGCGCTGTGAAAAAATTTCGTACGAAGCAGGATTTGGACAAAGTTGAAAGACCTTCCAAAACCAACCCTAAAGAACTGAGCCAAACAATGAATGTTGCAATAAGCTCCTCCAGAAAGGTGCTTCTATGACACAACTCCCGAGCAGGTAGCTACTTTCTGCACAGTACAAAATGCATACGAATTCCTGGCTGAAAACTCATTCCAGAAGGACGAAATGCATGTCTTTCTCTCAAAAGGAACACTCAGCCACTAGGCTTTTGCTTGCTCCTTCAAAGTCTTTGTCGAAACGTCTGTTTTCACTGCTGGAATACGTTTTAGGAAGCATTGTTTCAATCTCTTGCAAACCTCATGTTTCTTACACAATGTGGAAAAATAAGGAGTATGTTTCGCAAATCACTTGAAATCTAGGGAAACGCACACTGCATCACTCTTGCTCAAACACGCTCTTTCTCCTAATGTGTTGAGAACATTCAAGAAACCAGAAAACAAGGGCATTTTGCACTGAAACTCAGACGGGCATGTAGAAGAGGTCATTTCGTTTGGTAGTAGAGTGCAAAAGCATCATTGACTTCATGTTCTCGTTGAAACCCTTACATTTCCAAGTGAAAAGAAGTAGGACTTTTACAAAAAGATGTGTTTGCGTGTCTGTGGTGAAAGGAGCTCTAAGTTGTGTATTCAGTGCTGGAGAGTGACACACTCTACAAAGGTTACACAGCGTTTTAGGAGCACCAACATGCTGCAAACTGGAACTGCTACAAGGTGTGTGTTGCATGCAGAAAGAAGGCTTGTCATTTCAAAGAAAGAGGAGAAAACCAAAATCCAGGTAGTGAAACGAGCACACCAGCATGGGAGATGTGCATGTGGACAGTTTCCAGGAGCAGCTCTTTGTGGACACTTGGAAAGAGCGCTGTGAAAAGATTTCATACGAAGCGGATTTGGACAAAGTTGAAAGACCTTCCAAAACCAACCCTAAAGAACTTAGCCAAACAAAGAATGTTGCAATAAGCTCCTCCAGGAAAGGTGCTTCTATGACACAACTCAAGAGCAGGTAGCTACATTCTGCACAGTACAAAATGCATATGAATTCCTGGCTGAAAACTCACTCCAGGAGGAACAAATGCTTGTGTTTCTCTCCGAAAGAACACTCAGCGACTATTCTTTCGCTTGCTCCTTCCAAGTCTTGGTAGAAACGTGTGTTTTCACTGCGGTAATACGTTTTAGGATGCATTGTTTCAATCTCTTGCAAGACTCATGTTGTTTCTTAGACAATGTGGAAACACAAGGAGTATGTTTCCCAATTCACTTGAAATCCAGGAAAACGCACACTGCATCACTCTTCCTCAAACACGCTCTTTCGCCTGATGCTTTGGGAATGTTCAAGAAAGCAGAAAAGAAGGGCATTTTGCAGTGAAATTCAGACGGGCATGTACAAAAGATCACTTCTATTCTTTGCAGAGTGCAAAAGCGTAATCGACTTCATGTTCTCAAGGAAACCCATATATTTTCCAAGGGACCTGAAGTAAGACTTTCACAAAAAGATGTGTTTGTGTGTCTGCTTTGAAAGGAGCTCTAAGTTGTGTATTCAGTGCTGTAGAATGACACACTCTACATAGAATACTCAGCATTTTGGGGAGACCAACATGCTGCAAACTGAAACTGCTACAAGGTGTGTGTAGCATACAGAAAGAAGGCTTGTCGTTTCAAAGAAAGAAGAGGAAACCAAAATCCAGGTAGGGGAACGAGCACACCAGTATGGGAGATGTACATGTGGACAGTTTCAAGCACCAGCTCTTTGAGGACACTTGGAAACAGCGCTGTGAAAAAATTTCGTACGAAGCAGGATTTGGACAAAGTTGAAAGACCTTCCAAAACCAACCCTAAAGAACTGAGCCAAACAATGAATGTTGCAATAAGCTCCTCCAGAAAGGTGCTTCTATGACACAACTCCCGAGCAGGTAGCTACTTTCTGCACAGTACAAAATGCATACGAATTCCTGGCTGAAAACTCATTCCAGAAGGACGAAATGCATGTCTTTCTCTCAAAAGGAACACTCAGCCACTAGGCTTTTGCTTGCTCCTTCAAAGTCTTTGTCGAAACGTGTGTTTTCACTGCTGGAATACGTTTTAGGAAGCATTGTTTCAATCTCTTGCAAACCTCATGTTTCTTACACAATGTGGAAAAATAACGAGTATGTTTCGCAAATCACTTGAAATCTAGGGAAACGCACACTGCATCACTCTTGCTCAAACACGCTCTTTCTCCTAATGTGTTGAGAACATTCAAGAAACCAGAAAACAAGGGCATTTTGCACTGAAACTCAGACGGGCATGTAGAGGAGGTCATTTCGTTTGGTAGTAGAGTGCAAAAGCATCATTGACTTCATGTTCTCGTTGAAACCCTTACATTTCGAAGTGAAAAGAAGTAGGACTTTTACAAAAAGATGTGTTTGCGTGTCTGTGGTGAAAGGAGCTCTAAGTTGTGTATTCAGTGCTGGAGAGTGACACACTCTACAAAGGTTACACAGCGTTTTAGGAGCACCAACATGCTGCAAACTGGAACTGCTACAAGGTGTGTGTTGCATGCAGAAAGAAGGCTTGTCATTTCAAAGAAAGAAGAGAAAACCAAAATCCAGGTAGTGAAACGAGCACACCAGCATGGGAGATGTGCATGTGGACAGTTTCCAGGAGCAGCTCTTTGTGGACACTTGGAAAGAGCGCTGTGAAAAGATTTCATACGAAGCGGATTTGGACAAAGTTGAAAGACCTTCCAAAACCAACCCTAAAGAACTGAGCCAAACAAAAAATGTTGCAATAAGCTCCTCCAGGAAAGGTGCTTCCATGACACAACTCAAGAGCAGGTAGCTACATTCTGCACAGTACAAAATGCATATGAATTCCTGGCTGAAAACTCACTCCAGAAGGAACAAATGCTTGTGTTTCTCTCCGAAAGAACACTCAGCGACTATTCTTTCGCTTGCTCCTTCCAAGTCTTGGTAGAAACGTGTGTTTTCACTGCGGTAATACGTTTTAGGATGCATTGTTTCAATCTCTTGCAAGACTCATGTTGTTTCTTAGACAATGTGGAAACACAAGGAGTATGTTTCCCAATTCACTTGAAATCCAGGAAAACGCACACTGCATCACTCTTCCTCAAACACGCTCTTTCACCTGATGCTTTGGGAATGTTCAAGAGAGCAGAAAAGAAGGGCATTTTGCAGTGAAATTCAGACGGGCATGTACAAAAGATCACTTCTATTCTTTGCAGAGTGCAAAAGCGTAATCGACTTCATGTTCTCAAAGAAACCCATATATTTTCCAAGGGACCTGAAGTAAGACTTTCACAAAAAGATGTGTTTGTGTGTCTGCTTTGAAAGGAGCTCTAAGTTGTGTATTCAGTGCTGTAGAATGACACACTCTACATAGAATACTCAGCATTTTGGGGAGACCAACATGCTGCAAACTGAAACTGCTACAAGGTGTGTGTAGCATACAGAAAGAAGGCTTGTCGTTTCAAAGAAAGAAGAGGAAACCAAAATCCAGGTAGGGGAACGAGCACACCAGTATGGGAGATGTACATGTGGACAGTTTCAAGCACCAGCTCTTTGTGGACACTTGGAAACAGCGCTGTGAAAAAATTTCGTACGAAGCAGGATTTGGACAAAGTTGAAAGACCTTCCAAAACCAACCCTAAAGAACTGAGCCAAACAATGAATGTTGCAATAAGCTCCTCCAGAAAGGTGCTTCTATGACACAACTCCCGAGCAGGTAGCTACTTTCTGCACAGTACAAAATGCATACGAATTCCTGGCTGAAAACTCATTCCAGAAGGACGAAATGCATGTCTTTCTCTCAAAAGGAACACTCAGCCACTAGGATTTTGCTTGCTCCTTCAAAGTCTTTGTCGAAACGTGTGTTTTCACTGCTGGAATACGTTTTAGGAAGCATTGTTTCAATCTCTTGCAAACCTCATGTTTCTTACACAATGTGGAAAACTAAGGAGTATGTTTCGCAAATCACTTGAAATCTAGGGAAACGCACACTGCATCACTCTTGCTCAAACACGCTCTTTCTCCTAATGTGTTGAGAACGTTCAAGAAACCAGAAAACAAGGGGATTTTGCACTGAAACTCAGACGGGCATGTAGAAGAGTTCATTTCTTTTGGTAGTAGAGTGCAAAAGCATCATTGACTTCATGTTCTCGTTGAAACCCTTACATTTCCAAGTGAAAAGAAGTAGGACTTTCACAAAAAGATGTGTTTGCGTGTCTGTGGTGAAAGGAGCTCTAAGTTGTGTATTCAGTGCTGGAGAGTGACACAGTCTACACAGGTTACACAGCGTTTTAGGAGTACCAACATGCTGCAAACTGGAACTGCTACAAGGTGTGTGTAGCATGCAGAAAGAAGGCTTGTCATTTCAAAGAAAGAAGAGAAAACCAAAATCCAGGTAGTGAAACGAGCACACCAGCATGGGAGATGTGCATGTGGACAGTTTCCAGGAGCAGCTCTTTGTGGACACTTGGAAAGAGCGCTGTGAAAAGATTTCATACGAAGCGGATTTGGACAAAGTTGAAAGACCTTCCAAAACCAACCCTAAAGAACTTAGCCAAACAAAGAATGTTGCAATAAGCTCCTCCAGGAAAGGTGCTTCTATGACACAACTCAAGAGCAGGTAGCTACATTCTGCACAGTACAAAATGCATATGAATTCCTGGCTGAAAACTCACTCCAGAAGGAACAAATGCTTGTGTTTCTCTCCGAAAGAACACTCAGTGACTATTCTTTCGCTTGCTCCTTCCAAGTCTTGGTAGAAACGTGTGTTTTCACTGCGGTAATACGTTTTAGGATGCATTGTTTCAATCTCTTGCAAGACTCATGTTGTTTCTTAGACAATGTGGAAACACAAGGAGTATGTTTCCCAGTTCACTTGAAAGCCAGGAAAACGCACACTGCATCACTCTTCCTCAAACACGCTCTTTCACCTGATGCTTTGGGAATGTTCAAGAAAGCAGAAAAGAAGGGCATTTTGCAGTGAAATTCAGACGGGCATGTACAAAAGATCACTTCTATTCTTTGCAGAGTGCAAAAGCGTAATCGACTTCATGTTCTCAAGGAAACCCATATATTTTCCAAGGGACCTGAAGTAAGACTTTCACAAAAAGATGTGTTTGTGTGTCTGCTTTGAAAGGAGCTCTAAGTTGTGTATTCAGTGCTGTAGAATGACACACTCTACATAGAATACTCAGCATTTTGGGGAGACCAACATGCTGCAAACTGAAACTGCTACAAGGTGTGTGTAGCATACAGAAAGAAGGCTTGTCGTTTCAAAGAAAGAAGAGGAAACCAAAATCCAGGTAGGGGAACGAGCACACCAGTATGGGAGATGTACATGTGGACAGTTTCAAGCACCAGCTCTTTGAGGACACTTGGAAACAGCGCTGTGAAAAAATTTCGTACGAAGCAGGATTTGGACAAAGTTGAAAGACCTTCCAAAACCAACCCTAAAGAACTGAGCCAAACAATGAATGTTGCAATAAGCTCCTCCAGAAAGGTGCTTCTATGACACAACTCCGGAGCAGGTAGCTACTTTCTGCACAGTACAAAATGCATATGAATTCCTGGCTGAAAACTCATTCCAGAAGGACGAAATGCATGTCTTTCTCTCAAAAGGAACACTCAGCCACTAGGCTTTTGCTTGCTCCTTCAAAGTCTTTGTCGAAACGTGTGTTTTCACTGCTGGAATACGTTTTAGGAAGCATTGTTTCAATCTCTTGCAAACCTCATGTTTCTTACACAATGTGGAAAAATAAGGAGTATGTTTCGCAAATCACTTGAAATCTAGGGAAACGCACACTGCATCGCTCTTGCTCAAACACGCTCTTTCTCCTAATGTGTTGAGAACATTCAAGAAACCAGAAAACAAGGGCATTTTGCACTGAAACTCAGACGGGCATCTAGAGGAGGTCATTTCTTTTGGTAGTAGAGTGCAAAAGCATCATTGACTTCATGTTCTCGTTGAAACCCTTACATTTCCAAGTGAAAAGAAGTAAGACGTTCACAAAAAGATGTGTTTGTGTGTCTGCTTTGAAAGGAGCTCTAAGTTGTGTATTCAGTGCTGGAGAGTGACACACTCTACAAAGGTTACACAGCGTTTTAGGAGCACCAACATGCTGCAAACTGGAACTGCTACAAGGTGTGTGTTGCATGCAGAAAGAAGGCTTGTCATTTCAAAGAAAGAGGAGAAAACCAAAATCCAGGTAGTGAAACGAGCACACCAGCATGGGAGATGTGCATGTGGACAGTTTCCAGGAGCAGCTCTTTGTGGACACTTGGAAAGAGCGCTGTGAAAAGATTTCATACGAAGCGGATTTGGACAAAGTTGAAAGACCTTCCAAAACCAACCCTAAAGAACTTAGCCAAACAAAGAATGTTGCAATAAGCTCCTCCAGGAAAGGTGCTTCTATGACACAACTCAAGAGCAGGTAGCTACATTCTGCACAGTACAAAATGCATATGAATTCCTGGCTGAAAACTCACTCCAGAAGGAACAAATGCTTGTGTTTCTCTCCGAAAGAACACTCAGCGACTATTCTTTCGCTTGCTCCTTCCAAGTCTTGGTAGAAACGTGTGTTTTCACTGCGGTAATACGTTTTAGGATGCATTGTTTCAATCTCTTGCAAGACTCATGTTGTTTCTTAGACAATGTGGAAACACAAGGAGTATGTTTCCCAATTCACTTGAAATCCAGGAAAACGCACACTGCATCACTCTTCCTCAAACACGCTCTTTCACCTGATGCTTTGGGAATGTTCAAGAAAGCAGAAAAGAAGGGCATTTTGCAGTGAAATTCAGACGGGCATGTACAAAAGATCACTTCTATTCTTTGCAGAGTGCAAAAGCGTAATCGACTTCATGTTCTCAAGGAAACCCATATATTTTCCAAGGGACCTGAAGTAAGACTTTCACAAAAAGATGTGTTTGTGTGTCTGCTTTGAAAGGAGCTCTAAGTTGTGTATTCAGTGCTGTAGAATGACACACTCTACATAGAATACTCAGCATTTTGGGGAGACCAACATGCTGCAAACTGAAACTGCTACAAGGTGTGTGTAGCATACAGAAAGAAGGCTTGTCGTTTCAAAGAAAGAAGAGGAAACCAAAATCCAGGTAGGGGAACGAGCACACCAGTATGGGAGATGTACATGTGGACAGTTTCAAGCACCAGCTCTTTGAGGACACTTGGAAACAGCGCTGTGAAAAAATTTCGTACGAAGCAGGATTTGGACAAAGTTGAAAGACCTTCCAAAACCAACCCTAAAGAACTGAGCCAAACAATGAATGTTGCAATAAGCTCCTCCAGAAAGGTGCTTCTATGACACAACTCCCGAGCAGGTAGCTACTTTCTGCACAGTACAAAATGCATACGAATTCCTGGCTGAAAACTCATTCCAGAAGGACGAAATGCATGTCTTTCTCTCAAAAGGAACACTCAGCCACTAGGCTTTTGCTTGCTCCTTCAAAGTCTTTGTCGAAACGTGTGTTTTCACTGCTGGAATACGTTTTAGGAAGCATTGTTTCAATCTCTTGCAAACCTCATGTTTCTTACACAATGTGGAAAAATAACGAGTATGTTTCGCAAATCACTTGAAATCTAGGGAAACGCACACTGCATCACTCTTGCTCAAACACGCTCTTTCTCCTAATGTGTTGAGAACATTCAAGAAACCAGAAAACAAGGGCATTTTGCACTGAAACTCAGACGGGCATGTAGAGGAGGTCATTTCGTTTGGTAGTAGAGTGCAAAAGCATCATTGACTTCATGTTCTCGTTGAAACCCTTACATTTCGAAGTGAAAAGAAGTAGGACTTTTACAAAAAGATGTGTTTGCGTGTCTGTGGTGAAAGGAGCTCTAAGTTGTGTATTCAGTGCTGGAGAGTGACACACTCTACAAAGGTTACACAGCGTTTTAGGAGCACCAACATGCTGCAAACTGGAACTGCTACAAGGTGTGTGTTGCATGCAGAAAGAAGGCTTGTCATTTCAAAGAAAGAAGAGAAAACCAAAATCCAGGTAGTGAAACGAGCACACCAGCATGGGAGATGTGCATGTGGACAGTTTCCAGGAGCAGCTCTTTGTGGACACTTGGAAAGAGCGCTGTGAAAAGATTTCATACGAAGCGGATTTGGACAAAGTTGAAAGACCTTCCAAAACCAACCCTAAAGAACTTAGCCAAACAAAGAATGTTGCAATAAGCTCCTCCAGGAAAGGTGCTTCTATGACACAACTCAAGAGCAGGTAGCTACATTCTGCACAGTACAAAATGCATATGAATTCCTGGCTGAAAACTCACTCCAGAAGGAACAAATGCTTGTGTTTCTCTCCGAAAGAACACTCAGTGACTATTCTTTCGCTTGCTCCTTCCAAGTCTTGGTAGAAACGTGTGTTTTCACTGCGGTAATACGTTTTAGGATGCATTGTTTCAATCTCTTGCAAGACTCATGTTGTTTCTTAGACAATGTGGAAACACAAGGAGTATGTTTCCCAGTTCACTTGAAAGCCAGGAAAACGCACACTGCATCACTCTTCCTCAAACACGCTCTTTCACCTGATGCTTTGGGAATGTTCAAGAAAGCAGAAAAGAAGGGCATTTTGCAGTGAAATTCAGACGGGCATGTACAAAAGATCACTTCTATTCTTTGCAGAGTGCAAAAGCGTAATCGACTTCATGTTCTCAAGGAAACCCATATATTTTCCAAGGGACCTGAAGTAAGACTTTCACAAAAAGATGTGTTTGTGTGTCTGCTTTGAAAGGAGCTCTAAGTTGTGTATTCAGTGCTGTAGAATGACACACTCTACATAGAATACTCAGCATTTTGGGGAGACCAACATGCTGCAAACTGAAACTGCTACAAGGTGTGTGTAGCATACAGAAAGAAGGCTTGTCGTTTCAAAGAAAGAAGAGGAAACCAAAATCCAGGTAGGGGAACGAGCACACCAGTATGGGAGATGTACATGTGGACAGTTTCAAGCACCAGCTCTTTGAGGACACTTGGAAACAGCGCTGTGAAAAAATTTCGTACGAAGAAGGATTTGGACAAAGTTGAAAGACCTTCCAAAACCAACCCTAAAGAACTGAGCCAAACAATGAATGTTGCAATAAGCTCCTCCAGAAAGGTGCTTCTATGACACAACTCCCGAGCAGGTAGCTACTTTCTGCACAGTACAAAATGCATACGAATTCCTGGCTGAAAACTCATTCCAGAAGGACGAAATGCATGTCTTTCTCTCAAAAGGAACACTCAGCCACTAGGCTTTTGCTTGCTCCTTCAAAGTCTTTGTCGAAACGTGTGTTTTCACTGCTGGAATACGTTTTAGGAAGCATTGTTTCAATCTCTTGCAAACCTCATGTTTCTTACACAATGTGGAAAAATAAGGAGTATGTTTCGCAAATCACTTGAAATCTAGGGAAACGCACACTGCATCACTCTTGCTCAAACACGCTCTTTCTCCTAATGTGTTGAGAACATTCAAGAAACCAGAAAACAAGGGCATTTTGCACTGAAACTCAGACGGGCATCTAGAGGAGGTCATTTCTTTTGGTAGTAGAGTGCAAAAGCATCATTGACTTCATGTTCTCGTTGAAACCCTTACATTTCCAAGTGAAAAGAAGTAAGACGTTCACAAAAAGATGTGTTTGTGTGTCTGCTTTGAAAGGAGCTCTAAGTTGTGTATTCAGTGCTGTAGAATGACACACTCTACATAGAATACTCAGCATTTTGGGGAGACCAACATGCTGCAAACTGAAACTGCTACAAGGTGTGTGTAGCATACAGAAAGAAGGCTTGTCGTTTCAAAGAAAGAAGAGGAAACCAAAATCCAGGTAGGGGAACGAGCACACCAGTATGGGAGATGTACATGTGGACAGTTTCAAGCACCAGCTCTTTGAGGACACTTGGAAACAGCGCTGTGAAAAAATTTCGTACGAAGCAGGATTTGGACAAAGTTGAAAGACCTTCCAAAACCAACCCTAAAGAACTGAGCCAAACAATGAATGTTGCAATAAGCTCCTCCAGAAAGGTGCTTCTATGACACAACTCCCGAGCAGGTAGCTACTTTCTGCACAGTACAAAATGCATACGAATTCCTGGCTGAAAACTCATTCCAGAAGGACGAAATGCATGTCTTTCTCTCAAAAGGAACACTCAGCCACTAGGCTTTTGCTTGCTCCTTCAAAGTCTTTGTCGAAACGTGTGTTTTCACTGCTGGAATACGTTTTAGGAAGCATTGTTTCAATCTCTTGCAAACCTCATGTTTCTTACACAATGTGGAAAAATAACGAGTATGTTTCGCAAATCACTTGAAATCTAGGGAAACGCACACTGCATCACTCTTGCTCAAACACGCTCTTTCTCCTAATGTGTTGAGAACATTCAAGAAACCAGAAAACAAGGGCATTTTGCACTGAAACTCAGACGGGCATGTAGAGGAGGTCATTTTGTTTGGTTGTAGGGTGCAAAAGCATCATTGACTTCATGTTCTCGTTGAAACCCTTACATTTCGAAGTGAAAAGAAGTAGGACTTTTACAAAAAGATGTGTTTGCGTGTCTGTGGTGAAAGGAGCTCTAAGTTGTGTATTCAGTGCTGGAGAGTGACACACTCTACAAAGGTTACACAGCGTTTTAGGAGCACCAACATGCTGCAAACTGGAACTGCTACAAGGTGTGTGTTGCATGCAGAAAGAAGGCTTGTCATTTCAAAGAAAGAAGAGAAAACCAAAATCCAGGTAGTGAAACGAGCACACCAGCATGGGAGATGTGCATGTGGACAGTTTCCAGGAGCAGCTCTTTGTGGACACTTGGAAAGAGCGCTGTGAAAAGATTTCATACGAAGCGGATTTGGACAAAGTTGAAAGACCTTCCAAAACCAACCCTAAAGAACTGAGCCAAACAAAGAATGTTGCAATAAGCTCCTCCAGGAAAGGTGCTTCCATGACACAACTCAAGAGCAGGTAGCTACATTCTGCACAGTACAAAATGCATATGAATTCCTGGCTGAAAACTCACTCCAGAAGGAACAAATGCTTGTGTTTCTCTCCGAAAGAACACTCAGCGACTATTCTTTCGCTTGCTCCTTCCAAGTCTTGGTAGAAACGTGTGTTTTCACTGCGGTAATACGTTTTAGGATGCATTGTTTCAATCTCTTGCAAGACTCATGTTGTTTCTTAGACAATGTGGAAACACAAGGAGTATGTTTCCCAATTCACTTGAAATCCAGGAAAACGCACACTGCATCACTCTTCCTCAAACACGCTCTTTCACCTGATGCTTTGGGAATGTTCAAGAGAGCAGAAAAGAAGGGCATTTTGCAGTGAAATTCAGACGGGCATGTACAAAAGATCACTTCTATTCTTTGCAGAGTGCAAAAGCGTAATCGACTTCATGTTCTCAAAGAAACCCATATATTTTCCAAGGGACCTGAAGTAAGACTTTCACAAAAAGATGTGTTTGTGTGTCTGCTTTGAAAGGAGCTCTAAGTTGTGTATTCAGTGCTGTAGAATGACACACTCTACATAGAATACTCAGCATTTTGGGGAGACCAACATGCTGCAAACTGAAACTGCTACAAGGTGTGTGTAGCATACAGAAAGAAGGCTTGTCGTTTCAAAGAAAGAAGAGGAAACCAAAATCCAGGTAGGGGAACGAGCACACCAGTATGGGAGATGTACATGTGGACAGTTTCAAGCACCAGCTCTTTGTGGACACTTGGAAACAGCGCTGTGAAAAAATTTCGTACGAAGCAGGATTTGGACAAAGTTGAAAGACCTTCCAAAACCAACCCTAAAGAACTGAGCCAAACAATGAATGTTGCAATAAGCTCCTCCAGAAAGGTGCTTCTATGACACAACTCCCGAGCAGGTAGCTACTTTCTGCACAGTACAAAATGCATACGAATTCCTGGCTGAAAACTCATTCCAGAAGGACGAAATGCATGTCTTTCTCTCAAAAGGAACACTCAGCCACTAGGCTTTTGCTTGCTCCTTCAAAGTCTTTGTCGAAACGTGTGTTTTCACTGCTGGAATACGTTTTAGGAAGCATTGTTTCAATCTCTTGCAAACCTCATGTTTCTTACACAATGTGGAAAACTAAGGAGTATGTTTCGCAAATCACTTGAAATCTAGGGAAACGCACACTGCATCACTCTTGCTCAAACACGCTCTTTCTCCTAATGTGTTGAGAACGTTCAAGAAACCAGAAAACAAGGGGATTTTGCACTGAAACTCAGACGGGCATGTAGAAGAGGTCATTTCTTTTGGTAGTAGAGTGCAAAAGCATCATTGACTTCATGTTCTCGTTGAAACCCTTACATTTCCAAGTGAAAAGAAGTAGGACTTTCACAAAAAGATGTGTTTGCGTGTCTGTGGTGAAAGGAGCTCTAAGTTGTGTATTCAGTGCTGGAGAGTGACACACTCTACACAGGTTACACAGCGTTTTAGGAGCACCAACATGCTGCAAACTGGAACTGCTACAAGGTGTGTGTAGCATGCAGAAAGAAGGCTTGTCATTTCAAAGAAAGAAGAGAAAACCAAAATCCAGGTAGTGAAACGAGCACACCAGCATGGGAGATGTGCATGTGGACAGTTTCCAGGAGCAGCTCTTTGTGGACACTTGGAAAGAGCGCTGTGAAAAGATTTCATACGAAGCGGATTTGGACAAAGTTGAAAGACCTTCCAAAACCAACCCTAAAGAGCTGAGCCAAACAAAGAATGCTGCAATAAGCTCCTCCAGGAAAGGTGCTTCTATGACACAACTCAAGAGCAGGTAGCTACATTCTGCACAGTACAAAATGCATATGAATTCCTGGCTGAAAACTCACTCCAGAAGGAACAAATGCTTGTGTTTCTCTCCGAAAGAACACTCAGCGACTATTCTTTCGCTTGCTCCTTCCAAGTCTTGGTAGAAACGTGTGTTTTCACTGCGGTAATACGTTTTAGGATGCATTGTTTCAATCTCTTGCAAGACTCATGTTGTTTCTTAGACAATGTGGAAACACAAGGAGTATGTTTCCCAATTCACTTGAAAGCCAGGAAAACGCACACTGCATCACTCTTCCTCAAACACGCTCTTTCGCCTGATGCTTTGGGAATGTTCAAGAGAGCAGAAAAGAAGGGCATTTTGCAGTGAAATTCAGACGGGCATGTACAAAAGATCACTTCTATTCTTTGCAGAGTGCAAAAGCGTAATCGACTTCATGTTCTCAAAGAAACCCATATATTTTCCAAGGGACCTGAAGTAAGACTTTCACAAAAAGATGTGTTTGTGTGTCTGCTTTGAAAGGAGCTCTAAGTTGTGTATTCAGTGCTGTAGAATGACACTCTCTACATAGAATACTCAGCATTTTGGGGAGACCAACATGCTGCAAAGTGAAACTGCTACAAGGTGTGTGTAGCATACAGAAAGAAGGCTTGTCGTTTCAAAGAAAGAAGAGGAAACCAAAATCCAGGTAGGGGAACGAGCACACCAGTATGGGAGATGTACATGTGGACAGTTTCAAGCACCAGCTCTTTGTGGACACTTGGAAACAGCGCTGTGAAAAAATTTCGTACGAAGCAGGATTTGGACAAAGTTGAAAGACCTTCCAAAACCAACCCTAAAGAACTGAGCCAAACAATGAATGTTGCAATAAGCTCCTCCAGAAAGGGGCTTCTATGACACAACTCCCGAGCAGGTAGCTACTTTCTGCACAGTACAAAATGCATACGAATTCCTGGCTGAAAACTCATTCCAGAAGGACGAAATGCATGTCTTTCTCTCAAAAGGAACACTCAGCCACTAGGCTTTTGCTTGCTCCTTCAAAGTCTTTGTCGAAACGTGTGTTTTCACTGCTGGAATACGTTTTAGGAAGCATTGTTTCAATCTCTTGCAAACCTCATGTTTCTTACACAATGTGGAAAAATGAGTATGTTTCGCAAATCACTTGAAATCTAGGGAAACGCACACTGCATCACTCTTGCTCAAACACGCTCTTTCTCCTAATGTGTTGAGAACGTTCAAGAAACCAGAAAACAAGGGCATTTTGCACTGAAACTCAGACGGGCATGTAGAGGAGGTCATTTCGTTTGGTAGTAGAGTGCAAAAGCATCATTGACTTCATGTTCTCGTTGAAACCCTTACATTTCCAAGTGAAAAGAAGTAGGACTTTCACAAAAAGATGTGTTTGCGTGTCTGTGGTGAAAGGAGCTCTAAGTTGTGTATTCAGTGCTGGAGAGTGACACACTCTACACAGGTTACACAGCGTTTTAGGAGCACCAACATGCTGCAAACTGGAACTGCTACAAGGTGTGTGTAGCATGCAGAAAGAAGGCTTGTCATTTCAAAGAAAGAAGAGAAAACCAAAATCCAGGTAGTGAAACGAGCACACCAGCATGGGAGATGTGCATGTGGACAGTTTCCAGGAGCAGCTCTTTGTGGACACTTGGAAAGAGCGCTGTGAAAAGATTTCATACGAAGCGGATTTGGACAAAGTTGAAAGACCTTCCAAAACCAACCCTAAAGAACTTAGCCAAACAAAGAATGTTGCAATAAGCTTCTCCAGGAAAGGTGCTTCTATGACACAACTCAAGAGCAGGTAGCTACATTCTGCACAGTACAAAATGCATATGAATTCCTGGCTGAAAACTCACTCCAGAAGGAACAAATGCTTGTGTTTCTCTCCGAAAGAACACTCAGTGACTATTCTTTCGCTTGCTCCTTCCAAGTCTTGGTAGAAACGTGTGTTTTCACTGCGGTAATACGTTTTAGGATGCATTGTTTCAATCTCTTGCAAGACTCATGTTGTTTCTTAGACAATGTGGAAACACAAGGAGTATGTTTCCCAGTTCACTTGAAAGCCAGGAAAACGCACACTGCATCACTCTTCCTCAAACACGCTCTTTCACCTGATGCTTTGGGAATGTTCAAGAAAGCAGAAAAGAAGGGCATTTTGCAGTGAAATTCAGACGGGCATGTACAAAAGATCACTTCTATTCTTTGCAGAGTGCAAAAGCGTAATCGACTTCATGTTCTCAAGGAAACCCATATATTTTCCAAGGGACCTGAAGTAAGACTTTCACAAAAAGATGTGTTTGTGTGTCTGCTTTGAAAGGAGCTCTAAGTTGTGTATTCAGTGCTGTAGAATGACACACTCTACATAGAATACTCAGCATTTTGGGGAGACCAACATGCTGCAAACTGAAACTGCTACAAGGTGTGTGTAGCATACAGAAAGAAGGCTTGTCGTTTCAAAGAAAGAAGAGGAAACCAAAATCCAGGTAGGGGAACGAGCACACCAGTATGGGAGATGTACATGTGGACAGTTTCAAGCACCAGCTCTTTGAGGACACTTGGAAACAGCGCTGTGAAAAAATTTCGTACGAAGCAGGATTTGGACAAAGTTGAAAGACCTTCCAAAACCAACCCTAAAGAACTGAGCCAAACAATGAATGTTGCAATAAGCTCCTCCAGAAAGGTGCTTCTATGACACAACTCCGTAGCAGGTAGCTACTTTCTGCACAGTACAAAATGCATATGAATTCCTGGCTGAAAACTCATTCCAGAAGGACGAAATGCATGTCTTTCTCTCAAAAGGAACACTCAGCCACTAGGCTTTTGCTTGCTCCTTCAAAGTCTTTGTCGAAACGTGTGTTTTCACTGCTGGAATACGTTTTAGGAAGCATTGTTTCAATCTCTTGCAAACCTCATGTTTCTTACACAATGTGGAAAAATAAGGAGTATGTTTCGCAAATCACTTGAAATCTAGGGAAACGCACACTGCATCGCTCTTGCTCAAACACGCTCTTTCTCCTAATGTGTTGAGAACATTCAAGAAACCAGAAAACAAGGGCATTTTGCACTGAAACTCAGACGGGCATCTAGAGGAGGTCATTTCTTTTGGTAGTAGAGTGCAAAAGCATCATTGACTTCATGTTCTCGTTGAAACCCTTACATTTCCAAGTGAAAAGAAGTAAGACGTTCACAAAAAGATGTGTTTGTGTGTCTGCTTTGAAAGGAGCTCTAAGTTGTGTATTCAGTGCTGTAGAATGACACACTCTACATAGAATACTCAGCATTTTGGGGAGACCAACATGCTGCAAACTGAAACTGCTACAAGGTGTGTGTAGCATACAGAAAGAAGGCTTGTCGTTTCAAAGAAAGAAGAGGAAACCAAAATCCAGGTAGGGGAACGAGCACACCAGTATGGGAGATGTACATGTGGACAGTTTCAAGCACCAGCTCTTTGTGGACACTTGGAAACAGCGCTGTGAAAAAATTTCGTACGAAGCAGGATTTGGACAAAGTTGAAAGACCTTCCAAAACCAACCCTAAAGAACTGAGCCAAACAATGAATGTTGCAATAAGCTCCTCCAGAAAGGTGCTTCTATGACACAACTCCCGAGCAGGTAGCTACTTTCTGCACAGTACAAAATGCATACGAATTCCTGGCTGAAAACTCATTCCAGAAGGACGAAATGCATGTCTTTCTCTCAAAAGGAACACTCAGCCACTAGGCTTTTGCTTGCTCCTTCAAAGTCTTTGTCGAAACGTGTGTTTTCACTGCTGGAATACGTTTTAGGAAGCATTGTTTCAATCTCTTGCAAACCTCATGTTTCTTACACAATGTGGAAAACTAAGGAGTATGTTTCGCAAATCACTTGAAATCTAGGGAAACGCACACTGCATCACTCTTGCTCAAACACGCTCTTTCTCCTAATGTGTTGAGAACGTTCAAGAAACCAGAAAACAAGGGGATTTTGCACTGAAACTCAGACGGGCATGTAGAAGAGTTCATTTCTTTTGGTAGTAGAGTGCAAAAGCATCATTGACTTCATGTTCTCGTTGAAACCCTTACATTTCCAAGTGAAAAGAAGTAGGACTTTCACAAAAAGATGTGTTTGCGTGTCTGTGGTGAAAGGAGCTCTAAGTTGTGTATTCAGTGCTGGAGAGTGACACACTCTACACAGGTTACACAGCGTTTTAGGAGCACCAACATGCTGCAAACTGGAACTGCTACAAGGTGTGTGTAGCATGCAGAAAGAAGGCTTGTCATTTCAAAGAAAGAAGAGAAAACCAAAATCCAGGTAGTGAAACGAGCACACCAGCATGGGAGATGTGCATGTGGACAGTTTCCAGGAGCAGCTCTTTGTGGACACTTGGAAAGAGCGCTGTGAAAAGATTTCATACGAAGCGGATTTGGACAAAGTTGAAAGACCTTCCAAAACCAACCCTAAAGAACTTAGCCAAACAAAGAATGTTGCAATAAGCTCCTCCAGGAAAGGTGCTTCTATGACACAACTCAAGAGCAGGTAGCTACATTCTGCACAGTACAAAATGCATATGAATTCCTGGCTGAAAACTCACTCCAGAAGGAACAAATGCTTGTGTTTCTCTCCGAAAGAACACTCAGCGACTATTCTTTCGCTTGCTCCTTCCAAGTCTTGGTAGAAACGTGTGTTTTCACTGCGGTAATACGTTTTAGGATGCATTGTTTCAATCTCTTGCAAGACTCATGTTGTTTCTTAGACAATGTGGAAACACAAGGAGTATGTTTCCCAATTCACTTGAAAGCCAGGAAAACGCACACTGCATCACTCTTCCTCAAACACGCTCTTTCGCCTGATGCTTTGGGAATGTTCAAGAGAGCAGAAAAGAAGGGCATTTTGCAGTGAAATTCAGACGGGCATGTACAAAAGATCACTTCTATTCTTTGCAGAGTGCAAAAGCGTAATCGACTTCATGTTCTCAAAGAAACCCATATATTTTCCAAGGGACCTGAAGTAAGACTTTCACAAAAAGATGTGTTTGTGTGTCTGCTTTGAAAGGAGCTCTAAGTTGTGTATTCAGTGCTGTAGAATGACACACTCTACATAGAATACTCAGCATTTTGGGGAGACCAACATGCTGCAAAGTGAAACTGCTACAAGGTGTGTGTAGCATACAGAAAGAAGGCTTGTCGTTTCAAAGAAAGAAGAGGAAACCAAAATCCAGGTAGGGGAACGAGCACACCAGTATGGGAGATGTACATGTGGACAGTTTCAAGCACCAGCTCTTTGTGGACACTTGGAAACAGCGCTGTGAAAAAATTTCGTACGAAGCAGGATTTGGACAAAGTTGAAAGACCTTCCAAAACCAACCCTAAAGAACTGAGCCAAACAATGAATGTTGCAATAAGCTCCTCCAGAAAGGTGCTTCTATGACACAACTCCCGAGCAGGTAGCTACTTTCTGCACAGTACAAAATGCATACGAATTCCTGGCTGAAAACTCATTCCAGAAGGACGAAATGCATGTCTTTCTCTCAAAAGGAACACTCAGCCACTAGGCTTTTGCTTGCTCCTTCAAAGTCTTTGTCGAAACGTGTGTTTTCACTGCTGGAATACGTTTTAGGAAGCATTGTTTCAATCTCTTGCAAACCTCATGTTTCTTACACAATGTGGAAAACTAAGGAGTATGTTTCGCAAATCACTTGAAATCTAGGGAAACGCACACTGCATCACTCTTGCTCAAACACGCTCTTTCTCCTAATGTGTTGAGAACGTTCAAGAAACCAGAAAACAAGGGCATTTTGCACTGAAACTCAGACGGGCATGTAGAGGAGGTCATTTCGTTTGGTAGTAGAGTGCAAAAGCATCATTGACTTCATGTTCTCGTTGAAACCCTTACATTTCCAAGTGAAAAGAAGTAGGACTTTCACAAAAAGATGTGTTTGCGTGTCTGTGGTGAAAGGAGCTCTAAGTTGTGTATTCAGTGCTGGAGAGTGACACACTCTACACAGGTTACACAGCGTTTTAGGAGCACCAACATGCTGCAAACTGGAACTGCTACAAGGTGTGTGTAGCATGCAGAAAGAAGGCTTGTCATTTCAAAGAAAGAAGAGAAAACCAAAATCCAGGTAGTGAAACGAGCACACCAGCATGGGAGATGTGCATGTGGACAGTTTCCAGGAGCAGCTCTTTGTGGACACTTGGAAAGAGCGCTGTGAAAAGATTTCATACGAAGCGGATTTGGACAAAGTTGAAAGACCTTCCAAAACCAACCCTAAAGAACTGAGCCAAACAAAGAATGTTGCAATAAGCTCCTCCAGGAAAGGTGCTTCTATGACACAACTCAAGAGCAGGTAGCTACATTCTGCACAGTACAAAATGCATATGAATTCCTGGCTGAAAACTCACTCCAGAAGGAACAAATGCTTGTGTTTCTCTCCGAAAGAACACTCAGCGACTATTCTTTCGCTTGCTCCTTCCAAGTCTTGGTAGAAACGTGTGTTTTCACTGCGGTAATACGTTTTAGGATGCATTGTTTCAATCTCTTGCAAGACTCATGTTGTTTCTTAGACAATGTGGAAACACAAGGAGTATGTTTCCCAATTCACTTGAAAGCCAGGAAAACGCACACTGCATCACTCTTCCTCAAACACGCTCTTTCGCCTGATGCTTTGGGAATGTTCAAGAGAGCAGAAAAGAAGGGCATTTTGCAGTGAAATTCAGACGGGCATGTACAAAAGATCACTTCTATTCTTTGCAGAGTGCAAAAGCGTAATCGACTTCATGTTCTCAAAGAAACCCATATATTTTCCAAGGGACCTGAAGTAAGACTTTCACAAAAAGATGTGTTTGTGTGTCTGCTTTGAAAGGAGCTCTAAGTTGTGTATTCAGTGCTGTAGAATGACACACTCTACATAGAATACTTAGCATTTTGGGGAGACCAACATGCTGCAAAGTGAAACTGCTACAAGGTGTGTGTAGCATACAGAAAGAAGGCTTGTCGTTTCAAAGAAAGAAGAGGAAACCAAAATCCAGGTAGGGGAACGAGCACACCAGTATGGGAGATGTACATGTGGACAGTTTCAAGCACCAGCTCTTTGTGGACACTTGGAAACAGCGCTGTGAAAAAATTTCGTACGAAGCAGGATTTGGACAAAGTTGAAAGACCTTCCAAAACCAACCCTAAAGAACTGAGCCAAACAATGAATGTTGCAATAAGCTCCTCCAGAAAGGTGCTTCTATGACACAACTCCCGAGCAGGTAGCTACTTTCTGCACAGTACAAAATGCATACGAATTCCTGGCTGAAAACTCATTCCAGAAGGACGAAATGCATGTCTTTCTCTCAAAAGGAACACTCAGCCACTAGGCTTTTGCTTGCTCCTTCAAAGTCTTTGTCGAAACGTGTGTTTTCACTGCTGGAATACGTTTTAGGAAGCATTGTTTCAATCTCTTGCAAACCTCATGTTTCTTACACAATGTGGAAAACTAAGGAGTATGTTTCGCAAATCACTTGAAATCTAGGGAAACGCACACTGCATCACTCTTGCTCAAACACGCTCTTTCTCCTAATGTGTTGAGAACGTTCAAGAAACCAGAAAACAAGGGCATTTTGCACTGAAACTCAGACGGGCATGTAGAGGAGGTCATTTCGTTTGGTAGTAGAGTGCAAAAGCATCATTGACTTCATGTTCTCGTTGAAACCCTTACATTTCCAAGTGAAAAGAAGTAGGACTTTCACAAAAAGATGTGTTTGCGTGTCTGTGGTGAAAGGAGCTCTAAGTTGTGTATTCAGTGCTGGAGAGTGACACACTCTACACAGGTTACACAGCGTTTTAGGAGCACCAACATGCTGCAAACTGGAACTGCTACAAGGTGTGTGTAGCATGCAGAAAGAAGGCTTGTCATTTCAAAGAAAGAAGAGAAAACCAAAATCCAGGTAGTGAAACGAGCACACCAGCATGGGAGATGTGCATGTGGACAGTTTCCAGGAGCAGCTCTTTGTGGACACTTGGAAAGAGCGCTGTGAAAAGATTTCATACGAAGCGGATTTGGACAAAGTTGAAAGACCTTCCAAAACCAACCCTAAAGAACTGAGCCAAACAAAGAATGTTGCAATAAGCTCCTCCAGGAAAGGTGCTTCCATGACACAACTCAAGAGCAGGTAGCTACATTCTGCACAGTACAAAATGCATATGAATTCCTGGCTGAAAACTCACTCCAGAAGGAACAAATGCTTGTGTTTCTCTCCGAAAGAACACTCAGCGACTATTCTTTCGCTTGCTCCTTCCAAGTCTTGGTAGAAACGTGTGTTTTCACTGCGGTAATACGTTTTAGGATGCATTGTTTCAATCTCTTGCAAGACTCATGTTGTTTCTTAGACAATGTGGAAACACAAGGAGTATGTTTCCCAATTCACTTGAAATCCAGGAAAACGCACACTGCATCACTCTTCCTCAAACACGCTCTTTCGCCTGATGCTTTGGGAATGTTCAAGAGAGCAGAAAAGAAGGGCATTTTGCAGTGAAATTCAGACGGGCATGTACAAAAGATCACTTCTATTCTTTGCAGAGTGCAAAAGTGTAATCGACTTCATGTTCTCAAAGAAACCCATATATTTTCCAAGGGACCTGAAGTAAGACTTTCACAAAAAGATGTGTTTGTGTGTCTGCTTTGAAAGGAGCTCTAAGTTGTGTATTCAGTGCTGTAGAATGACACACTCTACATAGAATACTCAGCATTTTGGGGAGACCAACATGCTGCAAACTGAAACTGCTACAAGGTGTGTGTAGCATACAGAAAGAAGGCTTGTCGTTTCAAAGAAAGAAGAGGAAACCAAAATCCAGGTAGGGGAACGAGCACACCAGTATGGGAGATGTACATGTGGACAGTTTCAAGCACCAGCTCTTTGTGGACACTTGGAAACAGCGCTGTGAAAAAATTTCGTACGAAGCAGGATTTGGACAAAGTTGAAAGACCTTCCAAAACCAACCCTAAAGAACTGAGCCAAACAATGAATGTTGCAATAAGCTCCTCCAGAAAGGTGCTTCTATGACACAACTCCCGAGCAGGTAGCTACTTTCTGCACAGTACAAAATGCATACGAATTCCTGGCTGAAAACTCATTCCAGAAGGACGAAATGCATGTCTTTCTCTCAAAAGGAACACTCAGCCACTAGGCTTTTGCTTGCTCCTTCAAAGTCTTTGTCGAAACGTGTGTTTTCACTGCTGGAATACGTTTTAGGAAGCATTGTTTCAATCTCTTGCAAACCTCATGTTTCTTACACAATGTGGAAAACTAAGGAGTATGTTTCGCAAATCACTTGAAATCTAGGGAAACGCACACTGCATCACTCTTGCTCAAACACGCTCTTTCTCCTAATGTGTTGAGAACGTTCAAGAAACCAGAAAACAAGGGGATTTTGCACTGAAACTCAGACGGGCATGTAGAAGAGGTCATTTCTTTTGGTAGTAGAGTGCAAAAGCATCATTGACTTCATGTTCTCGTTGAAACCCTTACATTTCCAAGTGAAAAGAAGTAGGACTTTCACAAAAAGATGTGTTTGCGTGTCTGTGGTGAAAGGAGCTCTAAGTTGTGTATTCAGTGCTGGAGAGTGACACACTCTACACAGGTTACACAGCGTTTTAGGAGCACCAACATGCTGCAAACTGGAACTGCTACAAGGTGTGTGTAGCATGCAGAAAGAAGGCTTGTCATTTCAAAGAAAGAAGAGAAAACCAAAATCCAGGTAGTGAAACGAGCACACCAGCATGGGAGATGTGCATGTGGACAGTTTCCAGGAGCAGCTCTTTGTGGACACTTGGAAAGAGCGCTGTGAAAAGATTTCATACGAAGCGGATTTGGACAAAGTTGAAAGACCTTCCAAAACCAACCCTAAAGAGCTGAGCCAAACAAAGAATGCTGCAATAAGCTCCTCCAGGAAAGGTGCTTCTATGACACAACTCAAGAGCAGGTAGCTACATTCTGCACAGTACAAAATGCATATGAATTCCTGGCTGAAAACTCACTCCAGAAGGAACAAATGCTTGTGTTTCTCTCCGAAAGAACACTCAGCGACTATTCTTTCGCTTGCTCCTTCCAAGTCTTGGTAGAAACGTGTGTTTTCACTGCGGTAATACGTTTTAGGATGCATTGTTTCAATCTCTTGCAAGACTCATGTTGTTTCTTAGACAATGTGGAAACACAAGGAGTATGTTTCCCAGTTCACTTGAAAGCCAGGAAAACGCACACTGCATCACTCTTCCTCAAACACGCTCTTTCGCCTGATGCTTTGGGAATGTTCAAGAGAGCAGAAAAGAAGGGCATTTTGCAGTGAAATTCAGACGGGCATGTACAAAAGATCACTTCTATTCTTTGCAGAGTGCAAAAGCGTAATCGACTTCATGTTCTCAAAGAAACCCATATATTTTCCAAGGGACCTGAAGTAAGACTTTCACAAAAAGATGTGTTTGTGTGTCTGCTTTGAAAGGAGCTCTAAGTTGTGTATTCAGTGCTGTAGAATGACACTCTCTACATAGAATACTCAGCATTTTGGGGAGACCAACATGCTGCAAAGTGAAACTGCTACAAGGTGTGTGTAGCATACAGAAAGAAGGCTTGTCGTTTCAAAGAAAGAAGAGGAAACCAAAATCCAGGTAGGGGAACGAGCACACCAGTATGGGAGATGTACATGTGGACAGTTTCAAGCACCAGCTCTTTGTGGACACTTGGAAACAGCGCTGTGAAAAAATTTCGTACGAAGCAGGATTTGGACAAAGTTGAAAGACCTTCCAAAACCAACCCTAAAGAACTGAGCCAAACAATGAATGTTGCAATAAGCTCCTCCAGAAAGGGGCTTCTATGACACAACTCCCGAGCAGGTAGCTACTTTCTGCACAGTACAAAATGCATACGAATTCCTGGCTGAAAACTCATTCCAGAAGGACGAAATGCATGTCTTTCTCTCAAAAGGAACACTCAGCCACTAGGCTTTTGCTTGCTCCTTCAAAGTCTTTGTCGAAACGTGTGTTTTCACTGCTGGAATACGTTTTAGGAAGCATTGTTTCAATCTCTTGCAAACCTCATGTTTCTTACACAATGTGGAAAAATGAGTATGTTTCGCAAATCACTTGAAATCTAGGGAAACGCACACTGCATCACTCTTGCTCAAACACGCTCTTTCTCCTAATGTGTTGAGAACGTTCAAGAAACCAGAAAACAAGGGCATTTTGCACTGAAACTCAGACGGGCATGTAGAGGAGGTCATTTCGTTTGGTAGTAGAGTGCAAAAGCATCATTGACTTCATGTTCTCGTTGAAACCCTTACATTTCCAAGTGAAAAGAAGTAGGACTTTCACAAAAAGATGTGTTTGCGTGTCTGTGGTGAAAGGAGCTCTAAGTTGTGTATTCAGTGCTGGAGAGTGACACACTCTACACAGGTTACACAGCGTTTTAGGAGCACCAACATGCTGCAAACTGGAACTGCTACAAGGTGTGTGTAGCATGCAGAAAGAAGGCTTGTCATTTCAAAGAAAGAAGAGAAAACCAAAATCCAGGTAGTGAAACGAGCACACCAGCATGGGAGATGTGCATGTGGACAGTTTCCAGGAGCAGCTCTTTGTGGACACTTGGAAAGAGCGCTGTGAAAAGATTTCATACGAAGCGGATTTGGACAAAGTTGAAAGACCTTCCAAAACCAACCCTAAAGAACTGAGCCAAACAAAGAATGCTGCAATAAGCTCCTCCAGGAAAGGTGCTTCTATGACACAACTCAAGAGCAGGTAGCTACATTCTGCACAGTACAAAATGCATATGAATTCCTGGCTGAAAACTCACTCCAGAAGGAACAAATGCTTGTGTTTCTCTCCGAAAGAACACTCAGCGACTATTCTTTCGCTTGCTCCTTCCAAGTCTTGGTAGAAACGTGTGTTTTCACTGCGGTAATACGTTTTAGGATGCATTGTTTCAATCTCTTGCAAGACTCATGTTGTTTCTTAGACAATGTGGAAACACAAGGAGTATGTTTCCCAGTTCACTTGAAAGCCAGGAAAACGCACACTGCATCACTCTTCCTCAAACACGCTCTTTCGCCTGATGCTTTGGGAATGTTCAAGAGAGCAGAAAAGAAGGGCATTTTGCAGTGAAATTCAGACGGGCATGTACAAAAGATCACTTCTATTCTTTGCAGAGTGCAAAAGCGTAATCGACTTCATGTTCTCAAAGAAACCCATATATTTTCCAAGGGACCTGAAGTAAGACTTTCACAAAAAGATGTGTTTGTGTGTCTGCTTTGAAAGGAGCTCTAAGTTGTGTATTCAGTGCTGTAGAATGACACTCTCTACATAGAATACTCAGCATTTTGGGGAGACCAACATGCTGCAAAGTTAAACTGCTACAAGGTGTGTGTAGCATACAGAAAGAAGGCTTGTCGTTTCAAAGAAAGAAGAGGAAACCAAAATCCAGGTAGGGGAACGAGCACACCAGTATGGGAGATGTACATGTGGACAGTTTCAAGCACCAGCTCTTTGTGGACACTTGGAAACAGCGCTGTGAAAAAATTTCGTACGAAGCAGGATTTGGACAAAGTTGAAAGACCTTCCAAAACCAACCCTAAAGAACTGAGCCAAACAATGAATGTTGCAATAAGCTCCTCCAGAAAGGGGCTTCTATGACACAACTCCCGAGCAGGTAGCTACTTTCTGCACAGTACAAAATGCATACGAATTCCTGGCTGAAAACCCATTCCAGAAGGACGAAATGCATGTCTTTCTCTCAAAAGGAACACTCAGCCACTAGGCTTTTGCTTGCTCCTTCAAAGTCTTTGTCGAAACGTGTGTTTTCACTGCTGGAATACGTTTTAGGAAGCATTGTTTCAATCTCTTGCAAACCTCATGTTTCTTACACAATGTGGAAAACTAAGGAGTATGTTTCGCAAATCACTTCAAATCTAGGGAAACGCACACTGCATCACTCTTGCTCAAACACGCTCTTTCTCCTAATGTGTTGAGAACATTCAAGAAACCAGAAAACAAGGGCATTTTGCACTGAAACTCAGACGGGCATGTAGAGGAGGTCATTTCGTTTGGTAGTAGAGTGCAAAAGCATCATTGACTTCATGTTCTCGTTGAAACCCTTACATTTCCAAGTGAAAAGAAGTAGGACTTTCACAAAAAGATGTGTTTGCGTGTCTGTGGTGAAAGGAGCTCTAAGTTGTGTATTCAGTGCTGGAGAGTGACACACTCTACACAGGTTACACAGCGTTTTAGGAGCACCAACATGCTGCAAACTGGAACTGCTACAAGGTGTGTGTAGCATGCAGAAAGAAGGCTTGTCATTTCAAAGAAAGAAGAGAAAACCAAAATCCAGGTAGTGAAACGAGCACACCAGCATGGGAGATGTGCATGTGGACAGTTTCCAGGAGCAGCTCTTTGTGGACACTTGGAAAGAGCGCTGTGAAAAGATTTCATACGAAGCGGATTTGGACAAAGTTGAAAGACCTTCCAAAACCAACCCTAAAGAACTTAGCCAAACAAAGAATGTTGCAATAAGCTCCTCCAGGAAAGGTGCTTCCATGACACAACTCAAGAGCAGGTAGCTACATTCTGCACAGTACAAAATGCATATGAATTCCTGGCTGAAAACTCACTCCAGAAGGAACAAATGCTTGTGTTTCTCTCCGAAAGAACACTCAGCGACTATTCTTTCGCTTGCTCCTTCCAAGTCTTGGTAGAAACGTGTGTTTTCACTGCGGTAATACGTTTTAGGATGCATTGTTTCAATCTCTTGCAAGACTCATGTTGTTTCTTAGACAATGTGGAAACACAAGGAGTATGTTTCCCAATTCACTTGAAATCCAGGAAAACGCACACTGCATCACTCTTCCTCAAACACGCTCGTTCGCCTGATGCTTTGGGAATGTTCAAGAGAGCAGAAAAGAAGGGCATTTTGCAGTGAAATTCAGACGGGCATGTACAAAAGATCACTTCTATTCTTTGCAGAGTGCAAAAGCGTAATCGACTTCATGTTCTCAAAGAAACCCATATATTTTCCAAGGGACCTGAAGTAAGACTTTCACAAAAAGATGTGTTTGTGTGTCTGCTTTGAAAGGAGCTCTAAGTTGTGTATTCAGTGCTGTAGAATGACACTCTCTACATAGAATACTCAGCATTTTGGGGAGACCAACATGCTGCAAAGTGAAACTGCTACAAGGTGTGTGTAGCATACAGAAAGAAGGCTTGTCGTTTCAAAGAAAGAAGAGGAAACCAAAATCCAGGTAGGGGAACGAGCACACCAGTATGGGAGATGTACATGTGGACAGTTTCAAGCACCAGCTCTTTGTGGACACTTGGAAACAGCGCTGTGAAAAAATTTCGTACGAAGCAGGCTTTGGACAAAGTTGAAAGACCTTCCAAAACCAACCCTAAAGAACTGAGCCAAACAATGAATGTTGCAATAAGCTCCTCCAGAAAGGTGCTTCTATGACACAACTCCCGAGCAGGTAGCTACTTTCTGCACAGTACAAAATGCATACGAATTCCTGGCTGAAAACTCATTCCAGAAGGACGAAATGCATGTCTTTCTCTCAAAAGGAACACTCAGCCACTAGGCTTTTGCTTGCTCCTTCAAAGTCTTTGTCGAAACGTGTGTTTTCACTGCTGGAATACGTTTTAGGAAGCATTGTTTCAATCTCTTGCAAACCTCATGTTTCTTACACAATGTGGAACACTAAGGAGTATGTTTCGCAAATCACTTGAAATCTAGGGAAACGCACACTGCATCACTCTTGCTCAAACACGCTCTTTCTCCTAATGTGTTGAGAACGTTCAAGAAACCAGAAAACAAGGGCATTTTGCACTGAAACTCAGACGGGCATGTAGAGGAGGTCATTTCGTTTGGTAGTAGAGTGCAAAAGCATCATTGACTTCATGTTCTCGTTGAAACCCTTACATTTCCAAGTGAAAAGAAGTAGGACTTTCACAAAAAGATGTGTTTGCGTGTCTGTGGTGAAAGGAGCTCTAAGTTGTGTATTCAGTGCTGGAGAGTGACACACTCTACACAGGTTACACAGCGTTTTAGGAGCACCAACATGCTGCAAACTGGAACTGCTACAAGGTGTGTGTAGCATGCAGAAAGAAGGCTTGTCATTTCAAAGAAAGAAGAGAAAACCAAAATCCAGGTAGTGAAACGAGCACACCAGCATGGGAGATGTGCATGTGGACAGTTTCCAGGAGCAGCTCTTTGTGGACACTTGGAAAGAGCGCTGTGAAAAGATTTCATACGAAGCGGATTTGGACAAAGTTGAAAGACCTTCCAAAACCAACCCTAAAGAACTGAGCCAAACAAAGAATGTTGCAATAAGCTCCTCCAGGAAAGGTGCTTCTATGACACAACTCAAGAGCAGGTAGCTACATTCTGCACAGTACAAAATGCATATGAATTCCTGGCTGAAAACTCACTCCAGAAGGAACAAATGCTTGTGTTTCTCTCCGAAAGAACACTCAGCGACTATTCTTTCGCTTGCTCCTTCCAAGTCTTGGTAGAAACGTGTGTTTTCACTGCGGTAATACGTTTTAGGATGCATTGTTTCAATCTCTTGCAAGACTCATGTTGTTTCTTAGACAATGTGGAAACACAAGGAGTATGTTTCCCAATTCACTTGAAAGCCAGGAAAACGCACACTGCATCACTCTTCCTCAAACACGCTCTTTCGCCTGATGCTTTGGGAATGTTCAAGAGAGCAGAAAAGAAGGGCATTTTGCAGTGAAATTCAGACGGGCATGTACAAAAGATCACTTCTATTCTTTGCAGAGTGCAAAAGCGTAATCGACTTCATGTTCTCAAAGAAACCCATATATTTTCCAAGGGACCTGAAGTAAGACTTTCACAAAAAGATGTGTTTGTGTGTCTGCTTTGAAAGGAGCTCTAAGTTGTGTATTCAGTGCTGTAGAATGACACTCTCTACATAGAATACTCAGCATTTTGGGGAGACCAACATGCTGCAAAGTGAAACTGCTACAAGGTGTGTGTAGCATACAGAAAGAAGGCTTGTCGTTTCAAAGAAAGAAGAGGAAACCAAAATCCAGGTAGGGGAACGAGCACACCAGTATGGGAGATGTACATGTGGACAGTTTCAAGCACCAGCTCTTTGTGGACACTTGGAAACAGCGCTGTGAAAAAATTTCGTACGAAGCAGGATTTGGACAAAGTTGAAAGACCTTCCAAAACCAACCCTAAAGAACTGAGCCAAACAATGAATGTTGCAATAAGCTCCTCCAGAAAGGTGCTTCTATGACACAACTCCCGAGCAGGTAGCTACTTTCTGCACAGTACAAAATGCATACGAATTCCTGGCTGAAAACTCATTCCAGAAGGACGAAATGCATGTCTTTCTCTCAAAAGGAACACTCAGCCACTAGGCTTTTGCTTGCTCCTTCAAAGTCTTTGTCGAAACGTGTGTTTTCACTGCTGGAATACGTTTTAGGAAGCATTGTTTCAATCTCTTGCAAACCTCATGTTTCTTACACAATGTGGAAAACTAAGGAGTATGTTTCGCAAATCACTTGAAATCTAGGGAAACGCACACTGCATCACTCTTGCTCAAACACGCTCTTTCTCCTAATGTGTTGAGAACATTCAAGAAACCAGAAAACAAGGGCATTTTGCACTGAAACTCAGACGGGCATGTAGAGGAGGTCATTTCGTTTGGTAGTAGAGTGCAAAAGCATCATTGACTTCATGTTCTCGTTGAAACCCTTACATTTCCAAGTGAAAAGAAGTAGGACTTTCACAAAAAGATGTGTTTGCGTGTCTGTGGTGAAAGGAGCTCTAAGTTGTGTATTCAGTGCTGGAGAGTGACACACTCTACACAGGTTACACAGCGTTTTAGGAGCACCAACATGCTGCAAACTGGAACTGCTACAAGGTGTGTGTAGCATGCAGAAAGAAGGCTTGTCATTTCAAAGAAAGAAGAGAAAACCAAAATCCAGGTAGTGAAACGAGCACACCAGCATGGGAGATGTGCATGTGGACAGTTTCCAGGAGCAGCTCTTTGTGGACACTTGGAAAGAGCGCTGTGAAAAGATTTCATACGAAGCGGATTTGGACAAAGTTGAAAGACCTTCCAAAACCAACCCTAAAGAACTTAGCCAAACAAAGAATGTTGCAATAAGCTCCTCCAGGAAAGGTGCTTCCATGACACAACTCAAGAGCAGGTAGCTACATTCTGCACAGTACAAAATGCATATGAATTCCTGGCTGAAAACTCACTCCAGAAGGAACAAATGCTTGTGTTTCTCTCCGAAAGAACACTCAGCGACTATTCTTTCGCTTGCTCCTTCCAAGTCTTGGTAGAAACGTGTGTTTTCACTGCGGTAATACGTTTTAGGATGCATTGTTTCAATCTCTTGCAAGACTCATGTTGTTTCTTAGACAATGTGGAAACACAAGGAGTATGTTTCCCAGTTCACTTGAAATCCAGGAAAACGCACACTGCATCACTCTTCCTCAAACACGCTCTTTCGCCTGATGCTTTGGGAATGTTCAAGAAAGCAGAAAAGAAGGGCATTTTGCAGTGAAATTCAGACGGGCATGTACAAAAGATCACTTCTATTCTTTGCAGAGTGCAAAAGCGTAATCGACTTCATGTTCTCAAAGAAACCCATATATTTTCCAAGGGACCTGAAGTAAGACTTTCACAAAAAGATGTGTTTGTGTGTCTGCTTTGAAAGGAGCTCTAAGTTGTGTATTCAGTGCTGTAGAATGACACACTCTACATAGAATACTCAGCATTTTGGGGAGACCAACATGCTGCAAAGTGAAACTGCTACAAGGTGTGTGTAGCATACAGAAAGAAGGCTTGTCGTTTCAAAGAAAGAAGAGGAAACCAAAATCCAGGTAGGGGAACGAGCACACCAGTATGGGAGATGTACATGTGGACAGTTTCAAGCACCAGCTCTTTGTGGACACTTGGAAACAGCGCTGTGAAAAAATTTCGTACGAAGCAGGCTTTGGACAAAGTTGAAAGACCTTCCAAAACCAACCCTAAAGAACTGAGCCAAACAATGAATGTTGCAATAAGCTCCTCCAGAAAGGTGCTTCTATGACACAACTCCCGAGCAGGTAGCTACTTTCTGCACAGTACAAAATGCATACGAATTCCTGGCTGAAAACTCATTCCAGAAGGACGAAATGCATGTCTTTCTCTCAAAAGGAACACTCAGCCACTAGGCTTTTGCTTGCTCCTTCAAAGTCTTTGTCGAAACGTGTGTTTTCACTGCTGGAATACGTTTTAGGAAGCATTGTTTCAATCTCTTGCAAACCTCATGTTTCTTACACAATGTGGAAAACTAAGGAGTATGTTTCGCAAATCACTTGAAATCTAGGGAAACGCACACTGCATCACTCTTGCTCAAACACGCTCTTTCTCCTAATGTGTTGAGAACATTCAAGAAACCAGAAAACAAGGGCATTTTGCACTGAAACTCAGACGGGCATGTAGAGGAGGTCATTTCGTTTGGTAGTAGAGTGCAAAAGCATCATTGACTTCATGTTCTCGTTGAAACCCTTACATTTCCAAGTGAAAAGAAGTAGGACTTTCACAAAAAGATGTGTTTGCGTGTCTGTGGTGAAAGGAGCTCTAAGTTGTGTATTCAGTGCTGGAGAGTGACACACTCTACACAGGTTACACAGCGTTTTAGGAGCACCAACATGCTGCAAACTGGAACTGCTACAAGGTGTGTGTAGCATGCAGAAAGAAGGCTTGTCATTTCAAAGAAAGAAGAGAAAACCAAAATCCAGGTAGTGAAACGAGCACACCAGCATGGGAGATGTGCATGTGGACAGTTTCCAGGAGCAGCTCTTTGTGGACACTTGGAAAGAGCGCTGTGAAAAGATTTCATACGAAGCGGATTTGGACAAAGTTGAAAGACCTTCCAAAACCAACCCTAAAGAACTTAGCCAAACAAAGAATGTTGCAATAAGCTCCTCCAGGAAAGGTGCTTCCATGACACAACTCAAGAGCAGGTAGCTACATTCTGCACAGTACAAAATGCATATGAATTCCTGGCTGAAAACTCACTCCAGAAGGAACAAATGCTTGTGTTTCTCTCCGAAAGAACACTCAGCGACTATTCTTTCGCTTGCTCCTTCCAAGTCTTGGTAGAAACGTGTGTTTTCACTGCGGTAATACGTTTTAGGATGCATTGTTTCAATCTCTTGCAAGACTCATGTTGTTTCTTAGACAATGTGGAAACACAAGGAGTATGTTTCCCAGTTCACTTGAAAGCCAGGAAAACGCACACTGCATCACTCTTCCTCAAACACGCTCTTTCGCCTGATGCTTTGGGAATGTTCAAGAAAGCAGAAAAGAAGGGCATTTTGCAGTGAAATTCAGACGGGCATGTACAAAAGATCACTTCTATTCTTTGCAGAGTGCAAAAGCGTAATCGACTTCATGTTCTCAAAGAAACCCATATATTTTCCAAGGGACCTGAAGTAAGACTTTCACAAAAAGATGTGTTTGTGTGTCTGCTTTGAAAGGAGCTCTAAGTTGTGTATTCAGTGCTGTAGAATGACACACTCTACATAGAATACTCAGCATTTTGGGGAGACCAACATGCTGCAAAGTGAAACTGCTACAAGGTGTGTGTAGCATACAGAAAGAAGGCTTGTCGTTACAAAGAAAGAAGAGGAAACCAAAATCCAGGTAGGGGAACGAGCACACCAGTATGGGAGATGTACATGTGGACAGTTTCAAGCACCAGCTCTTTGTGGACACTTGGAAACAGCGCTGTGAAAAAATTTCGTACGAAGCAGGCTTTGGACAAAGTTGAAAGACCTTCCAAAACCAACCCTAAAGAACTGAGCCAAACAATGAATGTTGCAATAAGCTCCTCCAGAAAGGTGCTTCTATGACACAACTCCCGAGCAGGTAGCTACTTTCTGCACAGTACAAAATGCATACGAATTCCTGGCTGAAAACTCATTCCAGAAGGACGAAATGCATGTCTTTCTCTCAAAAGGAACGCTCAGCCACTAGGCTTTTGCTTGCTCCTTCAAAGTCTTTGTCGAAACGTGTGTTTTCACTGCTGGAATACGTTTTAGGAAGCATTGTTTCAATCTCTTGCAAACCTCATGTTTCTTACACAACGTGGAAAACTAAGGAGTATGTTTCGCAAATCACTTGAAATCTAGGGAAACGCACACTGCATCACTCTTGCTCAAACACGCTCTTTCTCCTAATGTGTTGAGAACATTCAAGAAACCAGAAAACAAGGGCATTTTGCACTGAAACTCAGACGGGCATGTAGAGGAGGTCATTTCGTTTGGTAGTAGAGTGCAAAAGCATCATTGACTTCATGTTCTCGTTGAAACCCTTACATTTCCAAGTGAAAAGAAGTAGGACTTTCACAAAAAGATGTGTTTGCGTGTCTGTGGTGAAAGGAGCTCTAAGTTGTGTATTCAGTGCTGGAGAGTGACACACTCTACACAGGTTACACAGCGTTTTAGGAGCACCAACATGCTGCAAACTGGAACTGCTACAAGGTGTGTGTAGCATGCAGAAAGAAGGCTTGTCATTTCAAAGAAAGAAGAGAAAACCAAAATCCAGGTAGTGAAACGAGCACACCAGCATGGGAGATGTGCATGTGGACAGTTTCCAGGAGCAGCTCTTTGTGGACACTTGGAAAGAGCGCTGTGAAAAGATTTCATACGAAGCGGATTTGGACAAAGTTGAAAGACCTTCCAAAACCAACCCTAAAGAACTTAGCCAAACAAAGAATGTTGCAATAAGCTCCTCCAGGAAAGGTGCTTCCATGACACAACTCAAGAGCAGGTAGCTACATTCTGAACAGTACAAAATGCATATGAATTCCTGGCTGAAAACTCACTCCAGAAGGAACAAATGCTTGTGTTTCTCTCCGAAAGAACACTCAGCGACTATTCTTTCGCTTGCTCCTTCCAAGTCTTGGTAGAAACGTGTGTTTTCACTGCGGTAATACGTTTTAGGATGCATTGTTTCAATCTCTTGCAAGACTCATGTTGTTTCTTAGACAATGTGGAAACACAAGGAGTATGTTTCCCAGTTCACTTGAAAGCCAGGAAAACGCACACTGCATCACTCTTCCTCAAACACGCTCTTTCGCCTGATGCTTTGGGAATGTTCAAGAAAGCAGAAAAGAAGGGCATTTTGCAGTGAAATTCAGACGGGCATGTACAAAAGATCACTTCTATTCTTTGCAGAGTGCAAAAGCGTAATCGACTTCATGTTCTCAAAGAAACCCATATATTTTCCAAGGGACCTGAAGTAAGACTTTCACAAAAAGATGTGTTTGTGTGTCTGCTTTGAAAGGAGCTCTAAGTTGTGTATTCAGTGCTGTAGAATGACACACTCTACATAGAATACTCAGCATTTTGGGGAGACCAACATGCTGCAAAGTGAAACTGCTACAAGGTGTGTGTAGCATACAGAAAGAAGGCTTGTCGTTTCAAAGAGAGAAGAGGAAACCAAAATCCAGGTAGGGGAACGAGCACACCAGTATGGGAGATGTACATGTGGACAGTTTCAAGCACCAGCTCTTTGTGGACACTTGGAAACAGCGCTGTGAAAAAATTTCGTACGAAGCAGGATTTGGACAAAGTTGAAAGACCTTCCAAAACCAACCCTAAAGAACTGAGCCAAACAATGAATGTTGCAATAAGCTCCTCCAGAAAGGTGCTTCTATGACACAACTCCCGAGCAGGTAGCTACTTTCTGCACAGTACAAAATGCATACGAATTCCTGGCTGAAAACTCATTCCAGAAGGACGAAATGCATGTCTTTCTCTCAAAAGGAACGCTCAGCCACTAGGCTTTTGCTTGCTCCTTCAAAGTCTTTGTCGAAACGTGTGTTTTCACTGCTGGAATACGTTTTAGGAAGCATTGTTTCAATCTCTTGCAAACCTCATGTTTCTTACACAACGTGGAAAACTAAGGAGTATGTTTCGCAAATCACTTGAAATCTAGGGAAACGCACACTGCATCACTCTTGCTCAAACACGCTCTTTCTCCTAATGTGTTGAGAACATTCAAGAAACCAGAAAACAAGGGCATTTTGCACTGAAACTCAGACGGGCATGTAGAGGAGGTCATTTCGTTTGGTAGTAGAGTGCAAAAGCATCATTGACTTCATGTTCTCGTTGAAACCCTTACATTTCCAAGTGAAAAGAAGTAGGACTTTCACAAAAAGATGTGTTTGCGTGTCTGTGGTGAAAGGAGCTCTAAGTTCTGTATTCAGTGCTGGAGAGTGACACACTCTACACAGGTTACACAGCGTTTTAGGAGCACCAACATGCTGCAAACTGGAACTGCTACAAGGTGTGTGTAGCATGCAGAAAGAAGGCTTGTCATTTCAAAGAAAGAAGAGAAAACCAAAATCCAGGTAGTGAAACGAGCACACCAGCATGGGAGATGTGCATGTGGACAGTTTCCAGGAGCAGCTCTTTGTGGACACTTGGAAAGAGCGCTGTGAAAAGATTTCATACGAAGCGGATTTGGACAAAGTTGAAAGACCTTCCAAAACCAACCCTAAAGAACTTAGCCAAACAAAGAATGTTGCAATAAGCTCCTCCAGGAAAGGTGCTTCCATGACACAACTCAAGAGCAGGTAGCTACATTCTGCACAGTACAAAATGCATATGAATTCCTGGCTGAAAACTCACTCCAGAAGGAACAAATGCTTGTGTTTCTCTCCGAAAGAACACTCAGCGACTATTCTTTCGCTTGCTCCTTCCAAGTCTTGGTAGAAACGTGTGTTTTCACTGCGGTAATACGTTTTAGGATGCATTGTTTCAATCTCTTGCAAGACTCATGTTGTTTCTTAGACAATGTGGAAACACAAGGAGTATGTTTCCCAGTTCACTTGAAAGCCAGGAAAACGCACACTGCATCACTCTTCCTCAAACACGCTCTTTCGCCTGATGCTTTGGGAATGTTCAAGAAAGCAGAAAAGAAGGGCATTTTGCAGTGAAATTCAGACGGGCATGTACAAAAGATCACTTCTATTCTTTGCAGAGTGCAAAAGCGTAATCGACTTCATGTTCTCAAAGAAACCCATATATTTTCCAAGGGACCTGAAGTAAGACTTTCACAAAAAGATGTGTTTGTGTGTCTGCTTTGAAAGGAGCTCTAAGTTGTGTATTCAGTGCTGTAGAATGACACACTCTACATAGAATACTCAGCATTTTGGGGAGACCAACATGCTGCAAAGTGAAACTGCTACAAGGTGTGTGTAGCATACAGAAAGAAGGCTTGTCGTTTCAAAGAAAGAAGAGGAAACCAAAATCCAGGTAGGGGAACGAGCACACCAGTATGGGAGATGTACATGTGGACAGTTTCAAGCACCAGCTCTTTGTGGACACTTGGAAACAGCGCTGTGAAAAAATTTCGTACGAAGCAGGATTTGGACAAAGTTGAAAGACCTTCCAAAACCAACCCTAAAGAACTGAGCCAAACAATGAATGTTGCAATAAGCTCCTCCAGAAAGGTGCTTCTATGACACAACTCCCGAGCAGGTAGCTACTTTCTGCACAGTACAAAATGCATACGAATTCCTGGCTGAAAACTCATTCCAGAAGGACGAAATGCATGTCTTTCTCTCAAAAGGAACACTCAGCCACTAGGCTTTTGCTTGCTCCTTCAAAGTCTTTGTCGAAACGTGTGTTTTCACTGCTGGAATACGTTTTAGGAAGCATTGTTTCAATCTCTTGCAAACCTCATGTTTCTTACACAACGTGGAAAACTAAGGAGTATGTTTCGCAAATCACTTGAAATCTAGGGAAACGCACACTGCATCACTCTTGCTCAAACACGCTCTTTCTCCTAATGTGTTGAGAACATTCAAGAAACCAGAAAACAAGGGCATTTTGCACTGAAACTCAGACGGGCATGTAGAGGAGGTCATTTCGTTTGGTAGTAGAGTGCAAAAGCATCATTGACTTCATGTTCTCGTTGAAACCCTTACATTTCCAAGTGAAAAGAAGTAGGACTTTCACAAAAAGATGTGTTTGCGTGTCTGTGGTGAAAGGAGCTCTAAGTTCTGTATTCAGTGCTGGAGAGTGACACACTCTACACAGGTTACACAGCGTTTTAGGAGCACCAACATGCTGCAAACTGGAACTGCTACAAGGTGTGTGTAGCATGCAGAAAGAAGGCTTGTCATTTCAAAGAAAGAAGAGAAAACCAAAATCCAGGTAGTGAAACGAGCACACCAGCATGGGAGATGTGCATGTGGACAGTTTCCAGGAGCAGCTCTTTGTGGACACTTGGAAAGAGCGCTGTGAAAAGATTTCATACGAAGCGGATTTGGACAAAGTTGAAAGACCTTCCAAAACCAACCCTAAAGAACTGAGCCAAACAAAGAATGTTGCAATAAGCTCCTCCAGGAAAGGTGCTTCCATGACACAACTCAAGAGCAGGTAGCTACATTCTGCACAGTACAAAATGCATATGAATTCCTGGCTGAAAACTCACTCCAGAAGGAACAAATGCTTGTGTTTCTCTCCGAAAGAACACTCAGCGACTATTCTTTCGCTTGCTCCTTCCAAGTCTTGGTAGAAACGTGTGTTTTCACTGCGGTAATACGTTTTAGGATGCATTGTTTCAATCTCTTGCAAGACTCATGTTGTTTCTTAGACAATGTGGAAACACAAGGAGTATGTTTCCCAGTTCACTTGAAAGCCAGGAAAACGCACACTGCATCACTCTTCCTCAAACACGCTCTTTCACCTGATGCTTTGGGAATGTTCAAGAAAGCAGAAAAGAAGGGCATTTTGCAGTGAAATTCAGACGGGCATGTACAAAAGATCACATCTATTCTTTGCAGAGTGCAAAAGCGTAATCGACTTCATGTTCTCAAAGAAACCCATATATTTTCCAAGGGACCTGAAGTAAGACTTTCACAAAAAGATGTGTTTGTGTGTCTGCTTTGAAAGGAGCTCTAAGTTGTGTATTCAGTGCTGTAGAATGACACACTCTACATAGAATACTCAGCATTTTGGGGAGACCAACATGCTGCAAAGTGAAACTGCTACAAGGTGTGTGTAGCATACAGAAAGAAGGCTTGTCGTTTCAAAGAGAGAAGAGGAAACCAAAATCCAGGTAGGGGAACGAGCACACCAGTATGGGAGATGTACATGTGGACAGTTTCAAGCACCAGCTCTTTGTGGACACTTGGAAACAGCGCTGTGAAAAAATTTCGTACGAAGCAGGATTTGGACAAAGTTGAAAGACCTTCCAAAACCAACCCTAAAGAACTGAGCCAAACAATGAATGTTGCAATAAGCTCCTCCAGAAAGGTGCTTCTATGACACAACTCCCGAGCAGGTAGCTACTTTCTGCACAGTACAAAATGCATACGAATTCCTGGCTGAAAACTCATTCCAGAAGGACGAAATGCATGTCTTTCTCTCAAAAGGAACACTCAGCCACTAGGCTTTTGCTTGCTCCTTCAAAGTCTTTGTCGAAACGTGTGTTTTCACTGCTGGAATACGTTTTAGGAAGCATTGTTTCAATCTCTTGCAAACCTCATGTTTCTTACACAACGTGGAAAACTAAGGAGTATGTTTCGCAAATCACTTGAAATCTAGGGAAACGCACACTGCATCACTCTTGCTCAAACACGCTCTTTCTCCTAATGTGTTGAGAACATTCAAGAAACCAGAAAACAAGGGCATTTTGCACTGAAACTCAGACGGGCATGTAGAGGAGGTCATTTCGTTTGGTAGTAGAGTGCAAAAGCATCATTGACTTCATGTTCTCGTTGAAACCCTTACATTTCCAAGTGAAAAGAAGTAGGACTTTCACAAAAAGATGTGTTTGCGTGTCTGTGGTGAAAGGAGCTCTAAGTTCTGTATTCAGTGCTGGAGAGTGACACACTCTACACAGGTTACACAGCGTTTTAGGAGCACCAACATGCTGCAAACTGGAACTGCTACAAGGTGTGTGTAGCATGCAGAAAGAAGGCTTGTCATTTCAAAGAAAGAAGAGAAAACCAAAATCCAGGTAGTGAAACGAGCACACCAGCATGGGAGATGTGCATGTGGACAGTTTCCAGGAGCAGCTCTTTGTGGACACTTGGAAAGAGCGCTGTGAAAAGATTTCATACGAAGCGGATTTGGACAAAGTTGAAAGACCTTCCAAAACCAACCCTAAAGAACTGAGCCAAACAAAGAATGTTGCAATAAGCTCCTCCAGGAAAGGTGCTTCCATGACACAACTCAAGAGCAGGTAGCTACATTCTGCACAGTACAAAATGCATATGAATTCCTGGCTGAAAACTCACTCCAGAAGGAACAAATGCTTGTGTTTCTCTCCGAAAGAACACTCAGCGACTATTCTTTCGCTTGCTCCTTCCAAGTCTTGGTAGAAACGTGTGTTTTCACTGCGGTAATACGTTTTAGGATGCATTGTTTCAATCTCTTGCAAGACTCATGTTGTTTCTTAGACAATGTGGAAACACAAGGAGTATGTTTCCCAGTTCACTTGAAAGCCAGGAAAACGCACACTGCATCACTCTTCCTCAAACACGCTCTTTCACCTGATGCTTTGGGAATGTTCAAGAAAGCAGAAAAGAAGGGCATTTTGCAGTGAAATTCAGGCGGGCATGTACAAAAGATCACTTCTATTCTTTGCAGAGTGCAAAAGCGTAATCGACTTCATGTTCTCAAAGAAACCCATATATTTTCCAAGGGACCTGAAGTAAGACTTTCACAAAAAGATGTGTTTGTGTGTCTGCTTTGAAAGGAGCTCTAAGTTGTGTATTCAGTGCTGTAGAATGACACACTCTACATAGAATACTCAGCATTTTGGGGAGACCAACATGCTGCAAAGTGAAACTGCTACAAGGTGTGTGTAGCATACAGAAAGAAGGCTTGTCGTTTCAAAGAGAGAAGAGGAAACCAAAATCCAGGTAGGGGAACGAGCACACCAGTATGGGAGATGTACATGTGGACAGTTTCAAGCACCAGCTCTTTGTGGACACTTGGAAACAGCGCTGTGAAAAAATTTCGTACGAAGCAGGATTTGGACAAAGTTGAAAGACCTTCCAAAACCAACCCTAAAGAACTGAGCCAAACAATGAATGTTGCAATAAGCTCCTCCAGAAAGGTGCTTCTATGACACAACTCCCGAGCAGGTAGCTACTTTCTGCACAGTACAAAATGCATACGAATTCCTGGCTGAAAACTCATTCCAGAAGGACGAAATGCATGTCTTTCTCTCAAAAGGAACACTCAGCCACTAGGCTTTTGCTTGCTCCTTCAAAGTCTTTGTCGAAACGTGTGTTTTCACTGCTGGAATACGTTTTAGGAAGCATTGTTTCAATCTCTTGCAAACCTCATGTTTCTTACACAACGTGGAAAACTAAGGAGTATGTTTCGCAAATCACTTGAAATCTAGGGAAACGCACACTGCATCACTCTTGCTCAAACACGCTCTTTCTCCTAATGTGTTGAGAACATTCAAGAAACCAGAAAACAAGGGCATTTTGCACTGAAACTCAGACGGGCATGTAGAGGAGGTCATTTCGTTTGGTAGTAGAGTGCAAAAGCATCATTGACTTCATGTTCTCGTTGAAACCCTTACATTTCCAAGTGAAAAGAAGTAGGACTTTCACAAAAAGATGTGTTTGCGTGTCTGTGGTGAAAGGAGCTCTAAGTTCTGTATTCAGTGCTGGAGAGTGACACACTCTACACAGGTTACACAGCGTTTTAGGAGCACCAACATGCTGCAAACTGGAACTGCTACAAGGTGTGTGTAGCATGCAGAAAGAAGGCTTGTCATTTCAAAGAAAGAAGAGAAAACCAAAATCCAGGTAGTGAAACGAGCACACCAGCATGGGAGATGTGCATGTGGACAGTTTCCAGGAGCAGCTCTTTGTGGACACTTGGAAAGAGCGCTGTGAAAAGATTTCATACGAAGCGGATTTGGACAAAGTTGAAAGACCTTCCAAAACCAACCCTAAAGAACTGAGCCAAACAAAGAATGTTGCAATAAGCTCCTCCAGGAAAGGTGCTTCCATGACACAACTCAAGAGCAGGTAGCTACATTCTGCACAGTACAAAATGCATATGAATTCCTGGCTGAAAACTCACTCCAGAAGGAACAAATGCTTGTGTTTCTCTCCGAAAGAACACTCAGCGACTATTCTTTCGCTTGCTCCTTCCAAGTCTTGGTAGAAACGTGTGTTTTCACTGCGGTAATACGTTTTAGGATGCATTGTTTCAATCTCTTGCAAGACTCATGTTGTTTCTTAGACAATGTGGAAACACAAGGAGTATGTTTCCCAGTTCACTTGAAAGCCAGGAAAACGCACACTGCATCACTCTTCCTCAAACACGCTCTTTCACCTGATGCTTTGGGAATGTTCAAGAAAGCAGAAAAGAAGGGCATTTTGCAGTGAAATTCAGACGGGCATGTACAAAAGATCACTTCTATTCTTTGCAGAGTGCAAAAGCGTAATCGACTTCATGTTCTCAAAGAAACCCATATATTTTCCAAGGGACCTGAAGTAAGACTTTCACAAAAAGATGTGTTTGTGTGTCTGCTTTGAAAGGAGCTCTAAGTTGTGTATTCAGTGCTGTAGAATGACACACTCTACATAGAATACTCAGCATTTTGGGGAGACCAACATGCTGCAAAGTGAAACTGCTACAAGGTGTGTGTAGCATACAGAAAGAAGGCTTGTCGTTTCAAAGAGAGAAGAGGAAACCAAAATCCAGGTAGGGGAACGAGCACACCAGTATGGGAGATGTACATGTGGACAGTTTCAAGCACCAGCTCTTTGTGGACACTTGGAAACAGCGCTGTGAAAAAATTTCGTACGAAGCAGGATTTGGACAAAGTTGAAAGACCTTCCAAAACCAACCCTAAAGAACTGAGCCAAACAATGAATGTTGCAATAAGCTCCTCCAGAAAGGTGCTTCTATGACACAACTCCCGAGCAGGTAGCTACTTTCTGCACAGTACAAAATGCATACGAATTCCTGGCTGAAAACTCATTCCAGAAGGACGAAATGCATGTCTTTCTCTCAAAAGGAACGCTCAGCCACTAGGCTTTTGCTTGCTCCTTCAAAGTCTTTGTCGAAACGTGTGTTTTCACTGCTGGAATACGTTTTAGGAAGCATTGTTTCAATCTCTTGCAAACCTCATGTTTCTTACACAACGTGGAAAACTAAGGAGTATGTTTCGCAAATCACTTGAAATCTAGGGAAACGCACACTGCATCACTCTTGCTCAAACACGCTCTTTCTCCTAATGTGTTGAGAACATTCAAGAAACCAGAAAACAAGGGCATTTTGCACTGAAACTCAGACGGGCATGTAGAGGAGGTCATTTCGTTTGGTAGTAGAGTGCAAAAGCATCATTGACTTCATGTTCTCGTTGAAACCCTTACATTTCCAAGTGAAAAGAAGTAGGACTTTCACAAAAAGATGTGTTTGCGTGTCTGTGGTGAAAGGAGCTCTAAGTTCTGTATTCAGTGCTGGAGAGTGACACACTCTACACAGGTTACACAGCGTTTTAGGAGCACCAACATGCTGCAAACTGGAACTGCTACAAGGTGTGTGTAGCATGCAGAAAGAAGGCTTGTCATTTCAAAGAAAGAAGAGAAAACCAAAATCCAGGTAGTGAAACGAGCACACCAGCATGGGAGATGTGCATGTGGACAGTTTCCAGGAGCAGCTCTTTGTGGACACTTGGAAAGAGCGCTGTGAAAAGATTTCATACGAAGCGGATTTGGACAAAGTTGAAAGACCTTCCAAAACCAACCCTAAAGAACTGAGCCAAACAAAGAATGTTGCAATAAGCTCCTCCAGGAAAGGTGCTTCCATGACACAACTCAAGAGCAGGTAGCTACATTCTGCACAGTACAAAATGCATATGAATTCCTGGCTGAAAACTCACTCCAGAAGGAACAAATGCTTGTGTTTCTCTCCGAAAGAACACTCAGCGACTATTCTTTCGCTTGCTCCTTCCAAGTCTTGGTAGAAACGTGTGTTTTCACTGCGGTAATACGTTTTAGGATGCATTGTTTCAATCTCTTGCAAGACTCATGTTGTTTCTTAGACAATGTGGAAACACAAGGAGTATGTTTCCCAGTTCACTTGAAAGCCAGGAAAACGCACACTGCATCACTCTTCCTCAAACACGCTCTTTCACCTGATGCTTTGGGAATGTTCAAGAAAGCAGAAAAGAAGGGCATTTTGCAGTGAAATTCAGACGGGCATGTACAAAAGATCACTTCTATTCTTTGCAGAGTGCAAAAGCGTAATCGACTTCATGTTCTCAAAGAAACCCATATATTTTCCAAGGGACCTGAAGTAAGACTTTCACAAAAAGATGTGTTTGTGTGTCTGCTTTGAAAGGAGCTCTAAGTTGTGTATTCAGTGCTGTAGAATGACACACTCTACATAGAATACTCAGCATTTTGGGGAGACCAACATGCTGCAAAGTGAAACTGCTACAAGGTGTGTGTAGCATACAGAAAGAAGGCTTGTCGTTTCAAAGAGAGAAGAGGAAACCAAAATCCAGGTAGGGGAACGAGCACACCAGTATGGGAGATGTACATGTGGACAGTTTCAAGCACCAGCTCTTTGTGGACACTTGGAAACAGCGCTGTGAAAAAATTTCGTACGAAGCAGGATTTGGACAAAGTTGAAAGACCTTCCAAAACCAACCCTAAAGAACTGAGCCAAACAATGAATGTTGCAATAAGCTCCTCCAGAAAGGTGCTTCTATGACACAACTCCCGAGCAGGTAGCTACTTTCTGCACAGTACAAAATGCATACGAATTCCTGGCTGAAAACTCATTCCAGAAGGACGAAATGCATGTCTTTCTCTCAAAAGGAACACTCAGCCACTAGGCTTTTGCTTGCTCCTTCAAAGTCTTTGTCGAAACGTGTGTTTTCACTGCTGGAATACGTTTTAGGAAGCATTGTTTCAATCTCTTGCAAACCTCATGTTTCTTACACAACGTGGAAAACTAAGGAGTATGTTTCGCAAATCACTTGAAATCTAGGGAAACGCACACTGCATCACTCTTGCTCAAACACGCTCTTTCTCCTAATGTGTTGAGAACATTCAAGAAACCAGAAAACAAGGGCATTTTGCACTGAAACTCAGACGGGCATGTAGAGGAGGTCATTTCGTTTTGTAGTAGAGTGCAAAAGCATCATTGACTTCATGTTCTCGTTGAAACCCTTACATTTCCAAGTGAAAAGAAGTAGGACTTTCACAAAAAGATGTGTTTGCGTGTCTGTGGTGAAAGGAGCTCTAAGTTCTGTATTCAGTGCTGGAGAGTGACACACTCTACACAGGTTACACAGCGTTTTAGGAGCACCAACATGCTGCAAACTGGAACTGCTACAAGGTGTGTGTAGCATGCAGAAAGAAGGCTTGTCATTTCAAAGAAAGAAGAGAAAACCAAAATCCAGGTAGTGAAACGAGCACACCAGCATGGGAGATGTGCATGTGGACAGTTTCCAGGAGCAGCTCTTTGTGGACACTTGGAAAGAGCGCTGTGAAAAGATTTCATACGAAGCGGATTTGGACAAAGTTGAAAGACCTTCCAAAACCAACCCTAAAGAACTTAGCCAAACAAAGAATGTTGCAATAAGCTCCTCCAGGAAAGGTGCTTCCATGACACAACTCAAGAGCAGGTAGCTACATTCTGCACAGTACAAAATGCATATGAATTCCTGGCTGAAAACTCACTCCAGAAGGAACAAATGCTTGTGTTTCTCTCCGAAAGAACACTCAGCGACTATTCTTTCGCTTGCTCCTTCCAAGTCTTGGTAGAAACGTGTGTTTTCACTGCGGTAATACGTTTTAGGATGCATTGTTTCAATCTCTTGCAAGACTCATGTTGTTTCTTAGACAATGTGGAAACACAAGGAGTATGTTTCCCAGTTCACTTGAAATCCAGGAAAACGCACACTGCATCACTCTTCCTCAAACACGCTCTTTCACCTGATGCTTTGGGAATGTTCAAGAAAGCAGAAAAGAAGGGCATTTTGCAGTGAAATTCAGACGGGCATGTACAAAAGATCACTTCTATTCTTTGCAGAGTGCAAAAGCGTAATCGACTTCATGTTCTCAAAGAAACCCATATATTTTCCAAGGGACCTGAAGTAAGACTTTCACAAAAAGATGTGTTTGTGTGTCTGCTTTGAAAGGAGCTCTAAGTTGTGTATTCAGTGCTGTAGAATGACACACTCTACATAGAATACTCAGCATTTTGGGGAGACCAACATGCTGCAAAGTGAAACTGCTACAAGGTGTGTGTAGCATACAGAAAGAAGGCTTGTCGTTTCAAAGAGAGAAGAGGAAACCAAAATCCAGGTAGGGGAACGAGCACACCAGTATGGGAGATGTACATGTGGACAGTTTCAAGCACCAGCTCTTTGTGGACACTTGGAAACAGCGCTGTGAAAAAATTTCGTACGAAGCAGGATTTGGACAAAGTTGAAAGACCTTCCAAAACCAACCCTAAAGAACTGAGCCAAACAATGAATGTTGCAATAAGCTCCTCCAGAAAGGTGCTTCTATGACACAACTCCCGAGCAGGTAGCTACTTTCTGCACAGTACAAAATGCATACGAATTCCTGGCTGAAAACTCATTCCAGAAGGACGAAATGCATGTCTTTCTCTCAAAAGGAACACTCAGCCACTAGGCTTTTGCTTGCTCCTTCAAAGTCTTTGTCGAAACGTGTGTTTTCACTGCTGGAATACGTTTTAGGAAGCATTGTTTCAATCTCTTGCAAACCTCATGTTTCTTACACAACGTGGAAAACTAAGGAGTATGTTTCGCAAATCACTTGAAATCTAGGGAAACGCACACTGCATCACTCTTGCTCAAACACGCTCTTTCTCCTAATGTGTTGAGAACATTCAAGAAACCAGAAAACAAGGGCATTTTGCACTGAAACTCAGACGGGCATGTAGAGGAGGTCATTTCGTTTGGTAGTAGAGTGCAAAAGCATCATTGACTTCATGTTCTCGTTGAAACCCTTACATTTCCAAGTGAAAAGAAGTAGGACTTTCACAAAAAGATGTGTTTGCGTGTCTGTGGTGAAAGGAGCTCTAAGTTGTGTATTCAGTGCTGGAGAGTGACACACTCTACACAGGTTACACAGCGTTTTAGGAGCACCAACATGCTGCAAACTGGAACTGCTACAAGGTGTGTGTAGCATGCAGAAAGAAGGCTTGTCATTTCAAAGAAAGAAGAGAAAACCAAAATCCAGGTAGTGAAACGAGCACACCAGCATGGGAGATGTGCATGTGGACAGTTTCCAGGAGCAGCTCTTTGTGGACACTTGGAAAGAGCGCTGTGAAAAGATTTCATACGAAGCGGATTTGGACAAAGTTGAAAGACCTTCCAAAACCAACCCTAAAGAACTTAGCCAAACAAAGAATGTTGCAATAAGCTCCTCCAGGAAAGGTGCTTCCATGACACAACTCAAGAGCAGGTAGCTACATTCTGCACAGTACAAAATGCATATGAATTCCTGGCTGAAAACTCACTCCAGAAGGAACAAATGCTTGTGTTTCTCTCCGAAAGAACACTCAGCGACTATTCTTTCGCTTGCTCCTTCCAAGTCTTGGTAGAAACGTGTGTTTTCACTGCGGTAATACGTTTTAGGATGCATTGTTTCAATCTCTTGCAAGACTCATGTTGTTTCTTAGACAATGTGGAAACACAAGGAGTATGTTTCCCAGTTCACTTGAAAGCCAGGAAAACGCACACTGCATCACTCTTCCTCAAACACGCTCTTTCACCTGATGCTTTGGGAATGTTCAAGAAAGCAGAAAAGAAGGGCATTTTGCAGTGAAATTCAGACGGGCATGTACAAAAGATCACATCTATTCTTTGCAGAGTGCAAAAGCGTAATCGACTTCATGTTCTCAAAGAAACCCATATATTTTCCAAGGGACCTGAAGTAAGACTTTCACAAAAAGATGTGTTTGTGTGTCTGCTTTGAAAGGAGCTCTAAGTTGTGTATTCAGTGCTGTAGAATGACACACTCTACATAGAATACTCAGCATTTTGGGGAGACCAACATGCTGCAAAGTGAAACTGCTACAAGGTGTGTGTAGCATACAGAAAGAAGGCTTGTCGTTTCAAAGAGAGAAGAGGAAACCAAAATCCAGGTAGGGGAACGAGCACACCAGTATGGGAGATGTACATGTGGACAGTTTCAAGCACCAGCTCTTTGTGGACACTTGGAAACAGCGCTGTGAAAAAATTTCGTACGAAGCAGGATTTGGACAAAGTTGAAAGACCTTCCAAAACCAACCCTAAAGAACTGAGCCAAACAATGAATGTTGCAATAAGCTCCTCCAGAAAGGTGCTTCTATGACACAACTCCCGAGCAGGTAGCTACTTTCTGCACAGTACAAAATGCATACGAATTCCTGGCTGAAAACTCATTCCAGAAGGACGAAATGCATGTCTTTCTCTCAAAAGGAACACTCAGCCACTAGGCTTTTGCTTGCTCCTTCAAAGTCTTTGTCGAAACGTGTGTTTTCACTGCTGGAATACGTTTTAGGAAGCATTGTTTCAATCTCTTGCAAACCTCATGTTTCTTACACAACGTGGAAAACTAAGGAGTATGTTTCGCAAATCACTTGAAATCTAGGGAAACGCACACTGCATCACTCTTGCTCAAACACGCTCTTTCTCCTAATGTGTTGAGAACATTCAAGAAACCAGAAAACAAGGGCATTTTGCACTGAAACTCAGACGGGCATGTAGAGGAGGTCATTTCGTTTGGTAGTAGAGTGCAAAAGCATCATTGACTTCATGTTCTCGTTGAAACCCTTACATTTCCAAGTGAAAAGAAGTAGGACTTTCACAAAAAGATGTGTTTGCGTGTCTGTGGTGAAAGGAGCTCTAAGTTGTGTATTCAGTGCTGGAGAGTGACACACTCTACACAGGTTACACAGCGTTTTAGGAGCACCAACATGCTGCAAACTGGAACTGCTACAAGGTGTGTGTAGCATGCAGAAAGAAGGCTTGTCATTTCAAAGAAAGAAGAGAAAACCAAAATCCAGGTAGTGAAACGAGCACACCAGCATGGGAGATGTGCATGTGGACAGTTTCCAGGAGCAGCTCTTTGTGGACACTTGGAAAGAGCGCTGTGAAAAGATTTCATACGAAGCGGATTTGGACAAAGTTGAAAGACCTTCCAAAACCAACCCTAAAGAACTTAGCCAAACAAAGAATGTTGCAATAAGCTCCTCCAGGAAAGGTGCTTCCATGACACAACTCAAGAGCAGGTAGCTACATTCTGCACAGTACAAAATGCATATGAATTCCTGGCTGAAAACTCACTCCAGAAGGAACAAATGCTTGTGTTTCTCTCCGAAAGAACACTCAGCGACTATTCTTTCGCTTGCTCCTTCCAAGTCTTGGTAGAAACGTGTGTTTTCACTGCGGTAATACGTTTTAGGATGCATTGTTTCAATCTCTTGCAAGACTCATGTTGTTTCTTAGACAATGTGGAAACACAAGGAGTATGTTTCCCAGTTCACTTGAAAGCCAGGAAAACGCACACTGCATCACTCTTCCTCAAACACGCTCTTTCACCTGATGCTTTGGGAATGTTCAAGAAAGCAGAAAAGAAGGGCATTTTGCAGTGAAATTCAGACGGGCATGTACAAAAGATCACTTCTATTCTTTGCAGAGTGCAAAAGCGTAATCGACTTCATGTTCTCAAAGAAACCCATATATTTTCCAAGGGACCTGAAGTAAGACTTTCACAAAAAGATGTGTTTGTGTGTCTGCTTTGAAAGGAGCTCTAAGTTGTGTATTCAGTGCTGTAGAATGACACACTCTACATAGAATACTCAGCATTTTGGGGAGACCAACATGCTGCAAAGTGAAACTGCTACAAGGTGTGTGTAGCATACAGAAAGAAGGCTTGTCGTTTCAAAGAGAGAAGAGGAAACCAAAATCCAGGTAGGGGAACGAGCACACCAGTATGGGAGATGTACATGTGGACAGTTTCAAGCACCAGCTCTTTGTGGACACTTGGAAACAGCGCTGTGAAAAAATTTCGTACGAAGCAGGATTTGGACAAAGTTGAAAGACCTTCCAAAACCAACCCTAAAGAACTGAGCCAAACAATGAATGTTGCAATAAGCTCCTCCAGAAAGGTGCTTCTATGACACAACTCCCGAGCAGGTAGCTACTTTCTGCACAGTACAAAATGCATACGAATTCCTGGCTGAAAACTCATTCCAGAAGGACGAAATGCATGTCTTTCTCTCAAAAGGAACACTCAGCCACTAGGCTTTTGCTTGCTCCTTCAAAGTCTTTGTCGAAACGTGTGTTTTCACTGCTGGAATACGTTTTAGGAAGCATTGTTTCAATCTCTTGCAAACCTCATGTTTCTTACACAACGTGGAAAACTAAGGAGTATGTTTCGCAAATCACTTGAAATCTAGGGAAACGCACACTGCATCACTCTTGCTCAAACACGCTCTTTCTCCTAATGTGTTGAGAACATTCAAGAAACCAGAAAACAAGGGCATTTTGCACTGAAACTCAGACGGGCATGTAGAGGAGGTCATTTCGTTTGGTAGTAGAGTGCAAAAGCATCATTGACTTCATGTTCTCGTTGAAACCCTTACATTTCCAAGTGAAAAGAAGTAGGACTTTCACAAAAAGATGTGTTTGCGTGTCTGTGGTGAAAGGAGCTCTAAGTTCTGTATTCAGTGCTGGAGAGTGACACACTCTACACAGGTTACACAGCGTTTTAGGAGCACCAACATGCTGCAAACTGGAACTGCTACAAGGTGTGTGTAGCATGCAGAAAGAAGGCTTGTCATTTCAAAGAAAGAAGAGAAAACCAAAATCCAGGTAGTGAAACGAGCACACCAGCATGGGAGATGTGCATGTGGACAGTTTCCAGGAGCAGCTCTTTGTGGACACTTGGAAAGAGCGCTGTGAAAAGATTTCATACGAAGCGGATTTGGACAAAGTTGAAAGACCTTCCAAAACCAACCCTAAAGAACTTAGCCAAACAAAGAATGTTGCAATAAGCTCCTCCAGGAAAGGTGCTTCCATGACACAACTCAAGAGCAGGTAGCTACATTCTGCACAGTACAAAATGCATATGAATTCCTGGCTGAAAACTCACTCCAGAAGGAACAAATGCTTGTGTTTCTCTCCGAAAGAACACTCAGCGACTATTCTTTCGCTTGCTCCTTCCAAGTCTTGGTAGAAACGTGTGTTTTCACTGCGGTAATACGTTTTAGGATGCATTGTTTCAATCTCTTGCAAGACTCATGTTGTTTCTTAGACAATGTGGAAACACAAGGAGTATGTTTCCCAGTTCACTTGAAATCCAGGAAAACGCACACTGCATCACTCTTCCTCAAACACGCTCTTTCACCTGATGCTTTGGGAATGTTCAAGAAAGCAGAAAAGAAGGGCATTTTGCAGTGAAATTCAGACGGGCATGTACAAAAGATCACATCTATTCTTTGCAGAGTGCAAAAGCGTAATCGACTTCATGTTCTCAAAGAAACCCATATATTTTCCAAGGGACCTGAAGTAAGACTTTCACAAAAAGATGTGTTTGTGTGTCTGCTTTGAAAGGAGCTCTAAGTTGTGTATTCAGTGCTGTAGAATGACACACTCTACATAGAATACTCAGCATTTTGGGGAGACCAACATGCTGCAAAGTGAAACTGCTACAAGGTGTGTGTAGCATACAGAAAGAAGGCTTGTCGTTTCAAAGAGAGAAGAGGAAACCAAAATCCAGGTAGGGGAACGAGCACACCAGTATGGGAGATGTACATGTGGACAGTTTCAAGCACCAGCTCTTTGTGGACACTTGGAAACAGCGCTGTGAAAAAATTTCGTACGAAGCAGGATTTGGACAAAGTTGAAAGACCTTCCAAAACCAACCCTAAAGAACTGAGCCAAACAATGAATGTTGCAATAAGCTCCTCCAGAAATGTGCTTCTATGACACAACTCCCGAGCAGGTAGCTACTTTCTGCACAGTACAAAATGCATACGAATTCCTGGCTGAAAACTCATTCCAGAAGGACGAAATGCATGTCTTTCTCTCAAAAGGAACACTCAGCCACTAGGCTTTTGCTTGCTCCTTCAAAGTCTTTGTCGAAACGTGTGTTTTCACTGCTGGAATACGTTTTAGGAAGCATTGTTTCAATCTCTTGCAAACCTCATGTTTCTTACACAACGTGGAAAACTAAGGAGTATGTTTCGCAAATCACTTGAAATCTAGGGAAACGCACACTGCATCACTCTTGCTCAAACACGCTCTTTCTCCTAATGTGTTGAGAACATTCAAGAAACCAGAAAACAAGGGCATTTTGCACTGAAACTCAGACGGGCATGTAGAGGAGGTCATTTCGTTTGGTAGTAGAGTGCAAAAGCATCATTGACTTCATGTTCTCGTTGAAACCCTTACATTTCCAAGTGAAAAGAAGTAGGACTTTCACAAAAAGATGTGTTTGCGTGTCTGTGGTGAAAGGAGCTCTAAGTTGTGTATTCAGTGCTGGAGAGTGACACACTCTACACAGGTTACACAGCGTTTTAGGAGCACCAACATGCTGCAAACTGGAACTGCTACAAGGTGTGTGTAGCATGCAGAAAGAAGGCTTGTCATTTCAAAGAAAGAAGAGAAAACCAAAATCCAGGTAGTGAAACGAGCACACCAGCATGGGAGATGTGCATGTGGACAGTTTCCAGGAGCAGCTCTTTGTGGACACTTGGAAAGAGCGCTGTGAAAAGATTTCATACGAAGCGGATTTGGACAAAGTTGAAAGACCTTCCAAAACCAACCCTAAAGAACTTAGCCAAACAAAGAATGTTGCAATAAGCTCCTCCAGGAAAGGTGCTTCCATGACACAACTCAAGAGCAGGTAGCTACATTCTGCACAGTACAAAATGCATATGAATTCCTGGCTGAAAACTCACTCCAGAAGGAACAAATGCTTGTGTTTCTCTCCGAAAGAACACTCAGCGACTATTCTTTCGCTTGCTCCTTCCAAGTCTTGGTAGAAACGTGTGTTTTCACTGCGGTAATACGTTTTAGGATGCATTGTTTCAATCTCTTGCAAGACTCATGTTGTTTCTTAGACAATGTGGAAACACAAGGAGTATGTTTCCCAGTTCACTTGAAAGCCAGGAAAACGCACACTGCATCACTCTTCCTCAAACACGCTCTTTCACCTGATGCTTTGGGAATGTTCAAGAAAGCAGAAAAGAAGGGCATTTTGCAGTGAAATTCAGACGGGCATGTACAAAAGATCACTTCTATTCTTTGCAGAGTGCAAAAGCGTAATCGACTTCATGTTCTCAAAGAAACCCATATATTTTCCAAGGGACCTGAAGTAAGACTTTCACAAAAAGATGTGTTTGTGTGTCTGCTTTGAAAGGAGCTCTAAGTTGTGTATTCAGTGCTGTAGAATGACACACTCTACATAGAATACTCAGCATTTTGGGGAGACCAACATGCTGCAAAGTGAAACTGCTACAAGGTGTGTGTAGCATACAGAAAGAAGGCTTGTCGTTTCAAAGAAAGAAGAGGAAACCAAAATCCAGGTAGGGGAACGAGCACACCAGTATGGGAGATGTACATGTGGACAGTTTCAAGCACCAGCTCTTTGTGGACACTTGGAAACAGCGCTGTGAAAAAATTTCGTACGAAGCAGGATTTGGACAAAGTTGAAAGACCTTCCAAAACCAACCCTAAAGAACTGAGCCAAACAATGAATGTTGCAATAAGCTCCTCCAGAAAGGTGCTTCTATGACACAACTCCCGAGCAGGTAGCTACTTTCTGCACAGTACAAAATGCATACGAATTCCTGGCTGAAAACTCATTCCAGAAGGACGAAATGCATGTCTTTCTCTCAAAAGGAACACTCAGCCACTAGGCTTTTGCTTGCTCCTTCAAAGTCTTTGTCGAAACGTGTGTTTTCACTGCTGGAATACGTTTTAGGAAGCATTGTTTCAATCTCTTGCAAACCTCATGTTTCTTACACAACGTGGAAAACTAAGGAGTATGTTTCGCAAATCACTTGAAATCTAGGGAAACGCACACTGCATCACTCTTGCTCAAACACGCTCTTTCTCCTAATGTGTTGAGAACATTCAAGAAACCAGAAAACAAGGGCATTTTGCACTGAAACTCAGACGGGCATGTAGAGAGGGTCATTTCGTTTGGTAGTAGAGTGCAAAAGCATCATTGACTTCATGTTCTCGTTGAAACCCTTACATTTCCAAGTGAAAAGAAGTAGGACTTTCACAAAAAGATGTGTTTGCGTGTCTGTGGTGAAAGGAGCTCTAAGTTGTGTATTCAGTGCTGGAGAGTGACACACTCTACACAGGTTACACAGCGTTTTAGGAGCACCAACATGCTGCAAACTGGAACTGCTACAAGGTGTGTGTAGCATGCAGAAAGAAGGCTTGTCATTTCAAAGAAAGAAGAGAAAACCAAAATCCAGGTAGTGAAACGAGCACACCAGCATGGGAGATGTGCATGTGGACAGTTTCCAGGAGCAGCTCTTTGTGGACACTTGGAAAGAGCGCTGTGAAAAGATTTCATACGAAGCGGATTTGGACAAAGTTGAAAGACCTTCCAAAACCAACCCTAAAGAACTTAGCCAAACAAAGAATGTTGCAATAAGCTCCTCCAGGAAAGGTGCTTCCATGACACAACTCAAGAGCAGGTAGCTACATTCTGCACAGTACAAAATGCATATGAATTCCTGGCTGAAAACTCACTCCAGAAGGAACAAATGCTTGTGTTTCTCTCCGAAAGAACACTCAGCGACTATTCTTTCGCTTGCTCCTTCCAAGTCTTGGTAGAAACGTGTGTTTTCACTGCGGTAATACGTTTTAGGATGCATTGTTTCAATCTCTTGCAAGACTCATGTTGTTTCTTAGACAATGTGGAAACACAAGGAGTATGTTTCCCAGTTCACTTGAAAGCCAGGAAAACGCACACTGCATCACTCTTCCTCAAACACGCTCTTTCACCTGATGCTTTGGGAATGTTCAAGAAAGCAGAAAAGAAGGGCATTTTGCAGTGAAATTCAGACGGGCATGTACAAAAGATCACTTCTATTCTTTGCAGAGTGCAAAAGCGTAATCGACTTCATGTTCTCAAAGAAACCCATATATTTTCCAAGGGACCTGAAGTAAGACTTTCACAAAAAGATGTGTTTGTGTGTCTGCTTTGAAAGGAGCTCTAAGTTGTGTATTCAGTGCTGTAGAATGACACACTCTACATAGAATACTCAGCATTTTGGGGAGACCAACATGCTGCAAAGTGAAACTGCTACAAGGTGTGTGTAGCATACAGAAAGAAGGCTTGTCGTTTCAAAGAAAGAAGAGGAAACCAAAATCCAGGTAGGGGAACGAGCACACCAGTATGGGAGATGTACATGTGGACAGTTTCAAGCACCAGCTCTTTGTGGACACTTGGAAACAGCGCTGTGAAAAAATTTCGTACGAAGCAGGATTTGGACAAAGTTGAAAGACCTTCCAAAACCAACCCTAAAGAACTGAGCCAAACAATGAATGTTGCAATAAGCTCCTCCAGAAAGGTGCTTCTATGACACAACTCCCGAGCAGGTAGCTACTTTCTGCACAGTACAAAATGCATACGAATTCCTGGCTGAAAACTCATTCCAGAAGGACGAAATGCATGTCTTTCTCTCAAAAGGAACACTCAGCCACTAGGCTTTTGCTTGCTCCTTCAAAGTCTTTGTCGAAACGTGTGTTTTCACTGCTGGAATACGTTTTAGGAAGCATTGTTTCAATCTCTTGCAAACCTCATGTTTCTTACACAACGTGGAAAACTAAGGAGTATGTTTCGCAAATCACTTGAAATCTAGGGAAACGCACACTGCATCACTCTTGCTCAAACACGCTCTTTCTCCTAATGTGTTGAGAACATTCAAGAAACCAGAAAACAAGGGCATTTTGCACTGAAACTCAGACGGGCATGTAGAGAGGGTCATTTCGTTTGGTAGTAGAGTGCAAAAGCATCATTGACTTCATGTTCTCGTTGAAACCCTTACATTTCCAAGTGAAAAGAAGTAGGACTTTCACAAAAAGATGTGTTTGCGTGTCTGTGGTGAAAGGAGCTCTAAGTTGTGTATTCAGTGCTGGAGAGTGACACACTCTACACAGGTTACACAGCGTTTTAGGAGCACCAACATGCTGCAAACTGGAACTGCTACAAGGTGTGTGTAGCATGCAGAAAGAAGGCTTGTCATTTCAAAGAAAGAAGAGAAAACCAAAATCCAGGTAGTGAAACGAGCACACCAGCATGGGAGATGTGCATGTGGACAGTTTCCAGGAGCAGCTCTTTGTGGACACTTGGAAAGAGCGCTGTGAAAAGATTTCATACGAAGCGGATTTGGACAAAGTTGAAAGACCTTCCAAAACCAACCCTAAAGAACTTAGCCAAACAAAGAATGTTGCAATAAGCTCCTCCAGGAAAGGTGCTTCCATGACACAACTCAAGAGCAGTTAGCTACATTCTGCACAGTACAAAATGCATATGAATTCCTGGCTGAAAACTCACTCCAGAAGGAACAAATGCTTGTGTTTCTCTCCGAAAGAACACTCAGCGACTATTCTTTCGCTTGCTCCTTCCAAGTCTTGGTAGAAACGTGTGTTTTCACTGCGGTAATACGTTTTAGGATGCATTGTTTCAATCTCTTGCAAGACTCATGTTGTTTCTTAGACAATGTGGAAACACAAGGAGTATGTTTCCCAGTTCACTTGAAATCCAGGAAAACGCACACTGCATCACTCTTCCTCAAACACGCTCTTTCACCTGATGCTTTGGGAATGTTCAAGAAAGCAGAAAAGAAGGGCATTTTGCAGTGAAATTCAGACGGGCATGTACAAAAGATCACATCTATTCTTTGCAGAGTGCAAAAGCGTAATCGACTTCATGTTCTCAAAGAAACCCATATATTTTCCAAGGGACCTGAAGTAAGACTTTCACAAAAAGATGTGTTTGTGTGTCTGCTTTGAAAGGAGCTCTAAGTTGTGTATTCAGTGCTGTAGAATGACACACTCTACATAGAATACTCAGCATTTTGGGGAGACCAACATGCTGCAAAGTGAAACTGCTACAAGGTGTGTGTAGCATACAGAAAGAAGGCTTGTCGTTTCAAAGAGAGAAGAGGAAACCAAAATCCAGGTAGGGGAACGAGCACACCAGTATGGGAGATGTACATGTGGACAGTTTCAAGCACCAGCTCTTTGTGGACACTTGGAAACAGCGCTGTGAAAAAATTTCGTACGAAGCAGGATTTGGACAAAGTTGAAAGACCTTCCAAAACCAACCCTAAAGAACTGAGCCAAACAATGAATGTTGCAATAAGCTCCTCCAGAAATGTGCTTCTATGACACAACTCCCGAGCAGGTAGCTACTTTCTGCACAGTACAAAATGCATACGAATTCCTGGCTGAAAACTCATTCCAGAAGGACGAAATGCATGTCTTTCTCTCAAAAGGAACACTCAGCCACTAGGCTTTTGCTTGCTCCTTCAAAGTCTTTGTCGAAACGTGTGTTTTCACTGCTGGAATACGTTTTAGGAAGCATTGTTTCAATCTCTTGCAAACCTCATGTTTCTTACACAACGTGGAAAACTAAGGAGTATGTTTCGCAAATCACTTGAAATCTAGGGAAACGCACACTGCATCACTCTTGCTCAAACACGCTCTTTCTCCTAATGTGTTGAGAACATTCAAGAAACCAGAAAACAAGGGCATTTTGCACTGAAACTCAGACGGGCATGTAGAGAGGGTCATTTCGTTTGGTAGTAGAGTGCAAAAGCATCATTGACTTCATGTTCTCGTTGAAACCCTTACATTTCCAAGTGAAAAGAAGTAGGACTTTCACAAAAAGATGTGTTTGCGTGTCTGTGGTGAAAGGAGCTCTAAGTTGTGTATTCAGTGCTGGAGAGTGACACACTCTACACAGGTTACACAGCGTTTTAGGAGCACCAACATGCTGCAAACTGGAACTGCTACAAGGTGTGTGTAGCATGCAGAAAGAAGGCTTGTCATTTCAAAGAAAGAAGAGAAAACCAAAATCCAGGTAGTGAAACGAGCACACCAGCATGGGAGATGTGCATGTGGACAGTTTCCAGGAGCAGCTCTTTGTGGACACTTGGAAAGAGTGCTGTGAAAAGATTTCATACGAAGCGGATTTGGACAAAGTTGAAAGACCTTCCAAAACCAACCCTAAAGAACTTAGCCAAACAAAGAATGTTGCAATAAGCTCCTCCAGGAAAGGTGCTTCCATGACACAACTCAAGAGCAGGTAGCTACATTCTGCACAGTACAAAATGCATATGAATTCCTGGCTGAAAACTCACTCCAGAAGGAACAAATGCTTGTGTTTCTCTCCGAAAGAACACTCAGCGACTATTCTTTCGCTTGCTCCTTCCAAGTCTTGGTAGAAACGTGTGTTTTCACTGCGGTAATACGTTTTAGGATGCATTGTTTCAATCTCTTGCAAGACTCATGTTGTTTCTTAGACAATGTGGAAACACAAGGAGTATGTTTCCCAGTTCACTTGAAAGCCAGGAAAACGCACACTGCATCACTCTTCCTCAAACACGCTCTTTCACCTGATGCTTTGGGAATGTTCAAGAAAGCAGAAAAGAAGGGCATTTTGCAGTGAAATTCAGACGGGCATGTACAAAAGATCACTTCTATTCTTTGCAGAGTGCAAAAGCGTAATCGACTTCATGTTCTCAAAGAAACCCATATATTTTCCAAGGGACCTGAAGTAAGACTTTCACAAAAAGATGTGTTTGTGTGTCTGCTTTGAAAGGAGCTCTAAGTTGTGTATTCAGTGCTGTAGAATGACACACTCTACATAGAATACTCAGCATTTTGGGGAGACCAACATGCTGCAAAGTGAAACTGCTACAAGGTGTGTGTAGCATACAGAAAGAAGGCTTGTCGTTTCAAAGAAAGAAGAGGAAACCAAAATCCAGGTAGGGGAACGAGCACACCAGTATGGGAGATGTACATGTGGACAGTTTCAAGCACCAGCTCTTTGTGGACACTTGGAAACAGCGCTGTGAAAAAATTTCGTACGAAGCAGGATTTGGACAAAGTTGAAAGACCTTCCAAAACCAACCCTAAAGAACTGAGCCAAACAATGAATGTTGCAATAAGCTCCTCCAGAAAGGTGCTTCTATGACACAACTCCCGAGCAGGTAGCTACTTTCTGCACAGTACAAAATGCATACGAATTCCTGGCTGAAAACTCATTCCAGAAGGACGAAATGCATGTCTTTCTCTCAAAAGGAACACTCAGCCACTAGGCTTTTGCTTGCTCCTTCAAAGTCTTTGTCGAAACGTGTGTTTTCACTGCTGGAATACGTTTTAGGAAGCATTGTTTCAATCTCTTGCAAACCTCATGTTTCTTACACAACGTGGAAAACTAAGGAGTATGTTTCGCAAATCACTTGAAATCTAGGGAAACGCACACTGCATCACTCTTGCTCAAACACGCTCTTTCTCCTAATGTGTTGAGAACATTCAAGAAACCAGAAAACAAGGGCATTTTGCACTGAAACTCAGACGGGCATGTAGAGAGGGTCATTTCGTTTGGTAGTAGAGTGCAAAAGCATCATTGACTTCATGTTCTCGTTGAAACCCTTACATTTCCAAGTGAAAAGAAGTAGGACTTTCACAAAAAGATGTGTTTGCGTGTCTGTGGTGAAAGGAGCTCTAAGTTGTGTATTCAGTGCTGGAGAGTGACACACTCTACACAGGTTACACAGCGTTTTAGGAGCACCAACATGCTGCAAACTGGAACTGCTACAAGGTGTGTGTAGCATGCAGAAAGAAGGCTTGTCATTTCAAAGAAAGAAGAGAAAACCAAAATCCAGGTAGTGAAACGAGCACACCAGCATGGGAGATGTGCATGTGGACAGTTTCCAGGAGCAGCTCTTTGTGGACACTTGGAAAGAGCGCTGTGAAAAGATTTCATACGAAGCGGATTTGGACAAAGTTGAAAGACCTTCCAAAACCAACCCTAAAGAACTTAGCCAAACAAAGAATGTTGCAATAAGCTCCTCCAGGAAAGGTGCTTCCATGACACAACTCAAGAGCAGGTAGCTACATTCTGCACAGTACAAAATGCATATGAATTCCTGGCTGAAAACTCACTCCAGAAGGAACAAATGCTTGTGTTTCTCTCCGAAAGAACACTCAGCGACTATTCTTTCGCTTGCTCCTTCCAAGTCTTGGTAGAAACGTGTGTTTTCACTGCGGTAATACGTTTTAGGATGCATTGTTTCAATCTCTTGCAAGACTCATGTTGTTTCTTAGACAATGTGGAAACACAAGGAGTATGTTTCCCAGTTCACTTGAAAGCCAGGAAAACGCACACTGCATCACTCTTCCTCAAACACGCTCTTTCACCTGATGCTTTGGGAATGTTCAAGAAAGCAGAAAAGAAGGGCATTTTGCAGTGAAATTCAGACGGGCATGTACAAAAGATCACTTCTATTCTTTGCAGAGTGCAAAAGCGTAATCGACTTCATGTTCTCAAAGAAACCCATATATTTTCCAAGGGACCTGAAGTAAGACTTTCACAAAAAGATGTGTTTGTGTGTCTGCTTTGAAAGGAGCTCTAAGTTGTGTATTCAGTGCTGTAGAATGACACACTCTACATAGAATACTCAGCATTTTGGGGAGACCAACATGCTGCAAAGTGAAACTGCTACAAGGTGTGTGTAGCATACAGAAAGAAGGCTTGTCGTTTCAAAGAAAGAAGAGGAAACCAAAATCCAGGTAGGGGAACGAGCACACCAGTATGGGAGATGTACATGTGGACAGTTTCAAGCACCAGCTCTTTGTGGACACTTGGAAACAGCGCTGTGAAAAAATTTCGTACGAAGCAGGATTTGGACAAAGTTGAAAGACCTTCCAAAACCAACCCTAAAGAACTGAGCCAAACAATGAATGTTGCAATAAGCTCCTCCAGAAAGGTGCTTCTATGACACAACTCCCGAGCAGGTAGCTACTTTCTGCACAGTACAAAATGCATACGAATTCCTGGCTGAAAACTCATTCCAGAAGGACGAAATGCATGTCTTTCTCTCAAAAGGAACACTCAGCCACTAGGCTTTTGCTTGCTCCTTCAAAGTCTTTGTCGAAACGTGTGTTTTCACTGCTGGAATACGTTTTAGGAAGCATTGTTTCAATCTCTTGCAAACCTCATGTTTCTTACACAACGTGGAAAACTAAGGAGTATGTTTCGCAAATCACTTGAAATCTAGGGAAACGCACACTGCATCACTCTTGCTCAAACACGCTCTTTCTCCTAATGTGTTGAGAACATTCAAGAAACCAGAAAACAAGGGCATTTTGCACTGAAACTCAGACGGGCATGTAGAGAGGGTCATTTCGTTTGGTAGTAGAGTGCAAAAGCATCATTGACTTCATGTTCTCGTTGAAACCCTTACATTTCCAAGTGAAAAGAAGTAGGACTTTCACAAAAAGATGTGTTTGCGTGTCTGTGGTGAAAGGAGCTCTAAGTTGTGTATTCAGTGCTGGAGAGTGACACACTCTACACAGGTTACACAGCGTTTTAGGAGCACCAACATGCTGCAAACTGGAACTGCTACAAGGTGTGTGTAGCATGCAGAAAGAAGGCTTGTCATTTCAAAGAAAGAAGAGAAAACCAAAATCCAGGTAGTGAAACGAGCACACCAGCATGGGAGATGTGCATGTGGACAGTTTCCAGGAGCAGCTCTTTGTGGACACTTGGAAAGAGCGCTGTGAAAAGATTTCATACGAAGCGGATTTGGACAAAGTTGAAAGACCTTCCAAAACCAACCCTAAAGAACTTAGCCAAACAAAGAATGTTGCAATAAGCTCCTCCAGGAAAGGTGCTTCCATGACACAACTCAAGAGCAGGTAGCTACATTCTGCACAGTACAAAATGCATATGAATTCCTGGCTGAAAACTCACTCCAGAAGGAACAAATGCTTGTGTTTCTCTCCGAAAGAACACTCAGCGACTATTCTTTCGCTTGCTCCTTCCAAGTCTTGGTAGAAACGTGTGTTTTCACTGCGGTAATACGTTTTAGGATGCATTGTTTCAATCTCTTGCAAGACTCATGTTGTTTCTTAGACAATGTGGAAACACAAGGAGTATGTTTCCCAGTTCACTTGAAAGCCAGGAAAACGCACACTGCATCACTCTTCCTCAAACACGCTCTTTCACCTGATGCTTTGGGAATGTTCAAGAAAGCAGAAAAGAAGGGCATTTTGCAGTGAAATTCAGACGGGCATGTACAAAAGATCACTTCTATTCTTTGCAGAGTGCAAAAGCGTAATCGACTTCATGTTCTCAAAGAAACCCATATATTTTCCAAGGGACCTGAAGTAAGACTTTCACAAAAAGATGTGTTTGTGTGTCTGCTTTGAAAGGAGCTCTAAGTTGTGTATTCAGTGCTGTAGAATGACACACTCTACATAGAATACTCAGCATTTTGGGGAGACCAACATGCTGCAAAGTGAAACTGCTACAAGGTGTGTGTAGCATACAGAAAGAAGGCTTGTCGTTTCAAAGAAAGAAGAGGAAACCAAAATCCAGGTAGGGGAACGAGCACACCAGTATGGGAGATGTACATGTGGACAGTTTCAAGCACCAGCTCTTTGTGGACACTTGGAAACAGCGCTGTGAAAAAATTTCGTACGAAGCAGGATTTGGACAAAGTTGAAAGACCTTCCAAAACCAACCCTAAAGAACTGAGCCAAACAATGAATGTTGCAATAAGCTCCTCCAGAAAGGTGCTTCTATGACACAACTCCCGAGCAGGTAGCTACTTTCTGCACAGTACAAAATGCATACGAATTCCTGGCTGAAAACTCATTCCAGAAGGACGAAATGCATGTCTTTCTCTCAAAAGGAACACTCAGCCACTAGGCTTTTGCTTGCTCCTTCAAAGTCTTTGTCGAAACGTGTGTTTTCACTGCTGGAATACGTTTTAGGAAGCATTGTTTCAATCTCTTGCAAACCTCATGTTTCTTACACAACGTGGAAAACTAAGGAGTATGTTTCGCAAATCACTTGAAATCTAGGGAAACGCACACTGCATCACTCTTGCTCAAACACGCTCTTTCTCCTAATGTGTTGAGAACATTCAAGAAACCAGAAAACAAGGGCATTTTGCACTGAAACTCAGACGGGCATGTAGAGAGGGTCATTTCGTTTGGTAGTAGAGTGCAAAAGCATCATTGACTTCATGTTCTCGTTGAAACCCTTACATTTCCAAGTGAAAAGAAGTAGGACTTTCACAAAAAGATGTGTTTGCGTGTCTGTGGTGAAAGGAGCTCTAAGTTGTGTATTCAGTGCTGGAGAGTGACACACTCTACACAGGTTACACAGCGTTTTAGGAGCACCAACATGCTGCAAACTGGAACTGCTACAAGGTGTGTGTAGCATGCAGAAAGAAGGCTTGTCATTTCAAAGAAAGAAGAGAAAACCAAAATCCAGGTAGTGAAACGAGCACACCAGCATGGGAGATGTGCATGTGGACAGTTTCCAGGAGCAGCTCTTTGTGGACACTTGGAAAGAGCGCTGTGAAAAGATTTCATACGAAGCGGATTTGGACAAAGTTGAAAGACCTTCCAAAACCAACCCTAAAGAACTTAGCCAAACAAAGAATGTTGCAATAAGCTCCTCCAGGAAAGGTGCTTCCATGACACAACTCAAGAGCAGGTAGCTACATTCTGCACAGTACAAAATGCATATGAATTCCTGGCTGAAAACTCACTCCAGAAGGAACAAATGCTTGTGTTTCTCTCCGAAAGAACACTCAGCGACTATTCTTTCGCTTGCTCCTTCCAAGTCTTGGTAGAAACGTGTGTTTTCACTGCGGTAATACGTTTTAGGATGCATTGTTTCAATCTCTTGCAAGACTCATGTTGTTTCTTAGACAATGTGGAAACACAAGGAGTATGTTTCCCAGTTCACTTGAAAGCCAGGAAAACGCACACTGCATCACTCTTCCTCAAACACGCTCTTTCACCTGATGCTTTGGGAATGTTCAAGAAAGCAGAAAAGAAGGGCATTTTGCAGTGAAATTCAGACGGGCATGTACAAAAGATCACTTCTATTCTTTGCAGAGTGCAAAAGCGTAATCGACTTCATGTTCTCAAAGAAACCCATATATTTTCCAAGGGACCTGAAGTAAGACTTTCACAAAAAGATGTGTTTGTGTGTCTGCTTTGAAAGGAGCTCTAAGTTGTGTATTCAGTGCTGTAGAATGACACACTCTACATAGAATACTCAGCATTTTGGGGAGACCAACATGCTGCAAAGTGAAACTGCTACAAGGTGTGTGTAGCATACAGAAAGAAGGCTTGTCGTTTCAAAGAAAGAAGAGGAAACCAAAATCCAGGTAGGGGAACGAGCACACCAGTATGGGAGATGTACATGTGGACAGTTTCAAGCACCAGCTCTTTGTGGACACTTGGAAACAGCGCTGTGAAAAAATTTCGTACGAAGCAGGATTTGGACAAAGTTGAAAGACCTTCCAAAACCAACCCTAAAGAACTGAGCCAAACAATGAATGTTGCAATAAGCTCCTCCAGAAAGGTGCTTCTATGACACAACTCCCGAGCAGGTAGCTACTTTCTGCACAGTACAAAATGCATACGAATTCCTGGCTGAAAACTCATTCCAGAAGGACGAAATGCATGTCTTTCTCTCAAAAGGAACACTCAGCCACTAGGCTTTTGCTTGCTCCTTCAAAGTCTTTGTCGAAACGTGTGTTTTCACTGCTGGAATACGTTTTAGGAAGCATTGTTTCAATCTCTTGCAAACCTCATGTTTCTTACACAACGTGGAAAACTAAGGAGTATGTTTCGCAAATCACTTGAAATCTAGGGAAACGCACACTGCATCACTCTTGCTCAAACACGCTCTTTCTCCTAATGTGTTGAGAACATTCAAGAAACCAGAAAACAAGGGCATTTTGCACTGAAACTCAGACGGGCATGTAGAGAGGGTCATTTCGTTTGGTAGTAGAGTGCAAAAGCATCATTGACTTCATGTTCTCGTTGAAACCCTTACATTTCCAAGTGAAAAGAAGTAGGACTTTCACAAAAAGATGTGTTTGCGTGTCTGTGGTGAAAGGAGCTCTAAGTTGTGTATTCAGTGCTGGAGAGTGACACACTCTACACAGGTTACACAGCGTTTTAGGAGCACCAACATGCTGCAAACTGGAACTGCTACAAGGTGTGTGTAGCATGCAGAAAGAAGGCTTGTCATTTCAAAGAAAGAAGAGAAAACCAAAATCCAGGTAGTGAAACGAGCACACCAGCATGGGAGATGTGCATGTGGACAGTTTCCAGGAGCAGCTCTTTGTGGACACTTGGAAAGAGCGCTGTGAAAAGATTTCATACGAAGCGGATTTGGACAAAGTTGAAAGACCTTCCAAAACCAACCCTAAAGAACTTAGCCAAACAAAGAATGTTGCAATAAGCTCCTCCAGGAAAGGTGCTTCCATGACACAACTCAAGAGCAGGTAGCTACATTCTGCACAGTACAAAATGCATATGAATTCCTGGCTGAAAACTCACTCCAGAAGGAACAAATGCTTGTGTTTCTCTCCGAAAGAACACTCAGCGACTATTCTTTCGCTTGCTCCTTCCAAGTCTTGGTAGAAACGTGTGTTTTCACTGCGGTAATACGTTTTAGGATGCATTGTTTCAATCTCTTGCAAGACTCATGTTGTTTCTTAGACAATGTGGAAACACAAGGAGTATGTTTCCCAGTTCACTTGAAATCCAGGAAAACGCACACTGCATCACTCTTCCTCAAACACGCTCTTTCACCTGATGCTTTGGGAATGTTCAAGAAAGCAGAAAAGAAGGGCATTTTGCAGTGAAATTCAGACGGGCATGTACAAAAGATCACTTCTATTCTTTGCAGAGTGCAAAAGCGTAATCGACTTCATGTTCTCAAAGAAACCCATATATTTTCCAAGGGACCTGAAGTAAGACTTTCACAAAAAGATGTGTTTGTGTGTCTGCTTTGAAAGGAGCTCTAAGTTGTGTATTCAGTGCTGTAGAATGACACACTCTACATAGAATACTCAGCATTTTGGGGAGACCAACATGCTGCAAAGTGAAACTGCTACAAGGTGTGTGTAGCATACAGAAAGAAGGCTTGTCGTTTCAAAGAAAGAAGAGGAAACCAAAATCCAGGTAGGGGAACGAGCACACCAGTATGGGAGATGTACATGTGGACAGTTTCAAGCACCAGCTCTTTGTGGACACTTGGAAACAGCGCTGTGAAAAAATTTCGTACGAAGCAGGATTTGGACAAAGTTGAAAGACCTTCCAAAACCAACCCTAAAGAACTGAGCCAAACAATGAATGTTGCAATAAGCTCCTCCAGAAAGGTGCTTCTATGACACAACTCCCGAGCAGGTAGCTACTTTCTGCACAGTACAAAATGCATACGAATTCCTGGCTGAAAACTCATTCCAGAAGGACGAAATGCATGTCTTTCTCTCAAAAGGAACACTCAGCCACTAGGCTTTTGCTTGCTCCTTCAAAGTCTTTGTCGAAACGTGTGTTTTCACTGCTGGAATACGTTTTAGGAAGCATTGTTTCAATCTCTTGCAAACCTCATGTTTCTTACACAACGTGGAAAACTAAGGAGTATGTTTCGCAAATCACTTGAAATCTAGGGAAACGCACACTGCATCACTCTTGCTCAAACACGCTCTTTCTCCTAATGTGTTGAGAACATTCAAGAAACCAGAAAACAAGGGCATTTTGCACTGAAACTCAGACGGGCATGTAGAGAGGGTCATTTCGTTTGGTAGTAGAGTGCAAAAGCATCATTGACTTCATGTTCTCGTTGAAACCCTTACATTTCCAAGTGAAAAGAAGTAGGACTTTCACAAAAAGATGTGTTTGCGTGTCTGTGGTGAAAGGAGCTCTAAGTTGTGTATTCAGTGCTGGAGAGTGACACACTCTACACAGGTTACACAGCGTTTTAGGAGCACCAACATGCTGCAAACTGGAACTGCTACAAGGTGTGTGTAGCATGCAGAAAGAAGGCTTGTCATTTCAAAGAAAGAAGAGAAAACCAAAATCCAGGTAGTGAAACGAGCACACCAGCATGGGAGATGTGCATGTGGACAGTTTCCAGGAGCAGCTCTTTGTGGACACTTGGAAAGAGCGCTGTGAAAAGATTTCATACGAAGCGGATTTGGACAAAGTTGAAAGACCTTCCAAAACCAACCCTAAAGAACTTAGCCAAACAAAGAATGTTGCAATAAGCTCCTCCAGGAAAGGTGCTTCCATGACACAACTCAAGAGCAGGTAGCTACATTCTGCACAGTACAAAATGCATATGAATTCCTGGCTGAAAACTCACTCCAGAAGGAACAAATGCTTGTGTTTCTCTCCGAAAGAACACTCAGCGACTATTCTTTCGCTTGCTCCTTCCAAGTCTTGGTAGAAACGTGTGTTTTCACTGCGGTAATACGTTTTAGGATGCATTGTTTCAATCTCTTGCAAGACTCATGTTGTTTCTTAGACAATGTGGAAACACAAGGAGTATGTTTCCCAGTTCACTTGAAAGCCAGGAAAACGCACACTGCATCACTCTTCCTCAAACACGCTCTTTCACCTGATGCTTTGGGAATGTTCAAGAAAGCAGAAAAGAAGGGCATTTTGCAGTGAAATTCAGACGGGCATGTACAAAAGATCACTTCTATTCTTTGCAGAGTGCAAAAGCGTAATCGACTTCATGTTCTCAAAGAAACCCATATATTTTCCAAGGGACCTGAAGTAAGACTTTCACAAAAAGATGTGTTTGTGTGTCTGCTTTGAAAGGAGCTCTAAGTTGTGTATTCAGTGCTGTAGAATGACACACTCTACATAGAATACTCAGCATTTTGGGGAGACCAACATGCTGCAAACTGAAACTGCTACAAGGTGTGTGTAGCATACAGAAAGAAGGCTTGTCGTTTCAAAGAAAGAAGAGGAAACCAAAATCCAGGTAGGGGAACGAGCACACCAGTATGGGAGATGTACATGTGGACAGTTTCAAGCACCAGCTCTTTGTGGACACTTGGAAACAGCGCTGTGAAAAAATTTCGTACGAAGCAGGATTTGGACAAAGTTGAAAGACCTTCCAAAACCAACCCTAAAGAACTGAGCCAAACAATGAATGTTGCAATAAGCTCCTCCAGAAAGGTGCTTCTATGACACAACTCCCGAGCAGGTAGCTACTTTCTGCACAGTACAAAATGCATACGAATTCCTGGCTGAAAACTCATTCCAGAAGGACGAAATGCATGTCTTTCTCTCAAAAGGAACACTCAGCCACTAGGCTTTTGCTTGCTCCTTCAAAGTCTTTGTCGAAACGTGTGTTTTCACTGCTGGAATACGTTTTAGGAAGCATTGTTTCAATCTCTTGCAAACCTCATGTTTCTTACACAACGTGGAAAACTAAGGAGTATGTTTCGCAAATCACTTGAAATCTAGGGAAACGCACACTGCATCACTCTTGCTCAAACACGCTCTTTCTCCTAATGTGTTGAGAACATTCAAGAAACCAGAAAACAAGGGCATTTTGCACTGAAACTCAGACGGGCATGTAGAGAGGGTCATTTCGTTTGGTAGTAGAGTGCAAAAGCATCATTGACTTCATGTTCTCGTTGAAACCCTTACATTTCCAAGTGAAAAGAAGTAGGACTTTCACAAAAAGATGTGTTTGCGTGTCTGTGGTGAAAGGAGCTCTAAGTTGTGTATTCAGTGCTGGAGAGTGACACACTCTACACAGGTTACACAGCGTTTTAGGAGCACCAACATGCTGCAAACTGGAACTGCTACAAGGTGTGTGTAGCATGCAGAAAGAAGGCTTGTCATTTCAAAGAAAGAAGAGAAAACCAAAATCCAGGTAGTGAAACGAGCACACCAGCATGGGAGATGTGCATGTGGACAGTTTCCAGGAGCAGCTCTTTGTGGACACTTGGAAAGAGCGCTGTGAAAAGATTTCATACGAAGCGGATTTGGACAAAGTTGAAAGACCTTCCAAAACCAACCCTAAAGAACTTAGCCAAACAAAGAATGTTGCAATAAGCTCCTCCAGGAAAGGTGCTTCCATGACACAACTCAAGAGCAGGTAGCTACATTCTGCACAGTACAAAATGCATATGAATTCCTGGCTGAAAACTCACTCCAGAAGGAACAAATGCTTGTGTTTCTCTCCGAAAGAACACTCAGCGACTATTCTTTCGCTTGCTCCTTCCAAGTCTTGGTAGAAACGTGTGTTTTCACTGCGGTAATACGTTTTAGGATGCATTGTTTCAATCTCTTGCAAGACTCATGTTGTTTCTTAGACAATGTGGAAACACAAGGAGTATGTTTCCCAGTTCACTTGAAAGCCAGGAAAACGCACACTGCATCACTCTTCCTCAAACACGCTCTTTCACCTGATGCTTTGGGAATGTTCAAGAAAGCAGAAAAGAAGGGCATTTTGCAGTGAAATTCAGACGGGCATGTACAAAAGATCACTTCTATTCTTTGCAGAGTGCAAAAGCGTAATCGACTTCATGTTCTCAAAGAAACCCATATATTTTCCAAGGGACCTGAAGTAAGACTTTCACAAAAAGATGTGTTTGTGTGTCTGCTTTGAAAGGAGCTCTAAGTTGTGTATTCAGTGCTGTAGAATGACACACTCTACATAGAATACTCAGCATTTTGGGGAGACCAACATGCTGCAAACTGAAACTGCTACAAGGTGTGTGTAGCATACAGAAAGAAGGCTTGTCGTTTCAAAGAAAGAAGAGGAAACCAAAATCCAGGTAGGGGAACGAGCACACCAGTATGGGAGATGTACATGTGGACAGTTTCAAGCACCAGCTCTTTGTGGACACTTGGAAACAGCGCTGTGAAAAAATTTCGTACGAAGCAGGATTTGGACAAAGTTGAAAGACCTTCCAAAACCAACCCTAAAGAACTGAGCCAAACAATGAATGTTGCAATAAGCTCCTCCAGAAAGGTGCTTCTATGACACAACTCCCGAGCAGGTAGCTACTTTCTGCACAGTACAAAATGCATACGAATTCCTGGCTGAAAACTCATTCCAGAAGGACGAAATGCATGTCTTTCTCTCAAAAGGAACACTCAGCCACTAGGCTTTTGCTTGCTCCTTCAAAGTCTTTGTCGAAACGTGTGTTTTCACTGCTGGAATACGTTTTAGGAAGCATTGTTTCAATCTCTTGCAAACCTCATGTTTCTTACACAACGTGGAAAAATAAGGAGTATGTTTCGCAAATCACTTGAAATCTAGGGAAACGCACACTGCATCACTCTTGCTCAAACACGCTCTTTCTCCTAATGTGTTGAGAACATTCAAGAAACCAGAAAACAAGGGCATTTTGCACTGAAACTCAGACGGGCATGTAGAGAGGGTCATTTCGTTTGGTAGTAGAGTGCAAAAGCATCATTGACTTCATGTTCTCGTTGAAACCCTTACATTTCCAAGTGAAAAGAAGTAGGACTTTCACAAAAAGATGTGTTTGCGTGTCTGTGGTGAAAGGAGCTCTAAGTTGTGTATTCAGTGCTGGAGAGTGACACACTCTACACAGGTTACACAGCGTTTTAGGAGCACCAACATGCTGCAAACTGGAACTGCTACAAGGTGTGTGTAGCATGCAGAAAGAAGGCTTGTCATTTCAAAGAAAGAAGAGAAAACCAAAATCCAGGTAGTGAAACGAGCACACCAGCATGGGAGATGTGCATGTGGACAGTTTCCAGGAGCAGCTCTTTGTGGACACTTGGAAAGAGCGCTGTGAAAAGATTTCATACGAAGCGGATTTGGACAAAGTTGAAAGACCTTCCAAAACCAACCCTAAAGAACTTAGCCAAACAAAGAATGTTGCAATAAGCTCCTCCAGGAAAGGTGCTTCCATGACACAACTCAAGAGCAGGTAGCTACATTCTGCACAGTACAAAATGCATATGAATTCCTGGCTGAAAACTCACTCCAGAAGGAACAAATGCTTGTGTTTCTCTCCGAAAGAACACTCAGCGACTATTCTTTCGCTTGCTCCTTCCAAGTCTTGGTAGAAACGTGTGTTTTCACTGCGGTAATACGTTTTAGGATGCATTGTTTCAATCTCTTGCAAGACTCATGTTGTTTCTTAGACAATGTGGAAACACAAGGAGTATGTTTCCCAGTTCACTTGAAATCCAGGAAAACGCACACTGCATCACTCTTCCTCAAACACGCTCTTTCACCTGATGCTTTGGGAATGTTCAAGAAAGCAGAAAAGAAGGGCATTTTGCAGTGAAATTCAGACGGGCATGTACAAAAGATCACTTCTATTCTTTGCAGAGTGCAAAAGCGTAATCGACTTCATGTTCTCAAAGAAACCCATATATTTTCCAAGGGACCTGAAGTAAGACTTTCACAAAAAGATGTGTTTGTGTGTCTGCTTTGAAAGGAGCTCTAAGTTGTGTATTCAGTGCTGTAGAATGACACACTCTACATAGAATACTCAGCATTTTGGGGAGACCAACATGCTGCAAAGTGAAACTGCTACAAGGTGTGTGTAGCATACAGAAAGAAGGCTTGTCGTTTCAAAGAAAGAAGAGGAAACCAAAATCCAGGTAGGGGAACGAGCACACCAGTATGGGAGATGTACATGTGGACAGTTTCAAGCACCAGCTCTTTGTGGACACTTGGAAACAGCGCTGTGAAAAAATTTCGTACGAAGCAGGATTTGGACAAAGTTGAAAGACCTTCCAAAACCAACCCTAAAGAACTGAGCCAAACAATGAATGTTGCAATAAGCTCCTCCAGAAAGGTGCTTCTATGACACAACTCCCGAGCAGGTAGCTACTTTCTGCACAGTACAAAATGCATACGAATTCCTGGCTGAAAACTCATTCCAGAAGGACGAAATGCATGTCTTTCTCTCAAAAGGAACACTCAGCCACTAGGCTTTTGCTTGCTCCTTCAAAGTCTTTGTCGAAACGTGTGTTTTCACTGCTGGAATACGTTTTAGGAAGCATTGTTTCAATCTCTTGCAAACCTCATGTTTCTTACACAACGTGGAAAAATAAGGAGTATGTTTCGCAAATCACTTGAAATCTAGGGAAACGCACACTGCATCACTCTTGCTCAAACACGCTCTTTCTCCTAATGTGTTGAGAACATTCAAGAAACCAGAAAACAAGGGCATTTTGCACTGAAACTCAGACGGGCATGTAGAGAGGGTCATTTCGTTTGGTAGTAGAGTGCAAAAGCATCATTGACTTCATGTTCTCGTTGAAACCCTTACATTTCCAAGTGAAAAGAAGTAGGACTTTCACAAAAAGATGTGTTTGCGTGTCTGTGGTGAAAGGAGCTCTAAGTTGTGTATTCAGTGCTGGAGAGTGACACACTCTACACAGGTTACACAGCGTTTTAGGAGCACCAACATGCTGCAAACTGGAACTGCTACAAGGTGTGTGTAGCATGCAGAAAGAAGGCTTGTCATTTCAAAGAAAGAAGAGAAAACCAAAATCCAGGTAGTGAAACGAGCACACCAGCATGGGAGATGTGCATGTGGACAGTTTCCAGGAGCAGCTCTTTGTGGACACTTGGAAAGAGCGCTGTGAAAAGATTTCATACGAAGCGGATTTGGACAAAGTTGAAAGACCTTCCAAAACCAACCCTAAAGAACTTAGCCAAACAAAGAATGTTGCAATAAGCTCCTCCAGGAAAGGTGCTTCCATGACACAACTCAAGAGCAGGTAGCTACATTCTGCACAGTACAAAATGCATATGAATTCCTGGCTGAAAACTCACTCCAGAAGGAACAAATGCTTGTGTTTCTCTCCGAAAGAACACTCAGCGACTATTCTTTCGCTTGCTCCTTCCAAGTCTTGGTAGAAACGTGTGTTTTCACTGCGGTAATACGTTTTAGGATGCATTGTTTCAATCTCTTGCAAGACTCATGTTGTTTCTTAGACAATGTGGAAACACAAGGAGTATGTTTCCCAGTTCACTTGAAATCCAGGAAAACGCACACTGCATCACTCTTCCTCAAACACGCTCTTTCACCTGATGCTTTGGGAATGTTCAAGAAAGCAGAAAAGAAGGGCATTTTGCAGTGAAATTCAGACGGGCATGTACAAAAGATCACTTCTATTCTTTGCAGAGTGCAAAAGCGTAATCGACTTCATGTTCTCAAAGAAACCCATATATTTTCCAAGGGACCTGAAGTAAGACTTTCACAAAAAGATGTGTTTGTGTGTCTGCTTTGAAAGGAGCTCTAAGTTGTGTATTCAGTGCTGTAGAATGACACACTCTACATAGAATACTCAGCATTTTGGGGAGACCAACATGCTGCAAACTGAAACTGCTACAAGGTGTGTGTAGCATACAGAAAGAAGGCTTGTCGTTTCAAAGAAAGAAGAGGAAACCAAAATCCAGGTAGGGGAACGAGCACACCAGTATGGGAGATGTACATGTGGACAGTTTCAAGCACCAGCTCTTTGTGGACACTTGGAAACAGCGCTGTGAAAAAATTTCGTACGAAGCAGGATTTGGACAAAGTTGAAAGACCTTCCAAAACCAACCCTAAAGAACTGAGCCAAACAATGAATGTTGCAATAAGCTCCTCCAGAAAGGTGCTTCTATGACACAACTCCCGAGCAGGTAGCTACTTTCTGCACAGTACAAAATGCATACGAATTCCTGGCTGAAAACTCATTCCAGAAGGACGAAATGCATGTCTTTCTCTCAAAAGGAACACTCAGCCACTAGGCTTTTGCTTGCTCCTTCAAAGTCTTTGTCGAAACGTGTGTTTTCACTGCTGGAATACGTTTTAGGAAGCATTGTTTCAATCTCTTGCAAACCTCATGTTTCTTACACAACGTGGAAAACTAAGGAGTATGTTTCGCAAATCACTTGAAATCTAGGGAAACGCACACTGCATCACTCTTGCTCAAACACGCTCTTTCTCCTAATGTGTTGAGAACATTCAAGAAACCAGAAAACAAGGGCATTTTGCACTGAAACTCAGACGGGCATGTAGAGAGGGTCATTTCGTTTGGTAGTAGAGTGCAAAAGCATCATTGACTTCATGTTCTCGTTGAAACCCTTACATTTCCAAGTGAAAAGAAGTAGGACTTTCACAAAAAGATGTGTTTGCGTGTCTGTGGTGAAAGGAGCTCTAAGTTGTGTATTCAGTGCTGGAGAGTGACACACTCTACACAGGTTACACAGCGTTTTAGGAGCACCAACATGCTGCAAACTGGAACTGCTACAAGGTGTGTGTAGCATGCAGAAAGAAGGCTTGTCATTTCAAAGAAAGAAGAGAAAACCAAAATCCAGGTAGTGAAACGAGCACACCAGCATGGGAGATGTGCATGTGGACAGTTTCCAGGAGCAGCTCTTTGTGGACACTTGGAAAGAGCGCTGTGAAAAGATTTCATACGAAGCGGATTTGGACAAAGTTGAAAGACCTTCCAAAACCAACCCTAAAGAACTTAGCCAAACAAAGAATGTTGCAATAAGCTCCTCCAGGAAAGGTGCTTCCATGACACAACTCAAGAGCAGGTAGCTACATTCTGCACAGTACAAAATGCATATGAATTCCTGGCTGAAAACTCACTCCAGAAGGAACAAATGCTTGTGTTTCTCTCCGAAAGAACACTCAGCGACTATTCTTTCGCTTGCTCCTTCCAAGTCTTGGTAGAAACGTGTGTTTTCACTGCGGTAATACGTTTTAGGATGCATTGTTTCAATCTCTTGCAAGACTCATGTTGTTTCTTAGACAATGTGGAAACACAAGGAGTATGTTTCCCAGTTCACTTGAAATCCAGGAAAACGCACACTGCATCACTCTTCCTCAAACACGCTCTTTCACCTGATGCTTTGGGAATGTTCAAGAAAGCAGAAAAGAAGGGCATTTTGCAGTGAAATTCAGACGGGCATGTACAAAAGATCACTTCTATTCTTTGCAGAGTGCAAAAGCGTAATCGACTTCATGTTCTCAAAGAAACCCATATATTTTCCAAGGGACCTGAAGTAAGACTTTCACAAAAAGATGTGTTTGTGTGTCTGCTTTGAAAGGAGCTCTAAGTTGTGTATTCAGTGCTGTAGAATGACACACTCTACATAGAATACTCAGCATTTTGGGGAGACCAACATGCTGCAAAGTGAAACTGCTACAAGGTGTGTGTAGCATACAGAAAGAAGGCTTGTCGTTTCAAAGAAAGAAGAGGAAACCAAAATCCAGGTAGGGGAACGAGCACACCAGTATGGGAGATGTACATGTGGACAGTTTCAAGCACCAGCTCTTTGTGGACACTTGGAAACAGCGCTGTGAAAAAATTTCGTACGAAGCAGGATTTGGACAAAGTTGAAAGACCTTCCAAAACCAACCCTAAAGAACTGAGCCAAACAATGAATGTTGCAATAAGCTCCTCCAGAAAGGTGCTTCTATGACACAACTCCCGAGCAGGTAGCTACTTTCTGCACAGTACAAAATGCATACGAATTCCTGGCTGAAAACTCATTCCAGAAGGACGAAATGCATGTCTTTCTCTCAAAAGGAACACTCAGCCACTAGGCTTTTGCTTGCTCCTTCAAAGTCTTTGTCGAAACGTGTGTTTTCACTGCTGGAATACGTTTTAGGAAGCATTGTTTCAATCTCTTGCAAACCTCATGTTTCTTACACAACGTGGAAAACTAAGGAGTATGTTTCGCAAATCACTTGAAATCTAGGGAAACGCACACTGCATCACTCTTGCTCAAACACGCTCTTTCTCCTAATGTGTTGAGAACATTCAAGAAACCAGAAAACAAGGGCATTTTGCACTGAAACTCAGACGGGCATGTAGAGAGGGTCATTTCGTTTGGTAGTAGAGTGCAAAAGCATCATTGACTTCATGTTCTCGTTGAAACCCTTACATTTCCAAGTGAAAAGAAGTAGGACTTTCACAAAAAGATGTGTTTGCGTGTCTGTGGTGAAAGGAGCTCTAAGTTGTGTATTCAGTGCTGGAGAGTGACACACTCTACACAGGTTACACAGCGTTTTAGGAGCACCAACATGCTGCAAACTGGAACTGCTACAAGGTGTGTGTAGCATGCAGAAAGAAGGCTTGTCATTTCAAAGAAAGAAGAGAAAACCAAAATCCAGGTAGTGAAACGAGCACACCAGCATGGGAGATGTGCATGTGGACAGTTTCCAGGAGCAGCTCTTTGTGGACACTTGGAAAGAGCGCTGTGAAAAGATTTCATACGAAGCGGATTTGGACAAAGTTGAAAGACCTTCCAAAACCAACCCTAAAGAACTTAGCCAAACAAAGAATGTTGCAATAAGCTCCTCCAGGAAAGGTGCTTCCATGACACAACTCAAGAGCAGGTAGCTACATTCTGCACAGTACAAAATGCATATGAATTCCTGGCTGAAAACTCACTCCAGAAGGAACAAATGCTTGTGTTTCTCTCCGAAAGAACACTCAGCGACTATTCTTTCGCTTGCTCCTTCCAAGTCTTGGTAGAAACGTGTGTTTTCACTGCGGTAATACGTTTTAGGATGCATTGTTTCAATCTCTTGCAAGACTCATGTTGTTTCTTAGACAATGTGGAAACACAAGGAGTATGTTTCCCAGTTCACTTGAAAGCCAGGAAAACGCACACTGCATCACTCTTCCTCAAACACGCTCTTTCACCTGATGCTTTGGGAATGTTCAAGAAAGCAGAAAAGAAGGGCATTTTGCAGTGAAATTCAGACGGGCATGTACAAAAGATCACTTCTATTCTTTGCAGAGTGCAAAAGCGTAATCGACTTCATGTTCTCAAAGAAACCCATATATTTTCCAAGGGACCTGAAGTAAGACTTTCACAAAAAGATGTGTTTGTGTGTCTGCTTTGAAAGGAGCTCTAAGTTGTGTATTCAGTGCTGTAGAATGACACACTCTACATAGAATACTCAGCATTTTGGGGAGACCAACATGCTGCAAAGTGAAACTGCTACAAGGTGTGTGTAGCATACAGAAAGAAGGCTTGTCGTTTCAAAGAAAGAAGAGGAAACCAAAATCCAGGTAGGGGAACGAGCACACCAGTATGGGAGATGTACATGTGGACAGTTTCAAGCACCAGCTCTTTGTGGACACTTGGAAACAGCGCTGTGAAAAAATTTCGTACGAAGCAGGATTTGGACAAAGTTGAAAGACCTTCCAAAACCAACCCTAAAGAACTGAGCCAAACAATGAATGTTGCAATAAGCTCCTCCAGAAAGGTGCTTCTATGACACAACTCCCGAGCAGGTAGCTACTTTCTGCACAGTACAAAATGCATACGAATTCCTGGCTGAAAACTCATTCCAGAAGGACGAAATGCATGTCTTTCTCTCAAAAGGAACACTCAGCCACTAGGCTTTTGCTTGCTCCTTCAAAGTCTTTGTCGAAACGTGTGTTTTCACTGCTGGAATACGTTTTAGGAAGCATTGTTTCAATCTCTTGCAAACCTCATGTTTCTTACACAACGTGGAAAACTAAGGAGTATGTTTCGCAAATCACTTGAAATCTAGGGAAACGCACACTGCATCACTCTTGCTCAAACACGCTCTTTCTCCTAATGTGTTGAGAACATTCAAGAAACCAGAAAACAAGGGCATTTTGCACTGAAACTCAGACGGGCATGTAGAGAGGGTCATTTCGTTTGGTAGTAGAGTGCAAAAGCATCATTGACTTCATGTTCTCGTTGAAACCCTTACATTTCCAAGTGAAAAGAAGTAGGACTTTCACAAAAAGATGTGTTTGCGTGTCTGTGGTGAAAGGAGCTCTAAGTTGTGTATTCAGTGCTGGAGAGTGACACACTCTACACAGGTTACACAGCGTTTTAGGAGCACCAACATGCTGCAAACTGGAACTGCTACAAGGTGTGTGTAGCATGCAGAAAGAAGGCTTGTCATTTCAAAGAAAGAAGAGAAAACCAAAATCCAGGTAGTGAAACGAGCACACCAGCATGGGAGATGTGCATGTGGACAGTTTCCAGGAGCAGCTCTTTGTGGACACTTGGAAAGAGCGCTGTGAAAAGATTTCATACGAAGCGGATTTGGACAAAGTTGAAAGACCTTCCAAAACCAACCCTAAAGAACTTAGCCAAACAAAGAATGTTGCAATAAGCTCCTCCAGGAAAGGTGCTTCCATGACACAACTCAAGAGCAGGTAGCTACATTCTGCACAGTACAAAATGCATATGAATTCCTGGCTGAAAACTCACTCCAGAAGGAACAAATGCTTGTGTTTCTCTCCGAAAGAACACTCAGCGACTATTCTTTCGCTTGCTCCTTCCAAGTCTTGGTAGAAACGTGTGTTTTCACTGCGGTAATACGTTTTAGGATGCATTGTTTCAATCTCTTGCAAGACTCATGTTGTTTCTTAGACAATGTGGAAACACAAGGAGTATGTTTCCCAGTTCACTTGAAATCCAGGAAAACGCACACTGCATCACTCTTCCTCAAACACGCTCTTTCACCTGATGCTTTGGGAATGTTCAAGAAAGCAGAAAAGAAGGGCATTTTGCAGTGAAATTCAGACGGGCATGTACAAAAGATCACTTCTATTCTTTGCAGAGTGCAAAAGCGTAATCGACTTCATGTTCTCAAAGAAACCCATATATTTTCCAAGGGACCTGAAGTAAGACTTTCACAAAAAGATGTGTTTGTGTGTCTGCTTTGAAAGGAGCTCTAAGTTGTGTATTCAGTGCTGTAGAATGACACACTCTACATAGAATACTCAGCATTTTGGGGAGACCAACATGCTGCAAAGTGAAACTGCTACAAGGTGTGTGTAGCATACAGAAAGAAGGCTTGTCGTTTCAAAGAAAGAAGAGGAAACCAAAATCCAGGTAGGGGAACGAGCACACCAGTATGGGAGATGTACATGTGGACAGTTTCAAGCACCAGCTCTTTGTGGACACTTGGAAACAGCGCTGTGAAAAAATTTCGTACGAAGCAGGATTTGGACAAAGTTGAAAGACCTTCCAAAACCAACCCTAAAGAACTGAGCCAAACAATGAATGTTGCAATAAGCTCCTCCAGAAAGGTGCTTCTATGACACAACTCCCGAGCAGGTAGCTACTTTCTGCACAGTACAAAATGCATACGAATTCCTGGCTGAAAACTCATTCCAGAAGGACGAAATGCATGTCTTTCTCTCAAAAGGAACACTCAGCCACTAGGCTTTTGCTTGCTCCTTCAAAGTCTTTGTCGAAACGTGTGTTTTCACTGCTGGAATACGTTTTAGGAAGCATTGTTTCAATCTCTTGCAAACCTCATGTTTCTTACACAACGTGGAAAACTAAGGAGTATGTTTCGCAAATCACTTGAAATCTAGGGAAACGCACACTGCATCACTCTTGCTCAAACACGCTCTTTCTCCTAATGTGTTGAGAACATTCAAGAAACCAGAAAACAAGGGCATTTTGCACTGAAACTCAGACGGGCATGTAGAGAGGGTCATTTCGTTTGGTAGTAGAGTGCAAAAGCATCATTGACTTCATGTTCTCGTTGAAACCCTTACATTTCCAAGTGAAAAGAAGTAGGACTTTCACAAAAAGATGTGTTTGCGTGTCTGTGGTGAAAGGAGCTCTAAGTTGTGTATTCAGTGCTGGAGAGTGACACACTCTACACAGGTTACACAGCGTTTTAGGAGCACCAACATGCTGCAAACTGGAACTGCTACAAGGTGTGTGTAGCATGCAGAAAGAAGGCTTGTCATTTCAAAGAAAGAAGAGAAAACCAAAATCCAGGTAGTGAAACGAGCACACCAGCATGGGAGATGTGCATGTGGACAGTTTCCAGGAGCAGCTCTTTGTGGACACTTGGAAAGAGCGCTGTGAAAAGATTTCATACGAAGCGGATTTGGACAAAGTTGAAAGACCTTCCAAAACCAACCCTAAAGAACTTAGCCAAACAAAGAATGTTGCAATAAGCTCCTCCAGGAAAGGTGCTTCCATGACACAACTCAAGAGCAGGTAGCTACATTCTGCACAGTACAAAATGCATATGAATTCCTGGCTGAAAACTCACTCCAGAAGGAACAAATGCTTGTGTTTCTCTCCGAAAGAACACTCAGCGACTATTCTTTCGCTTGCTCCTTCCAAGTCTTGGTAGAAACGTGTGTTTTCACTGCGGTAATACGTTTTAGGATGCATTGTTTCAATCTCTTGCAAGACTCATGTTGTTTCTTAGACAATGTGGAAACACAAGGAGTATGTTTCCCAGTTCACTTGAAATCCAGGAAAACGCACACTGCATCACTCTTCCTCAAACACGCTCTTTCACCTGATGCTTTGGGAATGTTCAAGAAAGCAGAAAAGAAGGGCATTTTGCAGTGAAATTCAGACGGGCATGTACAAAAGATCACTTCTATTCTTTGCAGAGTGCAAAAGCGTAATCGACTTCATGTTCTCAAAGAAACCCATATATTTTCCAAGGGACCTGAAGTAAGACTTTCACAAAAAGATGTGTTTGTGTGTCTGCTTTGAAAGGAGCTCTAAGTTGTGTATTCAGTGCTGTAGAATGACACACTCTACATAGAATACTCAGCATTTTGGGGAGACCAACATGCTGCAAAGTGAAACTGCTACAAGGTGTGTGTAGCATACAGAAAGAAGGCTTGTCGTTTCAAAGAAAGAAGAGGAAACCAAAATCCAGGTAGGGGAACGAGCACACCAGTATGGGAGATGTACATGTGGACAGTTTCAAGCACCAGCTCTTTGTGGACACTTGGAAACAGCGCTGTGAAAAAATTTCGTACGAAGCAGGATTTGGACAAAGTTGAAAGACCTTCCAAAACCAACCCTAAAGAACTGAGCCAAACAATGAATGTTGCAATAAGCTCCTCCAGAAAGGTGCTTCTATGACACAACTCCCGAGCAGGTAGCTACTTTCTGCACAGTACAAAATGCATACGAATTCCTGGCTGAAAACTCATTCCAGAAGGACGAAATGCATGTCTTTCTCTCAAAAGGAACACTCAGCCACTAGGCTTTTGCTTGCTCCTTCAAAGTCTTTGTCGAAACGTGTGTTTTCACTGCTGGAATACGTTTTAGGAAGCATTGTTTCAATCTCTTGCAAACCTCATGTTTCTTACACAACGTGGAAAACTAAGGAGTATGTTTCGCAAATCACTTGAAATCTAGGGAAACGCACACTGCATCACTCTTGCTCAAACACGCTCTTTCTCCTAATGTGTTGAGAACATTCAAGAAACCAGAAAACAAGGGCATTTTGCACTGAAACTCAGACGGGCATGTAGAGAGGGTCATTTCGTTTGGTAGTAGAGTGCAAAAGCATCATTGACTTCATGTTCTCGTTGAAACCCTTACATTTCCAAGTGAAAAGAAGTAGGACTTTCACAAAAAGATGTGTTTGCGTGTCTGTGGTGAAAGGAGCTCTAAGTTGTGTATTCAGTGCTGGAGAGTGACACACTCTACACAGGTTACACAGCGTTTTAGGAGCACCAACATGCTGCAAACTGGAACTGCTACAAGGTGTGTGTAGCATGCAGAAAGAAGGCTTGTCATTTCAAAGAAAGAAGAGAAAACCAAAATCCAGGTAGTGAAACGAGCACACCAGCATGGGAGATGTGCATGTGGACAGTTTCCAGGAGCAGCTCTTTGTGGACACTTGGAAAGAGCGCTGTGAAAAGATTTCATACGAAGCGGATTTGGACAAAGTTGAAAGACCTTCCAAAACCAACCCTAAAGAACTTAGCCAAACAAAGAATGTTGCAATAAGCTCCTCCAGGAAAGGTGCTTCCATGACACAACTCAAGAGCAGGTAGCTACATTCTGCACAGTACAAAATGCATATGAATTCCTGGCTGAAAACTCACTCCAGAAGGAACAAATGCTTGTGTTTCTCTCCGAAAGAACACTCAGCGACTATTCTTTCGCTTGCTCCTTCCAAGTCTTGGTAGAAACGTGTGTTTTCACTGCGGTAATACGTTTTAGGATGCATTGTTTCAATCTCTTGCAAGACTCATGTTGTTTCTTAGACAATGTGGAAACACAAGGAGTATGTTTCCCAGTTCACTTGAAATCCAGGAAAACGCACACTGCATCACTCTTCCTCAAACACGCTCTTTCACCTGATGCTTTGGGAATGTTCAAGAAAGCAGAAAAGAAGGGCATTTTGCAGTGAAATTCAGACGGGCATGTACAAAAGATCACTTCTATTCTTTGCAGAGTGCAAAAGCGTAATCGACTTCATGTTCTCAAAGAAACCCATATATTTTCCAAGGGACCTGAAGTAAGACTTTCACAAAAAGATGTGTTTGTGTGTCTGCTTTGAAAGGAGCTCTAAGTTGTGTATTCAGTGCTGTAGAATGACACACTCTACATAGAATACTCAGCATTTTGGGGAGACCAACATGCTGCAAAGTGAAACTGCTACAAGGTGTGTGTAGCATACAGAAAGAAGGCTTGTCGTTTCAAAGAAAGAAGAGGAAACCAAAATCCAGGTAGGGGAACGAGCACACCAGTATGGGAGATGTACATGTGGACAGTTTCAAGCACCAGCTCTTTGTGGACACTTGGAAACAGCGCTGTGAAAAAATTTCGTACGAAGCAGGATTTGGACAAAGTTGAAAGACCTTCCAAAACCAACCCTAAAGAACTGAGCCAAACAATGAATGTTGCAATAAGCTCCTCCAGAAAGGTGCTTCTATGACACAACTCCCGAGCAGGTAGCTACTTTCTGCACAGTACAAAATGCATACGAATTCCTGGCTGAAAACTCATTCCAGAAGGACGAAATGCATGTCTTTCTCTCAAAAGGAACACTCAGCCACTAGGCTTTTGCTTGCTCCTTCAAAGTCTTTGTCGAAACGTGTGTTTTCACTGCTGGAATACGTTTTAGGAAGCATTGTTTCAATCTCTTGCAAACCTCATGTTTCTTACACAACGTGGAAAACTAAGGAGTATGTTTCGCAAATCACTTGAAATCTAGGGAAACGCACACTGCATCACTCTTGCTCAAACACGCTCTTTCTCCTAATGTGTTGAGAACATTCAAGAAACCAGAAAACAAGGGCATTTTGCACTGAAACTCAGACGGGCATGTAGAGAGGGTCATTTCGTTTGGTAGTAGAGTGCAAAAGCATCATTGACTTCATGTTCTCGTTGAAACCCTTACATTTCCAAGTGAAAAGAAGTAGGACTTTCACAAAAAGATGTGTTTGCGTGTCTGTGGTGAAAGGAGCTCTAAGTTGTGTATTCAGTGCTGGAGAGTGACACACTCTACACAGGTTACACAGCGTTTTAGGAGCACCAACATGCTGCAAACTGGAACTGCTACAAGGTGTGTGTAGCATGCAGAAAGAAGGCTTGTCATTTCAAAGAAAGAAGAGAAAACCAAAATCCAGGTAGTGAAACGAGCACACCAGCATGGGAGATGTGCATGTGGACAGTTTCCAGGAGCAGCTCTTTGTGGACACTTGGAAAGAGCGCTGTGAAAAGATTTCATACGAAGCGGATTTGGACAAAGTTGAAAGACCTTCCAAAACCAACCCTAAAGAACTTAGCCAAACAAAGAATGTTGCAATAAGCTCCTCCAGGAAAGGTGCTTCCATGACACAACTCAAGAGCAGGTAGCTACATTCTGCACAGTACAAAATGCATATGAATTCCTGGCTGAAAACTCACTCCAGAAGGAACAAATGCTTGTGTTTCTCTCCGAAAGAACACTCAGCGACTATTCTTTCGCTTGCTCCTTCCAAGTCTTGGTAGAAACGTGTGTTTTCACTGCGGTAATACGTTTTAGGATGCATTGTTTCAATCTCTTGCAAGACTCATGTTGTTTCTTAGACAATGTGGAAACACAAGGAGTATGTTTCCCAGTTCACTTGAAAGCCAGGAAAACGCACACTGCATCACTCTTCCTCAAACACGCTCTTTCACCTGATGCTTTGGGAATGTTCAAGAAAGCAGAAAAGAAGGGCATTTTGCAGTGAAATTCAGACGGGCATGTACAAAAGATCACTTCTATTCTTTGCAGAGTGCAAAAGCGTAATCGACTTCATGTTCTCAAAGAAACCCATATATTTTCCAAGGGACCTGAAGTAAGACTTTCACAAAAAGATGTGTTTGTGTGTCTGCTTTGAAAGGAGCTCTAAGTTGTGTATTCAGTGCTGTAGAATGACACACTCTACATAGAATACTCAGCATTTTGGGGAGACCAACATGCTGCAAAGTGAAACTGCTACAAGGTGTGTGTAGCATACAGAAAGAAGGCTTGTCGTTTCAAAGAAAGAAGAGGAAACCAAAATCCAGGTAGGGGAACGAGCACACCAGTATGGGAGATGTACATGTGGACAGTTTCAAGCACCAGCTCTTTGTGGACACTTGGAAACAGCGCTGTGAAAAAATTTCGTACGAAGCAGGATTTGGACAAAGTTGAAAGACCTTCCAAAACCAACCCTAAAGAACTGAGCCAAACAATGAATGTTGCAATAAGCTCCTCCAGAAAGGTGCTTCTATGACACAACTCCCGAGCAGGTAGCTACTTTCTGCACAGTACAAAATGCATACGAATTCCTGGCTGAAAACTCATTCCAGAAGGACGAAATGCATGTCTTTCTCTCAAAAGGAACACTCAGCCACTAGGCTTTTGCTTGCTCCTTCAAAGTCTTTGTCGAAACGTGTGTTTTCACTGCTGGAATACGTTTTAGGAAGCATTGTTTCAATCTCTTGCAAACCTCATGTTTCTTACACAACGTGGAAAACTAAGGAGTATGTTTCGCAAATCACTTGAAATCTAGGGAAACGCACACTGCATCACTCTTGCTCAAACACGCTCTTTCTCCTAATGTGTTGAGAACATTCAAGAAACCAGAAAACAAGGGCATTTTGCACTGAAACTCAGACGGGCATGTAGAGAGGGTCATTTCGTTTGGTAGTAGAGTGCAAAAGCATCATTGACTTCATGTTCTCGTTGAAACCCTTACATTTCCAAGTGAAAAGAAGTAGGACTTTCACAAAAAGATGTGTTTGCGTGTCTGTGGTGAAAGGAGCTCTAAGTTGTGTATTCAGTGCTGGAGAGTGACACACTCTACACAGGTTACACAGCGTTTTAGGAGCACCAACATGCTGCAAACTGGAACTGCTACAAGGTGTGTGTAGCATGCAGAAAGAAGGCTTGTCATTTCAAAGAAAGAAGAGAAAACCAAAATCCAGGTAGTGAAACGAGCACACCAGCATGGGAGATGTGCATGTGGACAGTTTCCAGGAGCAGCTCTTTGTGGACACTTGGAAAGAGCGCTGTGAAAAGATTTCATACGAAGCGGATTTGGACAAAGTTGAAAGACCTTCCAAAACCAACCCTAAAGAACTTAGCCAAACAAAGAATGTTGCAATAAGCTCCTCCAGGAAAGGTGCTTCTATGACACAACTCAAGAGCAGGTAGCTACATTCTGCACAGTACAAAATGCATATGAATTCCTGGCTGAAAACTCACTCCAGAAGGAACAAATGCTTGTGTTTCTCTCCGAAAGAACACTCAGCGACTATTCTTTCGCTTGCTCCTTCCAAGTCTTGGTAGAAACGTGTGTTTTCACTGCGGTAATACGTTTTAGGATGCATTGTTTCAATCTCTTGCAAGACTCATGTTGTTTCTTAGACAATGTGGAAACACAAGGAGTATGTTTCCCAGTTCACTTGAAATCCAGGAAAACGCACACTGCATCACTCTTCCTCAAACACGCTCTTTCACCTGATGCTTTGGGAATGTTCAAGAAAGCAGAAAAGAAGGGCATTTTGCAGTGAAATTCAGACGGGCATGTACAAAAGATCACTTCTATTCTTTGCAGAGTGCAAAAGCGTAATCGACTTCATGTTCTCAAAGAAACCCATATATTTTCCAAGGGACCTGAAGTAAGACTTTCACAAAAAGATGTGTTTGTGTGTCTGCTTTGAAAGGAGCTCTAAGTTGTGTATTCAGTGCTGTAGAATGACACACTCTACATAGAATACTCAGCATTTTGGGGAGACCAACATGCTGCAAAGTGAAACTGCTACAAGGTGTGTGTAGCATACAGAAAGAAGGCTTGTCGTTTCAAAGAAAGAAGAGGAAACCAAAATCCAGGTAGGGGAACGAGCACACCAGTATGGGAGATGTACATGTGGACAGTTTCAAGCACCAGCTCTTTGTGGACACTTGGAAACAGCGCTGTGAAAAAATTTCGTACGAAGCAGGATTTGGACAAAGTTGAAAGACCTTCCAAAACCAACCCTAAAGAACTGAGCCAAACAATGAATGTTGCAATAAGCTCCTCCAGAAAGGTGCTTCTATGACACAACTCCCGAGCAGGTAGCTACTTTCTGCACAGTACAAAATGCATACGAATTCCTGGCTGAAAACTCATTCCAGAAGGACGAAATGCATGTCTTTCTCTCAAAAGGAACACTCAGCCACTAGGCTTTTGCTTGCTCCTTCAAAGTCTTTGTCGAAACGTGTGTTTTCACTGCTGGAATACGTTTTAGGAAGCATTGTTTCAATCTCTTGCAAACCTCATGTTTCTTACACAACGTGGAAAACTAAGGAGTATGTTTCGCAAATCACTTGAAATCTAGGGAAACGCACACTGCATCACTCTTGCTCAAACACGCTCTTTCTCCTAATGTGTTGAGAACATTCAAGAAACCAGAAAACAAGGGCATTTTGCACTGAAACTCAGACGGGCATGTAGAGAGGGTCATTTCGTTTGGTAGTAGAGTGCAAAAGCATCATTGACTTCATGTTCTCGTTGAAACCCTTACATTTCCAAGTGAAAAGAAGTAGGACTTTCACAAAAAGATGTGTTTGCGTGTCTGTGGTGAAAGGAGCTCTAAGTTGTGTATTCAGTGCTGGAGAGTGACACACTCTACACAGGTTACACAGCGTTTTAGGAGCACCAACATGCTGCAAACTGGAACTGCTACAAGGTGTGTGTAGCATGCAGAAAGAAGGCTTGTCATTTCAAAGAAAGAAGAGAAAACCAAAATCCAGGTAGTGAAACGAGCACACCAGCATGGGAGATGTGCATGTGGACAGTTTCCAGGAGCAGCTCTTTGTGGACACTTGGAAAGAGCGCTGTGAAAAGATTTCATACGAAGCGGATTTGGACAAAGTTGAAAGACCTTCCAAAACCAACCCTAAAGAACTTAGCCAAACAAAGAATGTTGCAATAAGCTCCTCCAGGAAAGGTGCTTCCATGACACAACTCAAGAGCAGGTAGCTACATTCTGCACAGTACAAAATGCATATGAATTCCTGGCTGAAAACTCACTCCAGAAGGAACAAATGCTTGTGTTTCTCTCCGAAAGAACACTCAGCGACTATTCTTTCGCTTGCTCCTTCCAAGTCTTGGTAGAAACGTGTGTTTTCACTGCGGTAATACGTTTTAGGATGCATTGTTTCAATCTCTTGCAAGACTCATGTTGTTTCTTAGACAATGTGGAAACACAAGGAGTATGTTTCCCAGTTCACTTGAAAGCCAGGAAAACGCACACTGCATCACTCTTCCTCAAACACGCTCTTTCACCTGATGCTTTGGGAATGTTCAAGAAAGCAGAAAAGAAGGGCATTTTGCAGTGAAATTCAGACGGGCATGTACAAAAGATCACTTCTATTCTTTGCAGAGTGCAAAAGCGTAATCGACTTCATGTTCTCAAAGAAACCCATATATTTTCCAAGGGACCTGAAGTAAGACTTTCACAAAAAGATGTGTTTGTGTGTCTGCTTTGAAAGGAGCTCTAAGTTGTGTATTCAGTGCTGTAGAATGACACACTCTACATAGAATACTCAGCATTTTGGGGAGACCAACATGCTGCAAACTGAAACTGCTACAAGGTGTGTGTAGCATACAGAAAGAAGGCTTGTCGTTTCAAAGAAAGAAGAGGAAACCAAAATCCAGGTAGGGGAACGAGCACACCAGTATGGGAGATGTACATGTGGACAGTTTCAAGCACCAGCTCTTTGTGGACACTTGGAAACAGCGCTGTGAAAAAATTTCGTACGAAGCAGGATTTGGACAAAGTTGAAAGACCTTCCAAAACCAACCCTAAAGAACTGAGCCAAACAATGAATGTTGCAATAAGCTCCTCCAGAAAGGTGCTTCTATGACACAACTCCCGAGCAGGTAGCTACTTTCTGCACAGTACAAAATGCATACGAATTCCTGGCTGAAAACTCATTCCAGAAGGACGAAATGCATGTCTTTCTCTCAAAAGGAACACTCAGCCACTAGGCTTTTGCTTGCTCCTTCAAAGTCTTTGTCGAAACGTGTGTTTTCACTGCTGGAATACGTTTTAGGAAGCATTGTTTCAATCTCTTGCAAACCTCATGTTTCTTACACAATGTGGAAAACTAAGGAGTATGTTTCGCAAATCACTTGAAATCTAGGGAAACGCACACTGCATCACTCTTGCTCAAACACGCTCTTTCTCCTAATGTGTTGAGAACATTCAAGAAACCAGAAAACAAGGGCATTTTGCACTGAAACTCAGACGGGCATGTAGAGGAGGTCATTTCGTTTGGTAGTAGAGTGCAAAAGCATCATTGACTTCATGTTCTCGTTGAAACCCTTACATTTCCAAGTGAAAAGAAGTAGGACTTTCACAAAAAGATGTGTTTGCGTGTCTGTGGTGAAAGGAGCTCTAAGTTGTGTATTCAGTGCTGGAGAGTGACACACTCTACACAGGTTACACAGCGTTTTAGGAGCACCAACATGCTGCAAACTGGAACTGCTACAAGGTGTGTGTAGCATGCAGAAAGAAGGCTTGTCATTTCAAAGAAAGAAGAGAAAACCAAAATCCAGGTAGTGAAACGAGCACACCAGCATGGGAGATGTGCATGTGGACAGTTTCCAGGAGCAGCTCTTTGTGGACACTTGGAAAGAGCGCTGTGAAAAGATTTCATACGAAGCGGATTTGGACAAAGTTGAAAGACCTTCCAAAACCAACCCTAAAGAACTTAGCCAAACAAAGAATGTTGCAATAAGCTCCTCCAGGAAAGGTGCTTCTATGACACAACTCAAGAGCAGGTAGCTACATTCTGCACAGTACAAAATGCATATGAATTCCTGGCTGAAAACTCACTCCAGAAGGAACAAATGCTTGTGTTTCTCTCCGAAAGAACACTCAGCGACTATTCTTTCGCTTGCTCCTTCCAAGTCTTGGTAGAAACGTGTGTTTTCACTGCGGTAATACGTTTTAGGATGCATTGTTTCAATCTCTTGCAAGACTCATGTTGTTTCTTAGACAATGTGGAAACACAAGGAGTATGTTTCCCAATTCACTTGAAAGCCAGGAAAACGCACACTGCATCACTCTTCCTCAAACACGCTCTTTCACCTGATGCTTTGGGAATGTTCAAGAAAGCAGAAAAGAAGGGCATTTTGCAGTGAAATTCAGACGGGCATGTACAAAAGATCACTTCTATTCTTTGCAGAGTGCAAAAGCGTAATCGACTTCATGTTCTCAAAGAAACCCATATATTTTCCAAGGGACCTGAAGTAAGACTTTCACAAAAAGATGTGTTTGTGTGTCTGCTTTGAAAGGAGCTCTAAGTTGTGTATTCAGTGCTGTAGAATGACACACTCTACATAGAATTCTCAGCATTTTGGGGAGACCAACATGCTGCAAAGTGAAACTGCTACAAGGTGTGTGTAGCATACAGAAAGAAGGCTTGTCGTTTCAAAGAAAGAAGAGGAAACCAAAATCCAGGTAGGGGAACGAGCACACCAGTATGGGAGATGTACATGTGGACAGTTTCAAGCACCAGCTCTTTGTGGACACTTGGAAACAGCGCTGTGAAAAAATTTCGTACGAAGCAGGATTTGGACAAAGTTGAAAGACCTTCCAAAACCAACCCTAAAGAACTGAGCCAAACAATGAATGTTGCAATAAGCTCCTCCAGAAAGGTGCTTCTATGACACAACTCCCGAGCAGGTAGCTACTTTCTGCACAGTACAAAATGCATACGAATTCCTGGCTGAAAACTCATTCCAATTCCTGGCTGAAAACTCATTCCAGAAGGACGAAATGCATGTCTTTCTCTCAAAAGGAACACTCAGCCACTAGGCTTTTGCTTGCTCCTTCAAAGGCTTTGTCGAAACGTGTGTTTTCACTGCTGGAATACGTTTTAGGAAGCATTGTTTCAATCTCTTGCAAACCTCATGTTTCTTACACAATGTGGAAAACTAAGGAGTATGTTTCGCAAATCACTTGAAATCTAGGGAAACGCACACTGCATCACTCTTGCTCAAACACGCTCTTTCTCCTAATGTGTTGAGAACATTCAAGAAACCAGAAAACAAGGGCATTTTGCACTGAAACTCAGACGGGCATGTAGAGGAGGTCATTTCGTTTGGTAGTAGAGTGCAAAAGCATCATTGACTTCATGTTCTCGTTGAAACCCTTACATTTCCAAGTGAAAAGAAGTAGGACTTTCACAAAAAGATGTGTTTGCGTGTCTGTGGTGAAAGGAGCTCTAAGTTGTGTATTCAGTGCTGGAGAGTGACACACTCTACACAGGTTACACAGCGTTTTAGGAGCACCAACATGCTGCAAACTGGAACTGCTACAAGGTGTGTGTAGCATGCAGAAAGAAGGCTTGTCATTTCAAAGAAAGAAGAGAAAACCAAAATCCAGGTAGTGAAACGAGCACACCAGCATGGGAGATGTGCATGTGGACAGTTTCCAGGAGCAGCTCTTTGTGGACACTTGGAAAGAGCGCTGTGAAAAGATTTCATACGAAGCGGATTTGGACAAAGTTGAAAGACCTTCCAAAACCAACCCTAAAGAACTTAGCCAAACAAAGAATGTTGCAATAAGCTCCTCCAGGAAAGGTGCTTCCATGACACAACTCAAGAGCAGGTAGCTACATTCTGCACAGTACAAAATGCATATGAATTCCTGGCTGAAAACTCACTCCAGAAGGAACAAATGCTTGTGTTTCTCTCCGAAAGAACACTCAGCGACTATTCTTTCGCTTGCTCCTTCCAAGTCTTGGTAGAAACGTGTGTTTTCACTGCGGTAATACGTTTTAGGATGCATTGTTTCAATCTCTTGCAAGACTCATGTTGTTTCTTAGACAATGTGGAAACACAAGGAGTATGTTTCCCAGTTCACTTGAAAGCCAGGAAAACGCACACTGCATCACTCTTCCTCAAACACGCTCTTTCACCTGATGCTTTGGGAATGTTCAAGAAAGCAGAAAAGAAGGGCATTTTGCAGTGAAATTCAGACGGGCATGTACAAAAGATCACTTCTATTCTTTGCAGAGTGCAAAAGCGTAATCGACTTCATGTTCTCAAAGAAACCCATATATTTTCCAAGGGACCTGAAGTAAGACTTTCACAAAAAGATGTGTTTGTGTGTCTGCTTTGAAAGGAGCTCTAAGTTGTGTATTCAGTGCTGTAGAATGACACACGCTACATAGAATACTCAGCATTTTGGGGAGACCAACATGCTGCAAAGTGAAACTGCTACAAGGTGTGTGTAGCATACAGAAAGAAGGCTTGTCGTTTCAAAGAAAGAAGAGGAAACCAAAATCCAGGTAGGGGAACGAGCACACCAGTATGGGAGATGTACATGTGGACAGTTTCAAGCACCAGCTCTTTGTGGACACTTGGAAACAGCGCTGTGAAAAAATTTCGTACGAAGCAGGATTTGGACAAAGTTGAAAGACCTTCCAAAACCAACCCTAAAGAACTGAGCCAAACAATGAATGTTGCAATAAGCTCCTCCAGAAAGGTGCTTCTATGACACAACTCCCGAGCAGGTAGCTACTTTCTGCACAGTACAAAATGCATACGAATTCCTGGCTGAAAACTCATTCCAGAAGGACGAAATGCATGTCTTTCTCTCAAAAGGAACACTCAGCCACTAGGCTTTTGCTTGCTCCTTCAAAGGCTTTGTCGAAACGTGTGTTTTCACTGCTGGAATACGTTTTAGGAAGCATTGTTTCAATCTCTTGCAAACCTCATGTTTCTTACACAATGTGGAAAACTAAGGAGTATGTTTCGCAAATCACTTGAAATCTAGGGAAACGCACACTGCATCACTCTTGCTCAAACACGCTCTTTCTCCTAATGTGTTGAGAACATTCAAGAAACCAGAAAACAAGGGCATTTTGCACTGAAACTCAGACGGGCATGTAGAAGAGGTCTATTCTTTTGGTAGTAGAGTGCAAAAGCATCATTGACTTCATGTTCTCGTTGAAACCCTTACATTTCCAAGTGAAAAGAAGTAGGACTCTCACAAAAAGATGTGTTTGCGTGTCTGTGGTGAAAGGAGCTCTAAGTTGTGTATTCAGTGCTGGAGAGTGACACACTCTACACAGGTTACACAGCGTTTTAGGAGCACCAACATGCTGCAAACTGGAACTGCTACAAGGTGTGTGTAGCATGCAGAAAGAAGGCTTGTCATTTCAAAGAAAGAAGAGAAAACCAAAATCCAGGTAGTGAAACGAGCACACCAGCATGGGAGATGTGCATGTGGACAGTTTCCAGGAGCAGCTCTTTGTGGACACTTGGAAAGAGCGCTGTGAAAAGATTTCATACGAAGCGGATTTGGACAAAGTTGAAAGACCTTCCAAAACCAACCCTAAAGAACTTAGCCAAACAAAGAATGTTGCAATAAGCTCCTCCAGGAAAGGTGCTTCTATGACACAACTCAAGAGCAGGTAGCTACATTCTGCACAGTACAAAATGCATATGAATTCCTGGCTGAAAACTCACTCCAGAAGGAACAAATGCTTGTGTTTCTCTCCGAAAGAACACTCAGCGACTATTCTTTCGCTTGCTCCTTCCAAGTCTTGGTAGAAACGTGTGTTTTCACTGCGGTAATACGTTTTAGGATGCATTGTTTCAATCTCTTGCAAGACTCATGTTGTTTCTTAGACAATGTGGAAACACAAGGAGTATGTTTCCCAATTCACTTGAAAGCCAGGAAAACGCACACTGCATCACTCTTCCTCAAACACGCTCTTTCACCTGATGCTTTGGGAATGTTCAAGAAAGCAGAAAAGAAGGGCATTTTGCAGTGAAATTCAGACGGGCATGTACAAAAGATCACTTCTATTCTTTGCAGAGTGCAAAAGCGTAATCGACTTCATGTTCTCAAAGAAACCCATATATTTTCCAAGGGACCTGAAGTAAGACTTTCACAAAAAGATGTGTTTGTGTGTCTGCTTTGAAAGGAGCTCTAAGTTGTGTATTCAGTGCTGTAGAATGACACACTCTACATAGAATACTCAGCATTTTGGGGAGACCAACATGCTGCAAAGTGAAACTGCTACAAGGTGTGTGTAGCATACAGAAAGAAGGCTTGTCGTTTCAAAGAAAGAAGAGGAAACCAAAATCCAGGTAGGGGAACGAGCACACCAGTATGGGAGATGTACATGTGGACAGTTTCAAGCACCAGCTCTTTGTGGACACTTGGAAACAGCGCTGTGAAAAAATTTCGTACGAAGCAGGATTTGGACAAAGTTGAAAGACCTTCCAAAACCAACCCTAAAGAACTGAGCCAAACAATGAATGTTGCAATAAGCTCCTCCAGAAAGGTGCTTCTATGACACAACTCCCGAGCAGGTAGCTACTTTCTGCACAGTACAAAATGCATACGAATTCCTGGCTGAAAACTCATTCCAATTCCTGGCTGAAAACTCATTCCAGAAGGACGAAATGCATGTCTTTCTCTCAAAAGGAACACTCAGCCACTAGGCTTTTGCTTGCTCCTTCAAAGGCTTTGTCGAAACGTGTGTTTTCACTGCTGGAATACGTTTTAGGAAGCATTGTTTCAATCTCTTGCAAACCTCATGTTTCTTACACAATGTGGAAAACTAAGGAGTATGTTTCGCAAATCACTTGAAATCTAGGGAAACGCACACTGCATCACTCTTGCTCAAACACGCTCTTTCTCCTAATGTGTTGAGAACATTCAAGAAACCAGAAAACAAGGGCATTTTGCACTGAAACTCAGACGGGCATGTAGAGGAGGTCATTTCGTTTGGTAGTAGATTGCAAAAGCATCATTGACTTCATGTTCTCGTTGAAACCCTTACATTTCCAAGTGAAAAGAAGTAGGACTTTCACAAAAAGATGTGTTTGCGTGTCTGTGGTGAAAGGAGCTCTAAGTTGTGTATTCAGTGCTGGAGAGTGACACACTCTACACAGGTTACACAGCGTTTTAGGAGCACCAACATGCTGCAAACTGGAACTGCTACAAGGTGTGTGTAGCATGCAGAAAGAAGGCTTGTCATTTCAAAGAAAGAAGAGAAAACCAAAATCCAGGTAGTGAAACGAGCACACCAGCATGGGAGATGTGCATGTGGACAGTTTCCAGGAGCAGCTCTTTGTGGACACTTGGAAAGAGCGCTGTGAAAAGATTTCATACGAAGCGGATTTGGACAAAGTTGAAAGACCTTCCAAAACCAACCCTAAAGAACTTAGCCAAACAAAGAATGTTGCAATAAGCTCCTCCAGGAAAGGTGCTTCTATGACACAACTCAAGAGCAGGTAGCTACATTCTGCACAGTACAAAATGCATATGAATTCCTGGCTGAAAACTCACTCCAGAAGGAACAAATGCTTGTGTTTCTCTCCGAAAGAACACTCAGCGACTATTCTTTCGCTTGCTCCTTCCAAGTCTTGGTAGAAACGTGTGTTTTCACTGCGGTAATACGTTTTAGGATGCATTGTTTCAATCTCTTGCAAGACTCATGTTGTTTCTTAGACAATGTGGAAACACAAGGAGTATGTTTCCCAATTCACTTGAAAGCCAGGAAAACGCACACTGCATCACTCTTCCTCAAACACGCTCTTTCACCTGATGCTTTGGGAATGTTCAAGAAAGCAGAAAAGAAGGGCATTTTGCAGTGAAATTCAGACGGGCATGTACAAAAGATCACTTCTATTCTTTGCAGAGTGCAAAAGCGTAATCGACTTCATGTTCTCAAAGAAACCCATATATTTTCCAAGGGACCTGAAGTAAGACTTTCACAAAAAGATGTGTTTGTGTGTCTGCTTTGAAAGGAGCTCTAAGTTGTGTATTCAGTGCTGTAGAATGACACACTCTACATAGAATACTCAGCATTTTGGGGAGACCAACATGCTGCAAACTGAAACTGCTACAAGGTGTGTGTAGCATACAGAAAGAAGGCTTGTCGTTTCAAAGAAAGAAGAGGAAACCAAAATCCAGGTAGGGGAACGAGCACACCAGTATGGGAGATGTACATGTGGACAGTTTCAAGCACCAGCTCTTTGTGGACACTTGGAAACAGCGCTGTGAAAAAATTTCGTACGAAGCAGGATTTGGACAAAGTTGAAAGACCTTCCAAAACCAACCCTAAAGAACTGAGCCAAACAATGAATGTTGCAATAAGCTCCTCCAGAAAGGTGCTTCTATGACACAACTCCCGAGCAGGTAGCTACTTTCTGCACAGTACAAAATGCATACGAATTCCTGGCTGAAAACTCATTCCAGAAGGACGAAATGCATGTCTTTCTCTCAAAAGGAACACTCAGCCACTAGGCTTTTGCTTGCTCCTTCAAAGTCTTTGTCGAAACGTGTGTTTTCACTGCTGGAATACGTTTTAGGAAGCATTGTTTCAATCTCTTGCAAACCTCATGTTTCTTACACAACGTGGAAAACTAAGGAGTATGTTTCGCAAATCACTTGAAATCTAGGGAAACGCACACTGCATCACTCTTGCTCAAACACGCTCTTTCTCCTAATGTGTTGAGAACATTCAAGAAACCAGAAAACAAGGGCATTTTGCACTGAAACTCAGACGGGCATGTAGAGAGGGTCATTTCGTTTGGTAGTAGAGTGCAAAAGCATCATTGACTTCATGTTCTCGTTGAAACCCTTACATTTCCAAGTGAAAAGAAGTAGGACTTTCACAAAAAGATGTGTTTGCGTGTCTGTGGTGAAAGGAGCTCTAAGTTGTGTATTCAGTGCTGGAGAGTGACACACTCTACACAGGTTACACAGCGTTTTAGGAGCACCAACATGCTGCAAACTGGAACTGCTACAAGGTGTGTGTAGCATGCAGAAAGAAGGCTTGTCATTTCAAAGAAAGAAGAGAAAACCAAAATCCAGGTAGTGAAACGAGCACACCAGCATGGGAGATGTGCATGTGGACAGTTTCCAGGAGCAGCTCTTTGTGGACACTTGGAAAGAGCGCTGTGAAAAGATTTCATACGAAGCGGATTTGGACAAAGTTGAAAGACCTTCCAAAACCAACCCTAAAGAACTTAGCCAAACAAAGAATGTTGCAATAAGCTCCTCCAGGAAAGGTGCTTCCATGACACAACTCAAGAGCAGGTAGCTACATTCTGCACAGTACAAAATGCATATGAATTCCTGGCTGAAAACTCACTCCAGAAGGAACAAATGCTTGTGTTTCTCTCCGAAAGAACACTCAGCGACTATTCTTTCGCTTGCTCCTTCCAAGTCTTGGTAGAAACGTGTGTTTTCACTGCGGTAATACGTTTTAGGATGCATTGTTTCAATCTCTTGCAAGACTCATGTTGTTTCTTAGACAATGTGGAAACACAAGGAGTATGTTTCCCAGTTCACTTGAAAGCCAGGAAAACGCACACTGCATCACTCTTCCTCAAACACGCTCTTTCACCTGATGCTTTGGGAATGTTCAAGAAAGCAGAAAAGAAGGGCATTTTGCAGTGAAATTCAGACGGGCATGTACAAAAGATCACTTCTATTCTTTGCAGAGTGCAAAAGCGTAATCGACTTCATGTTCTCAAAGAAACCCATATATTTTCCAAGGGACCTGAAGTAAGACTTTCACAAAAAGATGTGTTTGTGTGTCTGCTTTGAAAGGAGCTCTAAGTTGTGTATTCAGTGCTGTAGAATGACACACTCTACATAGAATACTCAGCATTTTGGGGAGACCAACATGCTGCAAAGTGAAACTGCTACAAGGTGTGTGTAGCATACAGAAAGAAGGCTTGTCGTTTCAAAGAAAGAAGAGGAAACCAAAATCCAGGTAGGGGAACGAGCACACCAGTATGGGAGATGTACATGTGGACAGTTTCAAGCACCAGCTCTTTGTGGACACTTGGAAACAGCGCTGTGAAAAAATTTCGTACGAAGCAGGATTTGGACAAAGTTGAAAGACCTTCCAAAACCAACCCTAAAGAACTGAGCCAAACAATGAATGTTGCAATAAGCTCCTCCAGAAAGGTGCTTCTATGACACAACTCCCGAGCAGGTAGCTACTTTCTGCACAGTACAAAATGCATACGAATTCCTGGCTGAAAACTCATTCCAGAAGGACGAAATGCATGTCTTTCTCTCAAAAGGAACACTCAGCCACTAGGCTTTTGCTTGCTCCTTCAAAGTCTTTGTCGAAACGTGTGTTTTCACTGCTGGAATACGTTTTAGGAAGCATTGTTTCAATCTCTTGCAAACCTCATGTTTCTTACACAACGTGGAAAACTAAGGAGTATGTTTCGCAAATCACTTGAAATCTAGGGAAACGCACACTGCATCACTCTTGCTCAAACACGCTCTTTCTCCTAATGTGTTGAGAACATTCAAGAAACCAGAAAACAAGGGCATTTTGCACTGAAACTCAGACGGGCATGTAGAGAGGGTCATTTCGTTTGGTAGTAGAGTGCAAAAGCATCATTGACTTCATGTTCTCGTTGAAACCCTTACATTTCCAAGTGAAAAGAAGTAGGACTTTCACAAAAAGATGTGTTTGCGTGTCTGTGGTGAAAGGAGCTCTAAGTTGTGTATTCAGTGCTGGAGAGTGACACACTCTACACAGGTTACACAGCGTTTTAGGAGCACCAACATGCTGCAAACTGGAACTGCTACAAGGTGTGTGTAGCATGCAGAAAGAAGGCTTGTCATTTCAAAGAAAGAAGAGAAAACCAAAATCCAGGTAGTGAAACGAGCACACCAGCATGGGAGATGTGCATGTGGACAGTTTCCAGGAGCAGCTCTTTGTGGACACTTGGAAAGAGCGCTGTGAAAAGATTTCATACGAAGCGGATTTGGACAAAGTTGAAAGACCTTCCAAAACCAACCCTAAAGAACTTAGCCAAACAAAGAATGTTGCAATAAGCTCCTCCAGGAAAGGTGCTTCCATGACACAACTCAAGAGCAGGTAGCTACATTCTGCACAGTACAAAATGCATATGAATTCCTGGCTGAAAACTCACTCCAGAAGGAACAAATGCTTGTGTTTCTCTCCGAAAGAACACTCAGCGACTATTCTTTCGCTTGCTCCTTCCAAGTCTTGGTAGAAACGTGTGTTTTCACTGCGGTAATACGTTTTAGGATGCATTGTTTCAATCTCTTGCAAGACTCATGTTGTTTCTTAGACAATGTGGAAACACAAGGAGTATGTTTCCCAGTTCACTTGAAATCCAGGAAAACGCACACTGCATCACTCTTCCTCAAACACGCTCTTTCACCTGATGCTTTGGGAATGTTCAAGAAAGCAGAAAAGAAGGGCATTTTGCAGTGAAATTCAGACGGGCATGTACAAAAGATCACTTCTATTCTTTGCAGAGTGCAAAAGCGTAATCGACTTCATGTTCTCAAAGAAACCCATATATTTTCCAAGGGACCTGAAGTAAGACTTTCACAAAAAGATGTGTTTGTGTGTCTGCTTTGAAAGGAGCTCTAAGTTGTGTATTCAGTGCTGTAGAATGACACACTCTACATAGAATACTCAGCATTTTGGGGAGACCAACATGCTGCAAACTGAAACTGCTACAAGGTGTGTGTAGCATACAGAAAGAAGGCTTGTCGTTTCAAAGAAAGAAGAGGAAACCAAAATCCAGGTAGGGGAACGAGCACACCAGTATGGGAGATGTACATGTGGACAGTTTCAAGCACCAGCTCTTTGTGGACACTTGGAAACAGCGCTGTGAAAAAATTTCGTACGAAGCAGGATTTGGACAAAGTTGAAAGACCTTCCAAAACCAACCCTAAAGAACTGAGCCAAACAATGAATGTTGCAATAAGCTCCTCCAGAAAGGTGCTTCTATGACACAACTCCCGAGCAGGTAGCTACTTTCTGCACAGTACAAAATGCATACGAATTCCTGGCTGAAAACTCATTCCAGAAGGACGAAATGCATGTCTTTCTCTCAAAAGGAACACTCAGCCACTAGGCTTTTGCTTGCTCCTTCAAAGTCTTTGTCGAAACGTGTGTTTTCACTGCTGGAATACGTTTTAGGAAGCATTGTTTCAATCTCTTGCAAACCTCATGTTTCTTACACAACGTGGAAAACTAAGGAGTATGTTTCGCAAATCACTTGAAATCTAGGGAAACGCACACTGCATCACTCTTGCTCAAACACGCTCTTTCTCCTAATGTGTTGAGAACATTCAAGAAACCAGAAAACAAGGGCATTTTGCACTGAAACTCAGACGGGCATGTAGAGAGGGTCATTTCGTTTGGTAGTAGAGTGCAAAAGCATCATTGACTTCATGTTCTCGTTGAAACCCTTACATTTCCAAGTGAAAAGAAGTAGGACTTTCACAAAAAGATGTGTTTGCGTGTCTGTGGTGAAAGGAGCTCTAAGTTGTGTATTCAGTGCTGGAGAGTGACACACTCTACACAGGTTACACAGCGTTTTAGGAGCACCAACATGCTGCAAACTGGAACTGCTACAAGGTGTGTGTAGCATGCAGAAAGAAGGCTTGTCATTTCAAAGAAAGAAGAGAAAACCAAAATCCAGGTAGTGAAACGAGCACACCAGCATGGGAGATGTGCATGTGGACAGTTTCCAGGAGCAGCTCTTTGTGGACACTTGGAAAGAGCGCTGTGAAAAGATTTCATACGAAGCGGATTTGGACAAAGTTGAAAGACCTTCCAAAACCAACCCTAAAGAACTTAGCCAAACAAAGAATGTTGCAATAAGCTCCTCCAGGAAAGGTGCTTCCATGACACAACTCAAGAGCAGGTAGCTACATTCTGCACAGTACAAAATGCATATGAATTCCTGGCTGAAAACTCACTCCAGAAGGAACAAATGCTTGTGTTTCTCTCCGAAAGAACACTCAGCGACTATTCTTTCGCTTGCTCCTTCCAAGTCTTGGTAGAAACGTGTGTTTTCACTGCGGTAATACGTTTTAGGATGCATTGTTTCAATCTCTTGCAAGACTCATGTTGTTTCTTAGACAATGTGGAAACACAAGGAGTATGTTTCCCAGTTCACTTGAAATCCAGGAAAACGCACACTGCATCACTCTTCCTCAAACACGCTCTTTCACCTGATGCTTTGGGAATGTTCAAGAAAGCAGAAAAGAAGGGCATTTTGCAGTGAAATTCAGACGGGCATGTACAAAAGATCACTTCTATTCTTTGCAGAGTGCAAAAGCGTAATCGACTTCATGTTCTCAAAGAAACCCATATATTTTCCAAGGGACCTGAAGTAAGACTTTCACAAAAAGATGTGTTTGTGTGTCTGCTTTGAAAGGAGCTCTAAGTTGTGTATTCAGTGCTGTAGAATGACACACTCTACATAGAATACTCAGCATTTTGGGGAGACCAACATGCTGCAAACTGAAACTGCTACAAGGTGTGTGTAGCATACAGAAAGAAGGCTTGTCGTTTCAAAGAAAGAAGAGGAAACCAAAATCCAGGTAGGGGAACGAGCACACCAGTATGGGAGATGTACATGTGGACAGTTTCAAGCACCAGCTCTTTGTGGACACTTGGAAACAGCGCTGTGAAAAAATTTCGTACGAAGCAGGATTTGGACAAAGTTGAAAGACCTTCCAAAACCAACCCTAAAGAACTGAGCCAAACAATGAATGTTGCAATAAGCTCCTCCAGAAAGGTGCTTCTATGACACAACTCCCGAGCAGGTAGCTACTTTCTGCACAGTACAAAATGCATACGAATTCCTGGCTGAAAACTCATTCCAGAAGGACGAAATGCATGTCTTTCTCTCAAAAGGAACACTCAGCCACTAGGCTTTTGCTTGCTCCTTCAAAGTCTTTGTCGAAACGTGTGTTTTCACTGCTGGAATACGTTTTAGGAAGCATTGTTTCAATCTCTTGCAAACCTCATGTTTCTTACACAACGTGGAAAACTAAGGAGTATGTTTCGCAAATCACTTGAAATCTAGGGAAACGCACACTGCATCACTCTTGCTCAAACACGCTCTTTCTCCTAATGTGTTGAGAACATTCAAGAAACCAGAAAACAAGGGCATTTTGCACTGAAACTCAGACGGGCATGTAGAGAGGGTCATTTCGTTTGGTAGTAGAGTGCAAAAGCATCATTGACTTCATGTTCTCGTTGAAACCCTTACATTTCCAAGTGAAAAGAAGTAGGACTTTCACAAAAAGATGTGTTTGCGTGTCTGTGGTGAAAGGAGCTCTAAGTTGTGTATTCAGTGCTGGAGAGTGACACACTCTACACAGGTTACACAGCGTTTTAGGAGCACCAACATGCTGCAAACTGGAACTGCTACAAGGTGTGTGTAGCATGCAGAAAGAAGGCTTGTCATTTCAAAGAAAGAAGAGAAAACCAAAATCCAGGTAGTGAAACGAGCACACCAGCATGGGAGATGTGCATGTGGACAGTTTCCAGGAGCAGCTCTTTGTGGACACTTGGAAAGAGCGCTGTGAAAAGATTTCATACGAAGCGGATTTGGACAAAGTTGAAAGACCTTCCAAAACCAACCCTAAAGAACTTAGCCAAACAAAGAATGTTGCAATAAGCTCCTCCAGGAAAGGTGCTTCCATGACACAACTCAAGAGCAGGTAGCTACATTCTGCACAGTACAAAATGCATATGAATTCCTGGCTGAAAACTCACTCCAGAAGGAACAAATGCTTGTGTTTCTCTCCGAAAGAACACTCAGCGACTATTCTTTCGCTTGCTCCTTCCAAGTCTTGGTAGAAACGTGTGTTTTCACTGCGGTAATACGTTTTAGGATGCATTGTTTCAATCTCTTGCAAGACTCATGTTGTTTCTTAGACAATGTGGAAACACAAGGAGTATGTTTCCCAGTTCACTTGAAATCCAGGAAAACGCACACTGCATCACTCTTCCTCAAACACGCTCTTTCACCTGATGCTTTGGGAATGTTCAAGAAAGCAGAAAAGAAGGGCATTTTGCAGTGAAATTCAGACGGGCATGTACAAAAGATCACTTCTATTCTTTGCAGAGTGCAAAAGCGTAATCGACTTCATGTTCTCAAAGAAACCCATATATTTTCCAAGGGACCTGAAGTAAGACTTTCACAAAAAGATGTGTTTGTGTGTCTGCTTTGAAAGGAGCTCTAAGTTGTGTATTCAGTGCTGTAGAATGACACACTCTACATAGAATACTCAGCATTTTGGGGAGACCAACATGCTGCAAAGTGAAACTGCTACAAGGTGTGTGTAGCATACAGAAAGAAGGCTTGTCGTTTCAAAGAAAGAAGAGGAAACCAAAATCCAGGTAGGGGAACGAGCACACCAGTATGGGAGATGTACATGTGGACAGTTTCAAGCACCAGCTCTTTGTGGACACTTGGAAACAGCGCTGTGAAAAAATTTCGTACGAAGCAGGATTTGGACAAAGTTGAAAGACCTTCCAAAACCAACCCTAAAGAACTGAGCCAAACAATGAATGTTGCAATAAGCTCCTCCAGAAAGGTGCTTCTATGACACAACTCCCGAGCAGGTAGCTACTTTCTGCACAGTACAAAATGCATACGAATTCCTGGCTGAAAACTCATTCCAGAAGGACGAAATGCATGTCTTTCTCTCAAAAGGAACACTCAGCCACTAGGCTTTTGCTTGCTCCTTCAAAGTCTTTGTCGAAACGTGTGTTTTCACTGCTGGAATACGTTTTAGGAAGCATTGTTTCAATCTCTTGCAAACCTCATGTTTCTTACACAACGTGGAAAACTAAGGAGTATGTTTCGCAAATCACTTGAAATCTAGGGAAACGCACACTGCATCACTCTTGCTCAAACACGCTCTTTCTCCTAATGTGTTGAGAACATTCAAGAAACCAGAAAACAAGGGCATTTTGCACTGAAACTCAGACGGGCATGTAGAGGAGGTCATTTCGTTTGGTAGTAGAGTGCAAAAGCATCATTGACTTCATGTTCTCGTTGAAACCCTTACATTTCCAAGTGAAAAGAAGTAGGACTTTCACAAAAAGATGTGTTTGCGTGTCTGTGGTGAAAGGAGCTCTAAGTTGTGTATTCAGTGCTGGAGAGTGACACACTCTACACAGGTTACACAGCGTTTTAGGAGCACCAACATGCTGCAAACTGGAACTGCTACAAGGTGTGTGTAGCATGCAGAAAGAAGGCTTGTCATTTCAAAGAAAGAAGAGAAAACCAAAATCCAGGTAGTGAAACGAGCACACCAGCATGGGAGATGTGCATGTGGACAGTTTCCAGGAGCAGCTCTTTGTGGACACTTGGAAAGAGCGCTGTGAAAAGATTTCATACGAAGCGGATTTGGACAAAGTTGAAAGACCTTCCAAAACCAACCCTAAAGAACTTAGCCAAACAAAGAATGTTGCAATAAGCTCCTCCAGGAAAGGTGCTTCCATGACACAACTCAAGAGCAGGTAGCTACATTCTGCACAGTACAAAATGCATATGAATTCCTGGCTGAAAACTCACTCCAGAAGGAACAAATGCTTGTGTTTCTCTCCGAAAGAACACTCAGCGACTATTCTTTCGCTTGCTCCTTCCAAGTCTTGGTAGAAACGTGTGTTTTCACTGCGGTAATACGTTTTAGGATGCATTGTTTCAATCTCTTGCAAGACTCATGTTGTTTCTTAGACAATGTGGAAACACAAGGAGTATGTTTCCCAGTTCACTTGAAATCCAGGAAAACGCACACTGCATCACTCTTCCTCAAACACGCTCTTTCACCTGATGCTTTGGGAATGTTCAAGAAAGCAGAAAAGAAGGGCATTTTGCAGTGAAATTCAGACGGGCATGTACAAAAGATCACTTCTATTCTTTGCAGAGTGCAAAAGCGTAATCGACTTCATGTTCTCAAAGAAACCCATATATTTTCCAAGGGACCTGAAGTAAGACTTTCACAAAAAGATGTGTTTGTGTGTCTGCTTTGAAAGGAGCTCTAAGTTGTGTATTCAGTGCTGTAGAATGACACACTCTACATAGAATACTCAGCATTTTGGGGAGACCAACATGCTGCAAAGTGAAACTGCTACAAGGTGTGTGTAGCATACAGAAAGAAGGCTTGTCGTTTCAAAGAAAGAAGAGGAAACCAAAATCCAGGTAGGGGAACGAGCACACCAGTATGGGAGATGTACATGTGGACAGTTTCAAGCACCAGCTCTTTGTGGACACTTGGAAACAGCGCTGTGAAAAAATTTCGTACGAAGCAGGATTTGGACAAAGTTGAAAGACCTTCCAAAACCAACCCTAAAGAACTGAGCCAAACAATGAATGTTGCAATAAGCTCCTCCAGAAAGGTGCTTCTATGACACAACTCCCGAGCAGGTAGCTACTTTCTGCACAGTACAAAATGCATACGAATTCCTGGCTGAAAACTCATTCCAGAAGGACGAAATGCATGTCTTTCTCTCAAAAGGAACACTCAGCCACTAGGCTTTTGCTTGCTCCTTCAAAGTCTTTGTCGAAACGTGTGTTTTCACTGCTGGAATACGTTTTAGGAAGCATTGTTTCAATCTCTTGCAAACCTCATGTTTCTTACACAACGTGGAAAACTAAGGAGTATGTTTCGCAAATCACTTGAAATCTAGGGAAACGCACACTGCATCACTCTTGCTCAAACACGCTCTTTCTCCTAATGTGTTGAGAACATTCAAGAAACCAGAAAACAAGGGCATTTTGCACTGAAACTCAGACGGGCATGTAGAGAGGGTCATTTCGTTTGGTAGTAGAGTGCAAAAGCATCATTGACTTCATGTTCTCGTTGAAACCCTTACATTTCCAAGTGAAAAGAAGTAGGACTTTCACAAAAAGATGTGTTTGCGTGTCTGTGGTGAAAGGAGCTCTAAGTTGTGTATTCAGTGCTGGAGAGTGACACACTCTACACAGGTTACACAGCGTTTTAGGAGCACCAACATGCTGCAAACTGGAACTGCTACAAGGTGTGTGTAGCATGCAGAAAGAAGGCTTGTCATTTCAAAGAAAGAAGAGAAAACCAAAATCCAGGTAGTGAAACGAGCACACCAGCATGGGAGATGTGCATGTGGACAGTTTCCAGGAGCAGCTCTTTGTGGACACTTGGAAAGAGCGCTGTGAAAAGATTTCATACGAAGCGGATTTGGACAAAGTTGAAAGACCTTCCAAAACCAACCCTAAAGAACTTAGCCAAACAAAGAATGTTGCAATAAGCTCCTCCAGGAAAGGTGCTTCCATGACACAACTCAAGAGCAGGTAGCTACATTCTGCACAGTACAAAATGCATATGAATTCCTGGCTGAAAACTCACTCCAGAAGGAACAAATGCTTGTGTTTCTCTCCGAAAGAACACTCAGCGACTATTCTTTCGCTTGCTCCTTCCAAGTCTTGGTAGAAACGTGTGTTTTCACTGCGGTAATACGTTTTAGGATGCATTGTTTCAATCTCTTGCAAGACTCATGTTGTTTCTTAGACAATGTGGAAACACAAGGAGTATGTTTCCCAGTTCACTTGAAAGCCAGGAAAACGCACACTGCATCACTCTTCCTCAAACACGCTCTTTCACCTGATGCTTTGGGAATGTTCAAGAAAGCAGAAAAGAAGGGCATTTTGCAGTGAAATTCAGACGGGCATGTACAAAAGATCACTTCTATTCTTTGCAGAGTGCAAAAGCGTAATCGACTTCATGTTCTCAAAGAAACCCATATATTTTCCAAGGGACCTGAAGTAAGACTTTCACAAAAAGATGTGTTTGTGTGTCTGCTTTGAAAGGAGCTCTAAGTTGTGTATTCAGTGCTGTAGAATGACACACTCTACATAGAATACTCAGCATTTTGGGGAGACCAACATGCTGCAAACTGAAACTGCTACAAGGTGTGTGTAGCATACAGAAAGAAGGCTTGTCGTTTCAAAGAAAGAAGAGGAAACCAAAATCCAGGTAGGGGAACGAGCACACCAGTATGGGAGATGTACATGTGGACAGTTTCAAGCACCAGCTCTTTGTGGACACTTGGAAACAGCGCTGTGAAAAAATTTCGTACGAAGCAGGATTTGGACAAAGTTGAAAGACCTTCCAAAACCAACCCTAAAGAACTGAGCCAAACAATGAATGTTGCAATAAGCTCCTCCAGAAAGGTGCTTCTATGACACAACTCCCGAGCAGGTAGCTACTTTCTGCACAGTACAAAATGCATACGAATTCCTGGCTGAAAACTCATTCCAGAAGGACGAAATGCATGTCTTTCTCTCAAAAGGAACACTCAGCCACTAGGCTTTTGCTTGCTCCTTCAAAGTCTTTGTCGAAACGTGTGTTTTCACTGCTGGAATACGTTTTAGGAAGCATTGTTTCAATCTCTTGCAAACCTCATGTTTCTTACACAACGTGGAAAACTAAGGAGTATGTTTCGCAAATCACTTGAAATCTAGGGAAACGCACACTGCATCACTCTTGCTCAAACACGCTCTTTCTCCTAATGTGTTGAGAACATTCAAGAAACCAGAAAACAAGGGCATTTTGCACTGAAACTCAGACGGGCATGTAGAGGAGGTCATTTCGTTTGGTAGTAGAGTGCAAAAGCATCATTGACTTCATGTTCTCGTTGAAACCCTTACATTTCCAAGTGAAAAGAAGTAGGACTTTCACAAAAAGATGTGTTTGCGTGTCTGTGGTGAAAGGAGCTCTAAGTTGTGTATTCAGTGCTGGAGAGTGACACACTCTACACAGGTTACACAGCGTTTTAGGAGCACCAACATGCTGCAAACTGGAACTGCTACAAGGTGTGTGTAGCATGCAGAAAGAAGGCTTGTCATTTCAAAGAAAGAAGAGAAAACCAAAATCCAGGTAGTGAAACGAGCACACCAGCATGGGAGATGTGCATGTGGACAGTTTCCAGGAGCAGCTCTTTGTGGACACTTGGAAAGAGCGCTGTGAAAAGATTTCATACGAAGCGGATTTGGACAAAGTTGAAAGACCTTCCAAAACCAACCCTAAAGAACTTAGCCAAACAAAGAATGTTGCAATAAGCTCCTCCAGGAAAGGTGCTTCCATGACACAACTCAAGAGCAGGTAGCTACATTCTGCACAGTACAAAATGCATATGAATTCCTGGCTGAAAACTCACTCCAGAAGGAACAAATGCTTGTGTTTCTCTCCGAAAGAACACTCAGCGACTATTCTTTCGCTTGCTCCTTCCAAGTCTTGGTAGAAACGTGTGTTTTCACTGCGGTAATACGTTTTAGGATGCATTGTTTCAATCTCTTGCAAGACTCATGTTGTTTCTTAGACAATGTGGAAACACAAGGAGTATGTTTCCCAGTTCACTTGAAAGCCAGGAAAACGCACACTGCATCACTCTTCCTCAAACACGCTCTTTCACCTGATGCTTTGGGAATGTTCAAGAAAGCAGAAAAGAAGGGCATTTTGCAGTGAAATTCAGACGGGCATGTACAAAAGATCACTTCTATTCTTTGCAGAGTGCAAAAGCGTAATCGACTTCATGTTCTCAAAGAAACCCATATATTTTCCAAGGGACCTGAAGTAAGACTTTCACAAAAAGATGTGTTTGTGTGTCTGCTTTGAAAGGAGCTCTAAGTTGTGTATTCAGTGCTGTAGAATGACACACTCTACATAGAATACTCAGCATTTTGGGGAGACCAACATGCTGCAAACTGAAACTGCTACAAGGTGTGTGTAGCATACAGAAAGAAGGCTTGTCGTTTCAAAGAAAGAAGAGGAAACCAAAATCCAGGTAGGGGAACGAGCACACCAGTATGGGAGATGTACATGTGGACAGTTTCAAGCACCAGCTCTTTGTGGACACTTGGAAACAGCGCTGTGAAAAAATTTCGTACGAAGCAGGATTTGGACAAAGTTGAAAGACCTTCCAAAACCAACCCTAAAGAACTGAGCCAAACAATGAATGTTGCAATAAGCTCCTCCAGAAAGGTGCTTCTATGACACAACTCCCGAGCAGGTAGCTACTTTCTGCACAGTACAAAATGCATACGAATTCCTGGCTGAAAACTCATTCCAGAAGGACGAAATGCATGTCTTTCTCTCAAAAGGAACACTCAGCCACTAGGCTTTTGCTTGCTCCTTCAAAGTCTTTGTCGAAACGTGTGTTTTCACTGCTGGAATACGTTTTAGGAAGCATTGTTTCAATCTCTTGCAAACCTCATGTTTCTTACACAACGTGGAAAACTAAGGAGTATGTTTCGCAAATCACTTGAAATCTAGGGAAACGCACACTGCATCACTCTTGCTCAAACACGCTCTTTCTCCTAATGTGTTGAGAACATTCAAGAAACCAGAAAACAAGGGCATTTTGCACTGAAACTCAGACGGGCATGTAGAGGAGGTCATTTCGTTTGGTAGTAGAGTGCAAAAGCATCATTGACTTCATGTTCTCGTTGAAACCCTTACATTTCCAAGTGAAAAGAAGTAGGACTTTCACAAAAAGATGTGTTTGCGTGTCTGTGGTGAAAGGAGCTCTAAGTTGTGTATTCAGTGCTGGAGAGTGACACACTCTACACAGGTTACACAGCGTTTTAGGAGCACCAACATGCTGCAAACTGGAACTGCTACAAGGTGTGTGTAGCATGCAGAAAGAAGGCTTGTCATTTCAAAGAAAGAAGAGAAAACCAAAATCCAGGTAGTGAAACGAGCACACCAGCATGGGAGATGTGCATGTGGACAGTTTCCAGGAGCAGCTCTTTGTGGACACTTGGAAAGAGCGCTGTGAAAAGATTTCATACGAAGCGGATTTGGACAAAGTTGAAAGACCTTCCAAAACCAACCCTAAAGAACTTAGCCAAACAAAGAATGTTGCAATAAGCTCCTCCAGGAAAGGTGCTTCCATGACACAACTCAAGAGCAGGTAGCTACATTCTGCACAGTACAAAATGCATATGAATTCCTGGCTGAAAACTCACTCCAGAAGGAACAAATGCTTGTGTTTCTCTCCGAAAGAACACTCAGCGACTATTCTTTCGCTTGCTCCTTCCAAGTCTTGGTAGAAACGTGTGTTTTCACTGCGGTAATACGTTTTAGGATGCATTGTTTCAATCTCTTGCAAGACTCATGTTGTTTCTTAGACAATGTGGAAACACAAGGAGTATGTTTCCCAGTTCACTTGAAAGCCAGGAAAACGCACACTGCATCACTCTTCCTCAAACACGCTCTTTCACCTGATGCTTTGGGAATGTTCAAGAAAGCAGAAAAGAAGGGCATTTTGCAGTGAAATTCAGACGGGCATGTACAAAAGATCACTTCTATTCTTTGCAGAGTGCAAAAGCGTAATCGACTTCATGTTCTCAAAGAAACCCATATATTTTCCAAGGGACCTGAAGTAAGACTTTCACAAAAAGATGTGTTTGTGTGTCTGCTTTGAAAGGAGCTCTAAGTTGTGTATTCAGTGCTGTAGAATGACACACTCTACATAGAATACTCAGCATTTTGGGGAGACCAACATGCTGCAAACTGAAACTGCTACAAGGTGTGTGTAGCATACAGAAAGAAGGCTTGTCGTTTCAAAGAAAGAAGAGGAAACCAAAATCCAGGTAGGGGAACGAGCACACCAGTATGGGAGATGTACATGTGGACAGTTTCAAGCACCAGCTCTTTGTGGACACTTGGAAACAGCGCTGTGAAAAAATTTCGTACGAAGCAGGATTTGGACAAAGTTGAAAGACCTTCCAAAACCAACCCTAAAGAACTGAGCCAAACAATGAATGTTGCAATAAGCTCCTCCAGAAAGGTGCTTCTATGACACAACTCCCGAGCAGGTAGCTACTTTCTGCACAGTACAAAATGCATACGAATTCCTGGCTGAAAACTCATTCCAGAAGGACGAAATGCATGTCTTTCTCTCAAAAGGAACACTCAGCCACTAGGCTTTTGCTTGCTCCTTCAAAGTCTTTGTCGAAACGTGTGTTTTCACTGCTGGAATACGTTTTAGGAAGCATTGTTTCAATCTCTTGCAAACCTCATGTTTCTTACACAACGTGGAAAACTAAGGAGTATGTTTCGCAAATCACTTGAAATCTAGGGAAACGCACACTGCATCACTCTTGCTCAAACACGCTCTTTCTCCTAATGTGTTGAGAACATTCAAGAAACCAGAAAACAAGGGCATTTTGCACTGAAACTCAGACGGGCATGTAGAGAGGGTCATTTCGTTTGGTAGTAGAGTGCAAAAGCATCATTGACTTCATGTTCTCGTTGAAACCCTTACATTTCCAAGTGAAAAGAAGTAGGACTTTCACAAAAAGATGTGTTTGCGTGTCTGTGGTGAAAGGAGCTCTAAGTTGTGTATTCAGTGCTGGAGAGTGACACACTCTACACAGGTTACACAGCGTTTTAGGAGCACCAACATGCTGCAAACTGGAACTGCTACAAGGTGTGTGTAGCATGCAGAAAGAAGGCTTGTCATTTCAAAGAAAGAAGAGAAAACCAAAATCCAGGTAGTGAAACGAGCACACCAGCATGGGAGATGTGCATGTGGACAGTTTCCAGGAGCAGCTCTTTGTGGACACTTGGAAAGAGCGCTGTGAAAAGATTTCATACGAAGCGGATTTGGACAAAGTTGAAAGACCTTCCAAAACCAACCCTAAAGAACTTAGCCAAACAAAGAATGTTGCAATAAGCTCCTCCAGGAAAGGTGCTTCCATGACACAACTCAAGAGCAGGTAGCTACATTCTGCACAGTACAAAATGCATATGAATTCCTGGCTGAAAACTCACTCCAGAAGGAACAAATGCTTGTGTTTCTCTCCGAAAGAACACTCAGCGACTATTCTTTCGCTTGCTCCTTCCAAGTCTTGGTAGAAACGTGTGTTTTCACTGCGGTAATACGTTTTAGGATGCATTGTTTCAATCTCTTGCAAGACTCATGTTGTTTCTTAGACAATGTGGAAACACAAGGAGTATGTTTCCCAGTTCACTTGAAAGCCAGGAAAACGCACACTGCATCACTCTTCCTCAAACACGCTCTTTCACCTGATGCTTTGGGAATGTTCAAGAAAGCAGAAAAGAAGGGCATTTTGCAGTGAAATTCAGACGGGCATGTACAAAAGATCACTTCTATTCTTTGCAGAGTGCAAAAGCGTAATCGACTTCATGTTCTCAAAGAAACCCGTATATTTTCCAAGGGACCTGAAGTAAGACTTTCACAAAAAGATGTGTTTGTGTGTCTGCTTTGAAAGGAGCTCTAAGTTGTGTATTCAGTGCTGTAGAATGACACACTCTACATAGAATACTCAGCATTTTGGGGAGACCAACATGCTGCAAACTGAAACTGCTACAAGGTGTGTGTAGCATACAGAAAGAAGGCTTGTCGTTTCAAAGAAAGAAGAGGAAACCAAAATCCAGGTAGGGGAACGAGCACACCAGTATGGGAGATGTACATGTGGACAGTTTCAAGCACCAGCTCTTTGTGGACACTTGGAAACAGCGCTGTGAAAAAATTTCGTACGAAGCAGGATTTGGACAAAGTTGAAAGACCTTCCAAAACCAACCCTAAAGAACTGAGCCAAACAATGAATGTTGCAATAAGCTCCTCCAGAAAGGTGCTTCTATGACACAACTCCCGAGCAGGTAGCTACTTTCTGCACAGTACAAAATGCATACGAATTCCTGGCTGAAAACTCATTCCAGAAGGACGAAATGCATGTCTTTCTCTCAAAAGGAACACTCAGCCACTAGGCTTTTGCTTGCTCCTTCAAAGTCTTTGTCGAAACGTGTGTTTTCACTGCTGGAATACGTTTTAGGAAGCATTGTTTCAATCTCTTGCAAACCTCATGTTTCTTACACAACGTGGAAAAATAAGGAGTATGTTTCGCAAATCACTTGAAATCTAGGGAAACGCACACTGCATCACTCTTGCTCAAACACGCTCTTTCTCCTAATGTGTTGAGAACATTCAAGAAACCAGAAAACAAGGGCATTTTGCACTGAAACTCAGACGGGCATGTAGAGAGGGTCATTTCGTTTGGTAGTAGAGTGCAAAAGCATCATTGACTTCATGTTCTCGTTGAAACCCTTACATTTCCAAGTGAAAAGAAGTAGGACTTTCACAAAAAGATGTGTTTGCGTGTCTGTGGTGAAAGGAGCTCTAAGTTGTGTATTCAGTGCTGGAGAGTGACACACTCTACACAGGTTACACAGCGTTTTAGGAGCACCAACATGCTGCAAACTGGAACTGCTACAAGGTGTGTGTAGCATGCAGAAAGAAGGCTTGTCATTTCAAAGAAAGAAGAGAAAACCAAAATCCAGGTAGTGAAACGAGCACACCAGCATGGGAGATGTGCATGTGGACAGTTTCCAGGAGCAGCTCTTTGTGGACACTTGGAAAGAGCGCTGTGAAAAGATTTCATACGAAGCGGATTTGGACAAAGTTGAAAGACCTTCCAAAACCAACCCTAAAGAACTTAGCCAAACAAAGAATGTTGCAATAAGCTCCTCCAGGAAAGGTGCTTCCATGACACAACTCAAGAGCAGGTAGCTACATTCTGCACAGTACAAAATGCATATGAATTCCTGGCTGAAAACTCACTCCAGAAGGAACAAATGCTTGTGTTTCTCTCCGAAAGAACACTCAGCGACTATTCTTTCGCTTGCTCCTTCCAAGTCTTGGTAGAAACGTGTGTTTTCACTGCGGTAATACGTTTTAGGATGCATTGTTTCAATCTCTTGCAAGACTCATGTTGTTTCTTAGACAATGTGGAAACACAAGGAGTATGTTTCCCAGTTCACTTGAAAGCCAGGAAAACGCACACTGCATCACTCTTCCTCAAACACGCTCTTTCACCTGATGCTTTGGGAATGTTCAAGAAAGCAGAAAAGAAGGGCATTTTGCAGTGAAATTCAGACGGGCATGTACAAAAGATCACTTCTATTCTTTGCAGAGTGCAAAAGCGTAATCGACTTCATGTTCTCAAAGAAACCCATATATTTTCCAAGGGACCTGAAGTAAGACTTTCACAAAAAGATGTGTTTGTGTGTCTGCTTTGAAAGGAGCTCTAAGTTGTGTATTCAGTGCTGTAGAATGACACACTCTACATAGAATACTCAGCATTTTGGGGAGACCAACATGCTGCAAACTGAAACTGCTACAAGGTGTGTGTAGCATACAGAAAGAAGGCTTGTCGTTTCAAAGAAAGAAGAGGAAACCAAAATCCAGGTAGGGGAACGAGCACACCAGTATGGGAGATGTACATGTGGACAGTTTCAAGCACCAGCTCTTTGTGGACACTTGGAAACAGCGCTGTGAAAAAATTTCGTACGAAGCAGGATTTGGACAAAGTTGAAAGACCTTCCAAAACCAACCCTAAAGAACTGAGCCAAACAATGAATGTTGCAATAAGCTCCTCCAGAAAGGTGCTTCTATGACACAACTCCCGAGCAGGTAGCTACTTTCTGCACAGTACAAAATGCATACGAATTCCTGGCTGAAAACTCATTCCAGAAGGACGAAATGCATGTCTTTCTCTCAAAAGGAACACTCAGCCACTAGGCTTTTGCTTGCTCCTTCAAAGTCTTTGTCGAAACGTGTGTTTTCACTGCTGGAATACGTTTTAGGAAGCATTGTTTCAATCTCTTGCAAACCTCATGTTTCTTACACAACGTGGAAAACTAAGGAGTATGTTTCGCAAATCACTTGAAATCTAGGGAAACGCACACTGCATCACTCTTGCTCAAACACGCTCTTTCTCCTAATGTGTTGAGAACATTCCAGAAACCAGAAAACAAGGGCATTTTGCACTGAAACTCAGACGGGCATGTAGAGGAGGTCATTTCGTTTGGTAGTAGAGTGCAAAAGCATCATTGACTTCATGTTCTCGTTGAAACCCTTACATTTCCAAGTGAAAAGAAGTAGGACTTTCACAAAAAGATGTGTTTGCGTGTCTGTGGTGAAAGGAGCTCTAAGTTGTGTATTCAGTGCTGGAGAGTGACACACTCTACACAGGTTACACAGCGTTTTAGGAGCACCAACATGCTGCAAACTGGAACTGCTACAAGGTGTGTGTAGCATGCAGAAAGAAGGCTTGTCATTTCAAAGAAAGAAGAGAAAACCAAAATCCAGGTAGTGAAACGAGCACACCAGCATGGGAGATGTGCATGTGGACAGTTTCCAGGAGCAGCTCTTTGTGGACACTTGGAAAGAGCGCTGTGAAAAGATTTCATACGAAGCGGATTTGGACAAAGTTGAAAGACCTTCCAAAACCAACCCTAAAGAACTTAGCCAAACAAAGAATGTTGCAATAAGCTCCTCCAGGAAAGGTGCTTCCATGACACAACTCAAGAGCAGGTAGCTACATTCTGCACAGTACAAAATGCATATGAATTCCTGGCTGAAAACTCACTCCAGAAGGAACAAATGCTTGTGTTTCTCTCCGAAAGAACACTCAGCGACTATTCTTTCGCTTGCTCCTTCCAAGTCTTGGTAGAAACGTGTGTTTTCACTGCGGTAATACGTTTTAGGATGCATTGTTTCAATCTCTTGCAAGACTCATGTTGTTTCTTAGACAATGTGGAAACACAAGGAGTATGTTTCCCAGTTCACTTGAAAGCCAGGAAAACGCACACTGCATCACTCTTCCTCAAACACGCTCTTTCACCTGATGCTTTGGGAATGTTCAAGAAAGCAGAAAAGAAGGGCATTTTGCAGTGAAATTCAGACGGGCATGTACAAAAGATCACTTCTATTCTTTGCAGAGTGCAAAAGCGTAATCGACTTCATGTTCTCAAAGAAACCCATATATTTTCCAAGGGACCTGAAGTAAGACTTTCACAAAAAGATGTGTTTGTGTGTCTGCTTTGAAAGGAGCTCTAAGTTGTGTATTCAGTGCTGTAGAATGACACACTCTACATAGAATACTCAGCATTTTGGGGAGACCAACATGCTGCAAAGTGAAACTGCTACAAGGTGTGTGTAGCATACAGAAAGAAGGCTTGTCGTTTCAAAGAAAGAAGAGGAAACCAAAATCCAGGTAGGGGAACGAGCACACCAGTATGGGAGATGTACATGTGGACAGTTTCAAGCACCAGCTCTTTGTGGACACTTGGAAACAGCGCTGTGAAAAAATTTCGTACGAAGCAGGATTTGGACAAAGTTGAAAGACCTTCCAAAACCAACCCTAAAGAACTGAGCCAAACAATGAATGTTGCAATAAGCTCCTCCAGAAAGGTGCTTCTATGACACAACTCCCGAGCAGGTAGCTACTTTCTGCACAGTACAAAATGCATACGAATTCCTGGCTGAAAACTCATTCCAGAAGGACGAAATGCATGTCTTTCTCTCAAAAGGAACACTCAGCCACTAGGCTTTTGCTTGCTCCTTCAAAGTCTTTGTCGAAACGTGTGTTTTCACTGCTGGAATACGTTTTAGGAAGCATTGTTTCAATCTCTTGCAAACCTCATGTTTCTTACACAACGTGGAAAACTAAGGAGTATGTTTCGCAAATCACTTGAAATCTAGGGAAACGCACACTGCATCACTCTTGCTCAAACACGCTCTTTCTCCTAATGTGTTGAGAACATTCCAGAAACCAGAAAACAAGGGCATTTTGCACTGAAACTCAGACGGGCATGTAGAGGAGGTCATTTCGTTTGGTAGTAGAGTGCAAAAGCATCATTGACTTCATGTTCTCGTTGAAACCCTTACATTTCCAAGTGAAAAGAAGTAGGACTTTCACAAAAAGATGTGTTTGCGTGTCTGTGGTGAAAGGAGCTCTAAGTTGTGTATTCAGTGCTGGAGAGTGACACACTCTACACAGGTTACACAGCGTTTTAGGAGCACCAACATGCTGCAAACTGGAACTGCTACAAGGTGTGTGTAGCATGCAGAAAGAAGGCTTGTCATTTCAAAGAAAGAAGAGAAAACCAAAATCCAGGTAGTGAAACGAGCACACCAGCATGGGAGATGTGCATGTGGACAGTTTCCAGGAGCAGCTCTTTGTGGACACTTGGAAAGAGCGCTGTGAAAAGATTTCATACGAAGCGGATTTGGACAAAGTTGAAAGACCTTCCAAAACCAACCCTAAAGAACTTAGCCAAACAAAGAATGTTGCAATAAGCTCCTCCAGGAAAGGTGCTTCCATGACACAACTCAAGAGCAGGTAGCTACATTCTGCACAGTACAAAATGCATATGAATTCCTGGCTGAAAACTCACTCCAGAAGGAACAAATGCTTGTGTTTCTCTCCGAAAGAACACTCAGCGACTATTCTTTCGCTTGCTCCTTCCAAGTCTTGGTAGAAACGTGTGTTTTCACTGCGGTAATACGTTTTAGGATGCATTGTTTCAATCTCTTGCAAGACTCATGTTGTTTCTTAGACAATGTGGAAACACAAGGAGTATGTTTCCCAGTTCACTTGAAAGCCAGGAAAACGCACACTGCATCACTCTTCCTCAAACACGCTCTTTCACCTGATGCTTTGGGAATGTTCAAGAAAGCAGAAAAGAAGGGCATTTTGCAGTGAAATTCAGACGGGCATGTACAAAAGATCACTTCTATTCTTTGCAGAGTGCAAAAGCGTAATCGACTTCATGTTCTCAAAGAAACCCATATATTTTCCAAGGGACCTGAAGTAAGACTTTCACAAAAAGATGTGTTTGTGTGTCTGCTTTGAAAGGAGCTCTAAGTTGTGTATTCAGTGCTGTAGAATGACACACTCTACATAGAATACTCAGCATTTTGGGGAGACCAACATGCTGCAAACTGAAACTGCTACAAGGTGTGTGTAGCATACAGAAAGAAGGCTTGTCGTTTCAAAGAAAGAAGAGGAAACCAAAATCCAGGTAGGGGAACGAGCACACCAGTATGGGAGATGTACATGTGGACAGTTTCAAGCACCAGCTCTTTGTGGACACTTGGAAACAGCGCTGTGAAAAAATTTCGTACGAAGCAGGATTTGGACAAAGTTGAAAGACCTTCCAAAACCAACCCTAAAGAACTGAGCCAAACAATGAATGTTGCAATAAGCTCCTCCAGAAAGGTGCTTCTATGACACAACTCCCGAGCAGGTAGCTACTTTCTGCACAGTACAAAATGCATACGAATTCCTGGCTGAAAACTCATTCCAGAAGGACGAAATGCATGTCTTTCTCTCAAAAGGAACACTCAGCCACTAGGCTTTTGCTTGCTCCTTCAAAGTCTTTGTCGAAACGTGTGTTTTCACTGCTGGAATACGTTTTAGGAAGCATTGTTTCAATCTCTTGCAAACCTCATGTTTCTTACACAACGTGGAAAACTAAGGAGTATGTTTCGCAAATCACTTGAAATCTAGGGAAACGCACACTGCATCACTCTTGCTCAAACACGCTCTTTCTCCTAATGTGTTGAGAACATTCAAGAAACCAGAAAACAAGGGCATTTTGCACTGAAACTCAGACGGGCATGTAGAGAGGGTCATTTCGTTTGGTAGTAGAGTGCAAAAGCATCATTGACTTCATGTTCTCGTTGAAACCCTTACATTTCCAAGTGAAAAGAAGTAGGACTTTCACAAAAAGATGTGTTTGCGTGTCTGTGGTGAAAGGAGCTCTAAGTTGTGTATTCAGTGCTGGAGAGTGACACACTCTACACAGGTTACACAGCGTTTTAGGAGCACCAACATGCTGCAAACTGGAACTGCTACAAGGTGTGTGTAGCATGCAGAAAGAAGGCTTGTCATTTCAAAGAAAGAAGAGAAAACCAAAATCCAGGTAGTGAAACGAGCACACCAGCATGGGAGATGTGCATGTGGACAGTTTCCAGGAGCAGCTCTTTGTGGACACTTGGAAAGAGCGCTGTGAAAAGATTTCATACGAAGCGGATTTGGACAAAGTTGAAAGACCTTCCAAAACCAACCCTAAAGAACTTAGCCAAACAAAGAATGTTGCAATAAGCTCCTCCAGGAAAGGTGCTTCCATGACACAACTCAAGAGCAGGTAGCTACATTCTGCACAGTACAAAATGCATATGAATTCCTGGCTGAAAACTCACTCCAGAAGGAACAAATGCTTGTGTTTCTCTCCGAAAGAACACTCAGCGACTATTCTTTCGCTTGCTCCTTCCAAGTCTTGGTAGAAACGTGTGTTTTCACTGCGGTAATACGTTTTAGGATGCATTGTTTCAATCTCTTGCAAGACTCATGTTGTTTCTTAGACAATGTGGAAACACAAGGAGTATGTTTCCCAGTTCACTTGAAAGCCAGGAAAACGCACACTGCATCACTCTTCCTCAAACACGCTCTTTCACCTGATGCTTTGGGAATGTTCAAGAAAGCAGAAAAGAAGGGCATTTTGCAGTGAAATTCAGACGGGCATGTACAAAAGATCACTTCTATTCTTTGCAGAGTGCAAAAGCGTAATCGACTTCATGTTCTCAAAGAAACCCATATATTTTCCAAGGGACCTGAAGTAAGACTTTCACAAAAAGATGTGTTTGTGTGTCTGCTTTGAAAGGAGCTCTAAGTTGTGTATTCAGTGCTGTAGAATGACACACTCTACATAGAATACTCAGCATTTTGGGGAGACCAACATGCTGCAAACTGAAACTGCTACAAGGTGTGTGTAGCATACAGAAAGAAGGCTTGTCGTTTCAAAGAAAGAAGAGGAAACCAAAATCCAGGTAGGGGAACGAGCACACCAGTATGGGAGATGTACATGTGGACAGTTTCAAGCACCAGCTCTTTGTGGACACTTGGAAACAGCGCTGTGAAAAAATTTCGTACGAAGCAGGATTTGGACAAAGTTGAAAGACCTTCCAAAACCAACCCTAAAGAACTGAGCCAAACAATGAATGTTGCAATAAGCTCCTCCAGAAAGGTGCTTCTATGACACAACTCCCGAGCAGGTAGCTACTTTCTGCACAGTACAAAATGCATACGAATTCCTGGCTGAAAACTCATTCCAGAAGGACGAAATGCATGTCTTTCTCTCAAAAGGAACACTCAGCCACTAGGCTTTTGCTTGCTCCTTCAAAGTCTTTGTCGAAACGTGTGTTTTCACTGCTGGAATACGTTTTAGGAAGCATTGTTTCAATCTCTTGCAAACCTCATGTTTCTTACACAACGTGGAAAACTAAGGAGTATGTTTCGCAAATCACTTGAAATCTAGGGAAACGCACACTGCATCACTCTTGCTCAAACACGCTCTTTCTCCTAATGTGTTGAGAACATTCAAGAAACCAGAAAACAAGGGCATTTTGCACTGAAACTCAGACGGGCATGTAGAGAGGGTCATTTCGTTTGGTAGTAGAGTGCAAAAGCATCATTGACTTCATGTTCTCGTTGAAACCCTTACATTTCCAAGTGAAAAGAAGTAGGACTTTCACAAAAAGATGTGTTTGCGTGTCTGTGGTGAAAGGAGCTCTAAGTTGTGTATTCAGTGCTGGAGAGTGACACACTCTACACAGGTTACACAGCGTTTTAGGAGCACCAACATGCTGCAAACTGGAACTGCTACAAGGTGTGTGTAGCATGCAGAAAGAAGGCTTGTCATTTCAAAGAAAGAAGAGAAAACCAAAATCCAGGTAGTGAAACGAGCACACCAGCATGGGAGATGTGCATGTGGACAGTTTCCAGGAGCAGCTCTTTGTGGACACTTGGAAAGAGCGCTGTGAAAAGATTTCATACGAAGCGGATTTGGACAAAGTTGAAAGACCTTCCAAAACCAACCCTAAAGAACTTAGCCAAACAAAGAATGTTGCAATAAGCTCCTCCAGGAAAGGTGCTTCCATGACACAACTCAAGAGCAGTTAGCTACATTCTGCACAGTACAAAATGCATATGAATTCCTGGCTGAAAACTCACTCCAGAAGGAACAAATGCTTGTGTTTCTCTCCGAAAGAACACTCAGCGACTATTCTTTCGCTTGCTCCTTCCAAGTCTTGGTAGAAACGTGTGTTTTCACTGCGGTAATACGTTTTAGGATGCATTGTTTCAATCTCTTGCAAGACTCATGTTGTTTCTTAGACAATGTGGAAACACAAGGAGTATGTTTCCCAGTTCACTTGAAAGCCAGGAAAACGCACACTGCATCACTCTTCCTCAAACACGCTCTTTCACCTGATGCTTTGGGAATGTTCAAGAAAGCAGAAAAGAAGGGCATTTTGCAGTGAAATTCAGACGGGCATGTACAAAAGATCACTTCTATTCTTTGCAGAGTGCAAAAGCGTAATCGACTTCATGTTCTCAAAGAAACCCATATATTTTCCAAGGGACCTGAAGTAAGACTTTCACAAAAAGATGTGTTTGTGTGTCTGCTTTGAAAGGAGCTCTAAGTTGTGTATTCAGTGCTGTAGAATGACACACTCTACATAGAATACTCAGCATTTTGGGGAGACCAACATGCTGCAAACTGAAACTGCTACAAGGTGTGTGTAGCATACAGAAAGAAGGCTTGTCGTTTCAAAGAAAGAAGAGGAAACCAAAATCCAGGTAGGGGAACGAGCACACCAGTATGGGAGATGTACATGTGGACAGTTTCAAGCACCAGCTCTTTGTGGACACTTGGAAACAGCGCTGTGAAAAAATTTCGTACGAAGCAGGATTTGGACAAAGTTGAAAGACCTTCCAAAACCAACCCTAAAGAACTGAGCCAAACAATGAATGTTGCAATAAGCTCCTCCAGAAAGGTGCTTCTATGACACAACTCCCGAGCAGGTAGCTACTTTCTGCACAGTACAAAATGCATACGAATTCCTGGCTGAAAACTCATTCCAGAAGGACGAAATGCATGTCTTTCTCTCAAAAGGAACACTCAGCCACTAGGCTTTTGCTTGCTCCTTCAAAGTCTTTGTCGAAACGTGTGTTTTCACTGCTGGAATACGTTTTAGGAAGCATTGTTTCAATCTCTTGCAAACCTCATGTTTCTTACACAACGTGGAAAACTAAGGAGTATGTTTCGCAAATCACTTGAAATCTAGGGAAACGCACACTGCATCACTCTTGCTCAAACACGCTCTTTCTCCTAATGTGTTGAGAACATTCAAGAAACCAGAAAACAAGGGCATTTTGCACTGAAACTCAGACGGGCATGTAGAGAGGGTCATTTCGTTTGGTAGTAGAGTGCAAAAGCATCATTGACTTCATGTTCTCGTTGAAACCCTTACATTTCCAAGTGAAAAGAAGTAGGACTTTCACAAAAAGATGTGTTTGCGTGTCTGTGGTGAAAGGAGCTCTAAGTTGTGTATTCAGTGCTGGAGAGTGACACACTCTACACAGGTTACACAGCGTTTTAGGAGCACCAACATGCTGCAAACTGGAACTGCTACAAGGTGTGTGTAGCATGCAGAAAGAAGGCTTGTCATTTCAAAGAAAGAAGAGAAAACCAAAATCCAGGTAGTGAAACGAGCACACCAGCATGGGAGATGTGCATGTGGACAGTTTCCAGGAGCAGCTCTTTGTGGACACTTGGAAAGAGCGCTGTGAAAAGATTTCATACGAAGCGGATTTGGACAAAGTTGAAAGACCTTCCAAAACCAACCCTAAAGAACTTAGCCAAACAAAGAATGTTGCAATAAGCTCCTCCAGGAAAGGTGCTTCCATGACACAACTCAAGAGCAGTTAGCTACATTCTGCACAGTACAAAATGCATATGAATTCCTGGCTGAAAACTCACTCCAGAAGGAACAAATGCTTGTGTTTCTCTCCGAAAGAACACTCAGCGACTATTCTTTCGCTTGCTCCTTCCAAGTCTTGGTAGAAACGTGTGTTTTCACTGCGGTAATACGTTTTAGGATGCATTGTTTCAATCTCTTGCAAGACTCATGTTGTTTCTTAGACAATGTGGAAACACAAGGAGTATGTTTCCCAGTTCACTTGAAAGCCAGGAAAACGCACACTGCATCACTCTTCCTCAAACACGCTCTTTCACCTGATGCTTTGGGAATGTTCAAGAAAGCAGAAAAGAAGGGCATTTTGCAGTGAAATTCAGACGGGCATGTACAAAAGATCACTTCTATTCTTTGCAGAGTGCAAAAGCGTAATCGACTTCATGTTCTCAAAGAAACCCATATATTTTCCAAGGGACCTGAAGTAAGACTTTCACAAAAAGATGTGTTTGTGTGTCTGCTTTGAAAGGAGCTCTAAGTTGTGTATTCAGTGCTGTAGAATGACACACTCTACATAGAATACTCAGCATTTTGGGGAGACCAACATGCTGCAAACTGAAACTGCTACAAGGTGTGTGTAGCATACAGAAAGAAGGCTTGTCGTTTCAAAGAAAGAAGAGGAAACCAAAATCCAGGTAGGGGAACGAGCACACCAGTATGGGAGATGTACATGTGGACAGTTTCAAGCACCAGCTCTTTGTGGACACTTGGAAACAGCGCTGTGAAAAAATTTCGTACGAAGCAGGATTTGGACAAAGTTGAAAGACCTTCCAAAACCAACCCTAAAGAACTGAGCCAAACAATGAATGTTGCAATAAGCTCCTCCAGAAAGGTGCTTCTATGACACAACTCCCGAGCAGGTAGCTACTTTCTGCACAGTACAAAATGCATACGAATTCCTGGCTGAAAACTCATTCCAGAAGGACGAAATGCATGTCTTTCTCTCAAAAGGAACACTCAGCCACTAGGCTTTTGCTTGCTCCTTCAAAGTCTTTGTCGAAACGTGTGTTTTCACTGCTGGAATACGTTTTAGGAAGCATTGTTTCAATCTCTTGCAAACCTCATGTTTCTTACACAACGTGGAAAACTAAGGAGTATGTTTCGCAAATCACTTGAAATCTAGGGAAACGCACACTGCATCACTCTTGCTCAAACACGCTCTTTCTCCTAATGTGTTGAGAACATTCAAGAAACCAGAAAACAAGGGCATTTTGCACTGAAACTCAGACGGGCATGTAGAGAGGGTCATTTCGTTTGGTAGTAGAGTGCAAAAGCATCATTGACTTCATGTTCTCGTTGAAACCCTTACATTTCCAAGTGAAAAGAAGTAGGACTTTCACAAAAAGATGTGTTTGCGTGTCTGTGGTGAAAGGAGCTCTAAGTTGTGTATTCAGTGCTGGAGAGTGACACACTCTACACAGGTTACACAGCGTTTTAGGAGCACCAACATGCTGCAAACTGGAACTGCTACAAGGTGTGTGTAGCATGCAGAAAGAAGGCTTGTCATTTCAAAGAAAGAAGAGAAAACCAAAATCCAGGTAGTGAAACGAGCACACCAGCATGGGAGATGTGCATGTGGACAGTTTCCAGGAGCAGCTCTTTGTGGACACTTGGAAAGAGCGCTGTGAAAAGATTTCATACGAAGCGGATTTGGACAAAGTTGAAAGACCTTCCAAAACCAACCCTAAAGAACTTAGCCAAACAAAGAATGTTGCAATAAGCTCCTCCAGGAAAGGTGCTTCCATGACACAACTCAAGAGCAGGTAGCTACATTCTGCACAGTACAAAATGCATATGAATTCCTGGCTGAAAACTCACTCCAGAAGGAACAAATGCTTGTGTTTCTCTCCGAAAGAACACTCAGCGACTATTCTTTCGCTTGCTCCTTCCAAGTCTTGGTAGAAACGTGTGTTTTCACTGCGGTAATACGTTTTAGGATGCATTGTTTCAATCTCTTGCAAGACTCATGTTGTTTCTTAGACAATGTGGAAACACAAGGAGTATGTTTCCCAGTTCACTTGAAAGCCAGGAAAACGCACACTGCATCACTCTTCCTCAAACACGCTCTTTCACCTGATGCTTTGGGAATGTTCAAGAAAGCAGAAAAGAAGGGCATTTTGCAGTGAAATTCAGACGGGCATGTACAAAAGATCACTTCTATTCTTTGCAGAGTGCAAAAGCGTAATCGACTTCATGTTCTCAAAGAAACCCATATATTTTCCAAGGGACCTGAAGTAAGACTTTCACAAAAAGATGTGTTTGTGTGTCTGCTTTGAAAGGAGCTCTAAGTTGTGTATTCAGTGCTGTAGAATGACACACTCTACATAGAATACTCAGCATTTTGGGGAGACCAACATGCTGCAAACTGAAACTGCTACAAGGTGTGTGTAGCATACAGAAAGAAGGCTTGTCGTTTCAAAGAAAGAAGAGGAAACCAAAATCCAGGTAGGGGAACGAGCACACCAGTATGGGAGATGTACATGTGGACAGTTTCAAGCACCAGCTCTTTGTGGACACTTGGAAACAGCGCTGTGAAAAAATTTCGTACGAAGCAGGATTTGGACAAAGTTGAAAGACCTTCCAAAACCAACCCTAAAGAACTGAGCCAAACAATGAATGTTGCAATAAGCTCCTCCAGAAAGGTGCTTCTATGACACAACTCCCGAGCAGGTAGCTACTTTCTGCACAGTACAAAATGCATACGAATTCCTGGCTGAAAACTCATTCCAGAAGGACGAAATGCATGTCTTTCTCTCAAAAGGAACACTCAGCCACTAGGCTTTTGCTTGCTCCTTCAAAGTCTTTGTCGAAACGTGTGTTTTCACTGCTGGAATACGTTTTAGGAAGCATTGTTTCAATCTCTTGCAAACCTCATGTTTCTTACACAACGTGGAAAACTAAGGAGTATGTTTCGCAAATCACTTGAAATCTAGGGAAACGCACACTGCATCACTCTTGCTCAAACACGCTCTTTCTCCTAATGTGTTGAGAACATTCAAGAAACCAGAAAACAAGGGCATTTTGCACTGAAACTCAGACGGGCATGTAGAGAGGGTCATTTCGTTTGGTAGTAGAGTGCAAAAGCATCATTGACTTCATGTTCTCGTTGAAACCCTTACATTTCCAAGTGAAAAGAAGTAGGACTTTCACAAAAAGATGTGTTTGCGTGTCTGTGGTGAAAGGAGCTCTAAGTTGTGTATTCAGTGCTGGAGAGTGACACACTCTACACAGGTTACACAGCGTTTTAGGAGCACCAACATGCTGCAAACTGGAACTGCTACAAGGTGTGTGTAGCATGCAGAAAGAAGGCTTGTCATTTCAAAGAAAGAAGAGAAAACCAAAATCCAGGTAGTGAAACGAGCACACCAGCATGGGAGATGTGCATGTGGACAGTTTCCAGGAGCAGCTCTTTGTGGACACTTGGAAAGAGCGCTGTGAAAAGATTTCATACGAAGCGGATTTGGACAAAGTTGAAAGACCTTCCAAAACCAACCCTAAAGAACTTAGCCAAACAAAGAATGTTGCAATAAGCTCCTCCAGGAAAGGTGCTTCCATGACACAACTCAAGAGCAGGTAGCTACATTCTGCACAGTACAAAATGCATATGAATTCCTGGCTGAAAACTCACTCCAGAAGGAACAAATGCTTGTGTTTCTCTCCGAAAGAACACTCAGCGACTATTCTTTCGCTTGCTCCTTCCAAGTCTTGGTAGAAACGTGTGTTTTCACTGCGGTAATACGTTTTAGGATGCATTGTTTCAATCTCTTGCAAGACTCATGTTGTTTCTTAGACAATGTGGAAACACAAGGAGTATGTTTCCCAGTTCACTTGAAAGCCAGGAAAACGCACACTGCATCACTCTTCCTCAAACACGCTCTTTCACCTGATGCTTTGGGAATGTTCAAGAAAGCAGAAAAGAAGGGCATTTTGCAGTGAAATTCAGACGGGCATGTACAAAAGATCACTTCTATTCTTTGCAGAGTGCAAAAGCGTAATCGACTTCATGTTCTCAAAGAAACCCATATATTTTCCAAGGGACCTGAAGTAAGACTTTCACAAAAAGATGTGTTTGTGTGTCTGCTTTGAAAGGAGCTCTAAGTTGTGTATTCAGTGCTGTAGAATGACACACTCTACATAGAATACTCAGCATTTTGGGGAGACCAACATGCTGCAAACTGAAACTGCTACAAGGTGTGTGTAGCATACAGAAAGAAGGCTTGTCGTTTCAAAGAAAGAAGAGGAAACCAAAATCCAGGTAGGGGAACGAGCACACCAGTATGGGAGATGTACATGTGGACAGTTTCAAGCACCAGCTCTTTGTGGACACTTGGAAACAGCGCTGTGAAAAAATTTCGTACGAAGCAGGATTTGGACAAAGTTGAAAGACCTTCCAAAACCAACCCTAAAGAACTGAGCCAAACAATGAATGTTGCAATAAGCTCCTCCAGAAAGGTGCTTCTATGACACAACTCCCGAGCAGGTAGCTACTTTCTGCACAGTACAAAATGCATACGAATTCCTGGCTGAAAACTCATTCCAGAAGGACGAAATGCATGTCTTTCTCTCAAAAGGAACACTCAGCCACTAGGCTTTTGCTTGCTCCTTCAAAGTCTTTGTCGAAACGTGTGTTTTCACTGCTGGAATACGTTTTAGGAAGCATTGTTTCAATCTCTTGCAAACCTCATGTTTCTTACACAACGTGGAAAACTAAGGAGTATGTTTCGCAAATCACTTGAAATCTAGGGAAACGCACACTGCATCACTCTTGCTCAAACACGCTCTTTCTCCTAATGTGTTGAGAACATTCAAGAAACCAGAAAACAAGGGCATTTTGCACTGAAACTCAGACGGGCATGTAGAGAGGGTCATTTCGTTTGGTAGTAGAGTGCAAAAGCATCATTGACTTCATGTTCTCGTTGAAACCCTTACATTTCCAAGTGAAAAGAAGTAGGACTTTCACAAAAAGATGTGTTTGCGTGTCTGTGGTGAAAGGAGCTCTAAGTTGTGTATTCAGTGCTGGAGAGTGACACACTCTACACAGGTTACACAGCGTTTTAGGAGCACCAACATGCTGCAAACTGGAACTGCTACAAGGTGTGTGTAGCATGCAGAAAGAAGGCTTGTCATTTCAAAGAAAGAAGAGAAAACCAAAATCCAGGTAGTGAAACGAGCACACCAGCATGGGAGATGTGCATGTGGACAGTTTCCAGGAGCAGCTCTTTGTGGACACTTGGAAAGAGCGCTGTGAAAAGATTTCATACGAAGCGGATTTGGACAAAGTTGAAAGACCTTCCAAAACCAACCCTAAAGAACTTAGCCAAACAAAGAATGTTGCAATAAGCTCCTCCAGGAAAGGTGCTTCCATGACACAACTCAAGAGCAGGTAGCTACATTCTGCACAGTACAAAATGCATATGAATTCCTGGCTGAAAACTCACTCCAGAAGGAACAAATGCTTGTGTTTCTCTCCGAAAGAACACTCAGCGACTATTCTTTCGCTTGCTCCTTCCAAGTCTTGGTAGAAACGTGTGTTTTCACTGCGGTAATACGTTTTAGGATGCATTGTTTCAATCTCTTGCAAGACTCATGTTGTTTCTTAGACAATGTGGAAACACAAGGAGTATGTTTCCCAGTTCACTTGAAAGCCAGGAAAACGCACACTGCATCACTCTTCCTCAAACACGCTCTTTCACCTGATGCTTTGGGAATGTTCAAGAAAGCAGAAAAGAAGGGCATTTTGCAGTGAAATTCAGACGGGCATGTACAAAAGATCACTTCTATTCTTTGCAGAGTGCAAAAGCGTAATCGACTTCATGTTCTCAAAGAAACCCATATATTTTCCAAGGGACCTGAAGTAAGACTTTCACAAAAAGATGTGTTTGTGTGTCTGCTTTGAAAGGAGCTCTAAGTTGTGTATTCAGTGCTGTAGAATGACACACTCTACATAGAATACTCAGCATTTTGGGGAGACCAACATGCTGCAAACTGAAACTGCTACAAGGTGTGTGTAGCATACAGAAAGAAGGCTTGTCGTTTCAAAGAAAGAAGAGGAAACCAAAATCCAGGTAGGGGAACGAGCACACCAGTATGGGAGATGTACATGTGGACAGTTTCAAGCACCAGCTCTTTGTGGACACTTGGAAACAGCGCTGTGAAAAAATTTCGTACGAAGCAGGATTTGGACAAAGTTGAAAGACCTTCCAAAACCAACCCTAAAGAACTGAGCCAAACAATGAATGTTGCAATAAGCTCCTCCAGAAAGGTGCTTCTATGACACAACTCCCGAGCAGGTAGCTACTTTCTGCACAGTACAAAATGCATACGAATTCCTGGCTGAAAACTCATTCCAGAAGGACGAAATGCATGTCTTTCTCTCAAAAGGAACACTCAGCCACTAGGCTTTTGCTTGCTCCTTCAAAGTCTTTGTCGAAACGTGTGTTTTCACTGCTGGAATACGTTTTAGGAAGCATTGTTTCAATCTCTTGCAAACCTCATGTTTCTTACACAACGTGGAAAACTAAGGAGTATGTTTCGCAAATCACTTGAAATCTAGGGAAACGCACACTGCATCACTCTTGCTCAAACACGCTCTTTCTCCTAATGTGTTGAGAACATTCAAGAAACCAGAAAACAAGGGCATTTTGCACTGAAACTCAGACGGGCATGTAGAGAGGGTCATTTCGTTTGGTAGTAGAGTGCAAAAGCATCATTGACTTCATGTTCTCGTTGAAACCCTTACATTTCCAAGTGAAAAGAAGTAGGACTTTCACAAAAAGATGTGTTTGCGTGTCTGTGGTGAAAGGAGCTCTAAGTTGTGTATTCAGTGCTGGAGAGTGACACACTCTACACAGGTTACACAGCGTTTTAGGAGCACCAACATGCTGCAAACTGGAACTGCTACAAGGTGTGTGTAGCATGCAGAAAGAAGGCTTGTCATTTCAAAGAAAGAAGAGAAAACCAAAATCCAGGTAGTGAAACGAGCACACCAGCATGGGAGATGTGCATGTGGACAGTTTCCAGGAGCAGCTCTTTGTGGACACTTGGAAAGAGCGCTGTGAAAAGATTTCATACGAAGCGGATTTGGACAAAGTTGAAAGACCTTCCAAAACCAACCCTAAAGAACTTAGCCAAACAAAGAATGTTGCAATAAGCTCCTCCAGGAAAGGTGCTTCCATGACACAACTCAAGAGCAGGTAGCTACATTCTGCACAGTACAAAATGCATATGAATTCCTGGCTGAAAACTCACTCCAGAAGGAACAAATGCTTGTGTTTCTCTCCGAAAGAACACTCAGCGACTATTCTTTCGCTTGCTCCTTCCAAGTCTTGGTAGAAACGTGTGTTTTCACTGCGGTAATACGTTTTAGGATGCATTGTTTCAATCTCTTGCAAGACTCATGTTGTTTCTTAGACAATGTGGAAACACAAGGAGTATGTTTCCCAGTTCACTTGAAAGCCAGGAAAACGCACACTGCATCACTCTTCCTCAAACACGCTCTTTCACCTGATGCTTTGGGAATGTTCAAGAAAGCAGAAAAGAAGGGCATTTTGCAGTGAAATTCAGACGGGCATGTACAAAAGATCACTTCTATTCTTTGCAGAGTGCAAAAGCGTAATCGACTTCATGTTCTCAAAGAAACCCATATATTTTCCAAGGGACCTGAAGTAAGACTTTCACAAAAAGATGTGTTTGTGTGTCTGCTTTGAAAGGAGCTCTAAGTTGTGTATTCAGTGCTGTAGAATGACACACTCTACATAGAATACTCAGCATTTTGGGGAGACCAACATGCTGCAAACTGAAACTGCTACAAGGTGTGTGTAGCATACAGAAAGAAGGCTTGTCGTTTCAAAGAAAGAAGAGGAAACCAAAATCCAGGTAGGGGAACGAGCACACCAGTATGGGAGATGTACATGTGGACAGTTTCAAGCACCAGCTCTTTGTGGACACTTGGAAACAGCGCTGTGAAAAAATTTCGTACGAAGCAGGATTTGGACAAAGTTGAAAGACCTTCCAAAACCAACCCTAAAGAACTGAGCCAAACAATGAATGTTGCAATAAGCTCCTCCAGAAAGGTGCTTCTATGACACAACTCCCGAGCAGGTAGCTACTTTCTGCACAGTACAAAATGCATACGAATTCCTGGCTGAAAACTCATTCCAGAAGGACGAAATGCATGTCTTTCTCTCAAAAGGAACACTCAGCCACTAGGCTTTTGCTTGCTCCTTCAAAGTCTTTGTCGAAACGTGTGTTTTCACTGCTGGAATACGTTTTAGGAAGCATTGTTTCAATCTCTTGCAAACCTCATGTTTCTTACACAACGTGGAAAACTAAGGAGTATGTTTCGCAAATCACTTGAAATCTAGGGAAACGCACACTGCATCACTCTTGCTCAAACACGCTCTTTCTCCTAATGTGTTGAGAACATTCAAGAAACCAGAAAACAAGGGCATTTTGCACTGAAACTCAGACGGGCATGTAGAGAGGGTCATTTCGTTTGGTAGTAGAGTGCAAAAGCATCATTGACTTCATGTTCTCGTTGAAACCCTTACATTTCCAAGTGAAAAGAAGTAGGACTTTCACAAAAAGATGTGTTTGCGTGTCTGTGGTGAAAGGAGCTCTAAGTTGTGTATTCAGTGCTGGAGAGTGACACACTCTACACAGGTTACACAGCGTTTTAGGAGCACCAACATGCTGCAAACTGGAACTGCTACAAGGTGTGTGTAGCATGCAGAAAGAAGGCTTGTCATTTCAAAGAAAGAAGAGAAAACCAAAATCCAGGTAGTGAAACGAGCACACCAGCATGGGAGATGTGCATGTGGACAGTTTCCAGGAGCAGCTCTTTGTGGACACTTGGAAAGAGCGCTGTGAAAAGATTTCATACGAAGCGGATTTGGACAAAGTTGAAAGACCTTCCAAAACCAACCCTAAAGAACTTAGCCAAACAAAGAATGTTGCAATAAGCTCCTCCAGGAAAGGTGCTTCCATGACACAACTCAAGAGCAGGTAGCTACATTCTGCACAGTACAAAATGCATATGAATTCCTGGCTGAAAACTCACTCCAGAAGGAACAAATGCTTGTGTTTCTCTCCGAAAGAACACTCAGCGACTATTCTTTCGCTTGCTCCTTCCAAGTCTTGGTAGAAACGTGTGTTTTCACTGCGGTAATACGTTTTAGGATGCATTGTTTCAATCTCTTGCAAGACTCATGTTGTTTCTTAGACAATGTGGAAACACAAGGAGTATGTTTCCCAGTTCACTTGAAAGCCAGGAAAACGCACACTGCATCACTCTTCCTCAAACACGCTCTTTCGCCTGATGCTTTGGGAATGTTCAAGAAAGCAGAAAAGAAGGGCATTTTGCAGTGAAATTCAGACGGGCATGTACAAAAGATCACTTCTATTCTTTGCAGAGTGCAAAAGCGTAATCGACTTCATGTTCTCAAAGAATCCCATATATTTTCCAAGGGACCTGAAGTAAGACTTTCACAAAAAGATGTGTTTGTGTGTCTGCTTTGAAAGGAGCTCTAAGTTGTGTATTCAGTGCTGTAGAATGACACACTCTACATAGAATACTCAGCATTTTGGGGAGACCAACATGCTGCAAACTGAAACTGCTACAAGGTGTGTGTAGCATACAGAAAGAAGGCTTGTCGTTTCAAAGAAAGAAGAGGAAACCAAAATCCAGGTAGGGGAACGAGCACACCAGTATGGGAGATGTACATGTGGACAGTTTCAAGCACCAGCTCTTTGTGGACACTTGGAAACAGCGCTGTGAAAAAATTTCGTACGAAGCAGGATTTGGACAAAGTTGAAAGACCTTCCAAAACCAACCCTAAAGAACTGAGCCAAACAATGAATGTTGCAATAAGCTCCTCCAGAAAGGTGCTTCTATGACACAACTCCCGAGCAGGTAGCTACTTTCTGCACAGTACAAAATGCATACGAATTCCTGGCTGAAAACTCATTCCAGAAGGACGAAATGCATGTCTTTCTCTCAAAAGGAACACTCAGCCACTAGGCTTTTGCTTGCTCCTTCAAAGTCTTTGTCGAAACGTGTGTTTTCACTGCTGGAATACGTTTTAGGAAGCATTGTTTCAATCTCTTGCAAACCTCATGTTTCTTACACAACGTGGAAAACTAAGGAGTATGTTTCGCAAATCACTTGAAATCTAGGGAAACGCACACTGCATCACTCTTGCTCAAACACGCTCTTTCTCCTAATGTGTTGAGAACATTCAAGAAACCAGAAAACAAGGGCATTTTGCACTGAAACTCAGACGGGCATGTAGAGAGGGTCATTTCGTTTGGTAGTAGAGTGCAAAAGCATCATTGACTTCATGTTCTCGTTGAAACCCTTACATTTCCAAGTGAAAAGAAGTAGGACTTTCACAAAAAGATGTGTTTGCGTGTCTGTGGTGAAAGGAGCTCTAAGTTGTGTATTCAGTGCTGGAGAGTGACACACTCTACACAGGTTACACAGCGTTTTAGGAGCACCAACATGCTGCAAACTGGAACTGCTACAAGGTGTGTGTAGCATGCAGAAAGAAGGCTTGTCATTTCAAAGAAAGAAGAGAAAACCAAAATCCAGGTAGTGAAACAAGCACACCAGCATGGGAGATGTGCATGTGGACAGTTTCCAGGAGCAGCTCTTTGTGGACACTTGGAAAGAGCGCTGTGAAAAGATTTCATACGAAGCGGATTTGGACAAAGTTGAAAGACCTTCCAAAACCAACCCTAAAGAACTTAGCCAAACAAAGAATGTTGCAATAAGCTCCTCCAGGAAAGGTGCTTCCATGACACAACTCAAGAGCAGTTAGCTACATTCTGCACAGTACAAAATGCATATGAATTCCTGGCTGAAAACTCACTCCAGAAGGAACAAATGCTTGTGTTTCTCTCCGAAAGAACACTCAGCGACTATTCTTTCGCTTGCTCCTTCCAAGTCTTGGTAGAAACGTGTGTTTTCACTGCGGTAATACGTTTTAGGATGCATTGTTTCAATCTCTTGCAAGACTCATGTTGTTTCTTAGACAATGTGGAAACACAAGGAGTATGTTTCCCAGTTCACTTGAAAGCCAGGAAAACGCACACTGCATCACTCTTCCTCAAACACGCTCTTTCGCCTGATGCTTTGGGAATGTTCAAGAAAGCAGAAAAGAAGGGCATTTTGCAGTGAAATTCAGACGGGCATGTACAAAAGATCACTTCTATTCTTTGCAGAGTGCAAAAGCGTAATCGACTTCATGTTCTCAAAGAAACCCATATATTTTCCAAGGGACCTGAAGTAAGACTTTCACAAAAAGATGTGTTTGTGTGTCTGCTTTGAAAGGAGCTCTAAGTTGTGTATTCAGTGCTGTAGAATGACACACTCTACATAGAATACTCAGCATTTTGGGGAGACCAACATGCTGCAAACTGAAACTGCTACAAGGTGTGTGTAGCATACAGAAAGAAGGCTTGTCGTTTCAAAGAAAGAAGAGGAAACCAAAATCCAGGTAGGGGAACGAGCACACCAGTATGGGAGATGTACATGTGGACAGTTTCAAGCACCAGCTCTTTGTGGACACTTGGAAACAGCGCTGTGAAAAAATTTCGTATGAAGCAGGATTTGGACAAAGTTGAAAGACCTTCCAAAACCAACCCTAAAGAACTGAGCCAAACAATGAATGTTGCAATAAGCTCCTCCAGAAAGGTGCTTCTATGACACAACTCCCGAGCAGGTAGCTACTTTCTGCACAGTACAAAATGCATACGAATTCCTGGCTGAAAACTCATTCCAGAAGGACGAAATGCATGTCTTTCTCTCAAAAGGAACACTCAGCCACTAGGCTTTTGCTTGCTCCTTCAAAGTCTTTGTCGAAACGTGTGTTTTCACTGCTGGAATACGTTTTAGGAAGCATTGTTTCAATCTCTTGCAAACCTCATGTTTCTTACACAACGTGGAAAAATAAGGAGTATGTTTCGCAAATCACTTGAAATCTAGGGAAACGCACACTGCATCACTCTTGCTCAAACACGCTCTTTCTCCTAATGTGTTGAGAACATTCAAGAAACCAGAAAACAAGGGCATTTTGCACTGAAACTCAGACGGGCATGTAGAGAGGGTCATTTCGTTTGGTAGTAGAGTGCAAAAGCATCATTGACTTCATGTTCTCGTTGAAACCCTTACATTTCCAAGTGAAAAGAAGTAGGACTTTCACAAAAAGATGTGTTTGCGTGTCTGTGGTGAAAGGAGCTCTAAGTTGTGTATTCAGTGCTGGAGAGTGACACACTCTACACAGGTTACACAGCGTTTTAGGAGCACCAACATGCTGCAAACTGGAACTGCTACAAGGTGTGTGTAGCATGCAGAAAGAAGGCTTGTCATTTCAAAGAAAGAAGAGAAAACCAAAATCCAGGTAGTGAAACGAGCACACCAGCATGGGAGATGTGCATGTGGACAGTTTCCAGGAGCAGCTCTTTGTGGACACTTGGAAAGAGCGCTGTGAAAAGATTTCATACGAAGCGGATTTGGACAAAGTTGAAAGACCTTCCAAAACCAACCCTAAAGAACTTAGCCAAACAAAGAATGTTGCAATAAGCTCCTCCAGGAAAGGTGCTTCCATGACACAACTCAAGAGCAGGTAGCTACATTCTGCACAGTACAAAATGCATATGAATTCCTGGCTGAAAACTCACTCCAGAAGGAACAAATGCTTGTGTTTCTCTCCGAAAGAACACTCAGCGACTATTCTTTCGCTTGCTCCTTCCAAGTCTTGGTAGAAACGTGTGTTTTCACTGCGGTAATACGTTTTAGGATGCATTGTTTCAATCTCTTGCAAGACTCATGTTGTTTCTTAGACAATGTGGAAACACAAGGAGTATGTTTCCCAGTTCACTTGAAAGCCAGGAAAACGCACACTGCATCACTCTTCCTCAAACACGCTCTTTCACCTGATGCTTTGGGAATGTTCAAGAAAGCAGAAAAGAAGGGCATTTTGCAGTGAAATTCAGACGGGCATGTACAAAAGATCACTTCTATTCTTTGCAGAGTGCAAAAGCGTAATCGACTTCATGTTCTCAAAGAAACCCATATATTTTCCAAGGGACCTGAAGTAAGACTTTCACAAAAAGATGTGTTTGTGTGTCTGCTTTGAAAGGAGCTCTAAGTTGTGTATTCAGTGCTGTAGAATGACACACTCTACATAGAATACTCAGCATTTTGGGGAGACCAACATGCTGCAAACTGAAACTGCTACAAGGTGTGTGTAGCATACAGAAAGAAGGCTTGTCGTTTCAAAGAAAGAAGAGGAAACCAAAATCCAGGTAGGGGAACGAGCACACCAGTATGGGAGATGTACATGTGGACAGTTTCAAGCACCAGCTCTTTGTGGACACTTGGAAACAGCGCTGTGAAAAAATTTCGTACGAAGCAGGATTTGGACAAAGTTGAAAGACCTTCCAAAACCAACCCTAAAGAACTGAGCCAAACAATGAATGTTGCAATAAGCTCCTCCAGAAAGGTGCTTCTATGACACAACTCCCGAGCAGGTAGCTACTTTCTGCACAGTACAAAATGCATACGAATTCCTGGCTGAAAACTCATTCCAGAAGGACGAAATGCATGTCTTTCTCTCAAAAGGAACACTCAGCCACTAGGCTTTTGCTTGCTCCTTCAAAGTCTTTGTCGAAACGTGTGTTTTCACTGCTGGAATACGTTTTAGGAAGCATTGTTTCAATCTCTTGCAAACCTCATGTTTCTTACACAACGTGGAAAAATAAGGAGTATGTTTCGCAAATCACTTGAAATCTAGGGAAACGCACACTGCATCACTCTTGCTCAAACACGCTCTTTCTCCTAATGTGTTGAGAACATTCAAGAAACCAGAAAACAAGGGCATTTTGCACTGAAACTCAGACGGGCATGTAGAGAGGGTCATTTCGTTTGGTAGTAGAGTGCAAAAGCATCATTGACTTCATGTTCTCGTTGAAACCCTTACATTTCCAAGTGAAAAGAAGTAGGACTTTCACAAAAAGATGTGTTTGCGTGTCTGTGGTGAAAGGAGCTCTAAGTTGTGTATTCAGTGCTGGAGAGTGACACACTCTACACAGGTTACACAGCGTTTTAGGAGCACCAACATGCTGCAAACTGGAACTGCTACAAGGTGTGTGTAGCATGCAGAAAGAAGGCTTGTCATTTCAAAGAAAGAAGAGAAAACCAAAATCCAGGTAGTGAAACGAGCACACCAGCATGGGAGATGTGCATGTGGACAGTTTCCAGGAGCAGCTCTTTGTGGACACTTGGAAAGAGCGCTGTGAAAAGATTTCATACGAAGCGGATTTGGACAAAGTTGAAAGACCTTCCAAAACCAACCCTAAAGAACTTAGCCAAACAAAGAATGTTGCAATAAGCTCCTCCAGGAAAGGTGCTTCCATGACACAACTCAAGAGCAGGTAGCTACATTCTGCACAGTACAAAATGCATATGAATTCCTGGCTGAAAACTCACTCCAGAAGGAACAAATGCTTGTGTTTCTCTCCGAAAGAACACTCAGCGACTATTCTTTCGCTTGCTCCTTCCAAGTCTTGGTAGAAACGTGTGTTTTCACTGCGGTAATACGTTTTAGGATGCATTGTTTCAATCTCTTGCAAGACTCATGTTGTTTCTTAGACAATGTGGAAACACAAGGAGTATGTTTCCCAGTTCACTTGAAAGCCAGGAAAACGCACACTGCATCACTCTTCCTCAAACACGCTCTTTCACCTGATGCTTTGGGAATGTTCAAGAAAGCAGAAAAGAAGGGCATTTTGCAGTGAAATTCAGACGGGCATGTACAAAAGATCACTTCTATTCTTTGCAGAGTGCAAAAGCGTAATCGACTTCATGTTCTCAAAGAAACCCATATATTTTCCAAGGGACCTGAAGTAAGACTTTCACAAAAAGATGTGTTTGTGTGTCTGCTTTGAAAGGAGCTCTAAGTTGTGTATTCAGTGCTGTAGAATGACACACTCTACATAGAATACTCAGCATTTTGGGGAGACCAACATGCTGCAAAGTGAAACTGCTACAAGGTGTGTGTAGCATACAGAAAGAAGGCTTGTCGTTTCAAAGAAAGAAGAGGAAACCAAAATCCAGGTAGGGGAACGAGCACACCAGTATGGGAGATGTACATGTGGACAGTTTCAAGCACCAGCTCTTTGTGGACACTTGGAAACAGCGCTGTGAAAAAATTTCGTACGAAGCAGGATTTGGACAAAGTTGAAAGACCTTCCAAAACCAACCCTAAAGAACTGAGCCAAACAATGAATGTTGCAATAAGCTCCTCCAGAAAGGTGCTTCTATGACACAACTCCCGAGCAGGTAGCTACTTTCTGCACAGTACAAAATGCATACGAATTCCTGGCTGAAAACTCATTCCAGAAGGACGAAATGCATGTCTTTCTCTCAAAAGGAACACTCAGCCACTAGGCTTTTGCTTGCTCCTTCAAAGTCTTTGTCGAAACGTGTGTTTTCACTGCTGGAATACGTTTTAGGAAGCATTGTTTCAATCTCTTGCAAACCTCATGTTTCTTACACAACGTGGAAAAATAAGGAGTATGTTTCGCAAATCACTTGAAATCTAGGGAAACGCACACTGCATCACTCTTGCTCAAACACGCTCTTTCTCCTAATGTGTTGAGAACATTCAAGAAACCAGAAAACAAGGGCATTTTGCACTGAAACTCAGACGGGCATGTAGAGAGGGTCATTTCGTTTGGTAGTAGAGTGCAAAAGCATCATTGACTTCATGTTCTCGTTGAAACCCTTACATTTCCAAGTGAAAAGAAGTAGGACTTTCACAAAAAGATGTGTTTGCGTGTCTGTGGTGAAAGGAGCTCTAAGTTGTGTATTCAGTGCTGGAGAGTGACACACTCTACACAGGTTACACAGCGTTTTAGGAGCACCAACATGCTGCAAACTGGAACTGCTACAAGGTGTGTGTAGCATGCAGAAAGAAGGCTTGTCATTTCAAAGAAAGAAGAGAAAACCAAAATCCAGGTAGTGAAACGAGCACACCAGCATGGGAGATGTGCATGTGGACAGTTTCCAGGAGCAGCTCTTTGTGGACACTTGGAAAGAGCGCTGTGAAAAGATTTCATACGAAGCGGATTTGGACAAAGTTGAAAGACCTTCCAAAACCAACCCTAAAGAACTTAGCCAAACAAAGAATGTTGCAATAAGCTCCTCCAGGAAAGGTGCTTCCATGACACAACTCAAGAGCAGTTAGCTACATTCTGCACAGTACAAAATGCATATGAATTCCTGGCTGAAAACTCACTCCAGAAGGAACAAATGCTTGTGTTTCTCTCCGAAAGAACACTCAGCGACTATTCTTTCGCTTGCTCCTTCCAAGTCTTGGTAGAAACGTGTGTTTTCACTGCGGTAATACGTTTTAGGATGCATTGTTTCAATCTCTTGCAAGACTCATGTTGTTTCTTAGACAATGTGGAAACACAAGGAGTATGTTTCCCAGTTCACTTGAAAGCCAGGAAAACGCACACTGCATCACTCTTCCTCAAACACGCTCTTTCACCTGATGCTTTGGGAATGTTCAAGAAAGCAGAAAAGAAGGGCATTTTGCAGTGAAATTCAGACGGGCATGTACAAAAGATCACTTCTATTCTTTGCAGAGTGCAAAAGCGTAATCGACTTCATGTTCTCAAAGAAACCCATATATTTTCCAAGGGACCTGAAGTAAGACTTTCACAAAAAGATGTGTTTGTGTGTCTGCTTTGAAAGGAGCTCTAAGTTGTGTATTCAGTGCTGTAGAATGACACACTCTACATAGAATACTCAGCATTTTGGGGAGACCAACATGCTGCAAACTGAAACTGCTACAAGGTGTGTGTAGCATACAGAAAGAAGGCTTGTCGTTTCAAAGAAAGAAGAGGAAACCAAAATCCAGGTAGGGGAACGAGCACACCAGTATGGGAGATGTACATGTGGACAGTTTCAAGCACCAGCTCTTTGTGGACACTTGGAAACAGCGCTGTGAAAAAATTTCGTACGAAGCAGGATTTGGACAAAGTTGAAAGACCTTCCAAAACCAACCCTAAAGAACTGAGCCAAATAATGAATGTTGCAATAAGCTCCTCCAGAAAGGTGCTTCTATGACACAACTCCCGAGCAGGTAGCTACTTTCTGCACAGTACAAAATGCATACGAATTCCTGGCTGAAAACTCATTCCAGAAGGACGAAATGCATGTCTTTCTCTCAAAAGGAACACTCAGCCACTAGGCTTTTGCTTGCTCCTTCAAAGTCTTTGTCGAAACGTGTGTTTTCACTGCTGGAATACGTTTTAGGAAGCATTGTTTCAATCTCTTGCAAACCTCATGTTTCTTACACAACGTGGAAAAATAAGGAGTATGTTTCGCAAATCACTTGAAATCTAGGGAAACGCACACTGCATCACTCTTGCTCAAACACGCTCTTTCTCCTAATGTGTTGAGAACATTCAAGAAACCAGAAAACAAGGGCATTTTGCACTGAAACTCAGACGGGCATGTAGAGAGGGTCATTTCGTTTGGTAGTAGAGTGCAAAAGCATCATTGACTTCATGTTCTCGTTGAAACCCTTACATTTCCAAGTGAAAAGAAGTAGGACTTTCACAAAAAGATGTGTTTGCGTGTCTGTGGTGAAAGGAGCTCTAAGTTGTGTATTCAGTGCTGGAGAGTGACACACTCTACACAGGTTACACAGCGTTTTAGGAGCACCAACATGCTGCAAACTGGAACTGCTACAAGGTGTGTGTAGCATGCAGAAAGAAGGCTTGTCATTTCAAAGAAAGAAGAGAAAACCAAAATCCAGGTAGTGAAACGAGCACACCAGCATGGGAGATGTGCATGTGGACAGTTTCCAGGAGCAGCTCTTTGTGGACACTTGGAAAGAGCGCTGTGAAAAGATTTCATACGAAGCGGATTTGGACAAAGTTGAAAGACCTTCCAAAACCAACCCTAAAGAACTTAGCCAAACAAAGAATGTTGCAATAAGCTCCTCCAGGAAAGGTGCTTCCATGACACAACTCAAGAGCAGGTAGCTACATTCTGCACAGTACAAAATGCATATGAATTCCTGGCTGAAAACTCACTCCAGAAGGAACAAATGCTTGTGTTTCTCTCCGAAAGAACACTCAGCGACTATTCTTTCGCTTGCTCCTTCCAAGTCTTGGTAGAAACGTGTGTTTTCACTGCGGTAATACGTTTTAGGATGCATTGTTTCAATCTCTTGCAAGACTCATGTTGTTTCTTAGACAATGTGGAAACACAAGGAGTATGTTTCCCAGTTCACTTGAAAGCCAGGAAAACGCACACTGCATCACTCTTCCTCAAACACGCTCTTTCACCTGATGCTTTGGGAATGTTCAAGAAAGCAGAAAAGAAGGGCATTTTGCAGTGAAATTCAGACGGGCATGTACAAAAGATCACTTCTATTCTTTGCAGAGTGCAAAAGCGTAATCGACTTCATGTTCTCAAAGAAACCCATATATTTTCCAAGGGACCTGAAGTAAGACTTTCACAAAAAGATGTGTTTGTGTGTCTGCTTTGAAAGGAGCTCTAAGTTGTGTATTCAGTGCTGTAGAATGACACACTCTACATAGAATACTCAGCATTTTGGGGAGACCAACATGCTGCAAACTGAAACTGCTACAAGGTGTGTGTAGCATACAGAAAGAAGGCTTGTCGTTTCAAAGAAAGAAGAGGAAACCAAAATCCAGGTAGGGGAACGAGCACACCAGTATGGGAGATGTACATGTGGACAGTTTCAAGCACCAGCTCTTTGTGGACACTTGGAAACAGCGCTGTGAAAAAATTTCGTACGAAGCAGGATTTGGACAAAGTTGAAAGACCTTCCAAAACCAACCCTAAAGAACTGAGCCAAACAATGAATGTTGCAATAAGCTCCTCCAGAAAGGTGCTTCTATGACACAACTCCCGAGCAGGTAGCTACTTTCTGCACAGTACAAAATGCATACGAATTCCTGGCTGAAAACTCATTCCAGAAGGACGAAATGCATGTCTTTCTCTCAAAAGGAACACTCAGCCACTAGGCTTTTGCTTGCTCCTTCAAAGTCTTTGTCGAAACGTGTGTTTTCACTGCTGGAATACGTTTTAGGAAGCATTGTTTCAATCTCTTGCAAACCTCATGTTTCTTACACAACGTGGAAAAATAAGGAGTATGTTTCGCAAATCACTTGAAATCTAGGGAAACGCACACTACATCACTCTTGCTCAAACACGCTCTTTCTCCTAATGTGTTGAGAACATTCAAGAAACCAGAAAACAAGGGCATTTTGCACTGAAACTCAGACGGGCATGTAGAGAGGGTCATTTCGTTTGGTAGTAGAGTGCAAAAGCATCATTGACTTCATGTTCTCGTTGAAACCCTTACATTTCCAAGTGAAAAGAAGTAGGACTTTCACAAAAAGATGTGTTTGCGTGTCTGTGGTGAAAGGAGCTCTAAGTTGTGTATTCAGTGCTGGAGAGTGACACACTCTACACAGGTTACACAGCGTTTTAGGAGCACCAACATGCTGCAAACTGGAACTGCTACAAGGTGTGTGTAGCATGCAGAAAGAAGGCTTGTCATTTCAAAGAAAGAAGAGAAAACCAAAATCCAGGTAGTGAAACGAGCACACCAGCATGGGAGATGTGCATGTGGACAGTTTCCAGGAGCAGCTCTTTGTGGACACTTGGAAAGAGCGCTGTGAAAAGATTTCATACGAAGCGGATTTGGACAAAGTTGAAAGACCTTCCAAAACCAACCCTAAAGAACTTAGCCAAACAAAGAATGTTGCAATAAGCTCCTCCAGGAAAGGTGCTTCCATGACACAACTCAAGAGCAGTTAGCTACATTCTGCACAGTACAAAATGCATATGAATTCCTGGCTGAAAACTCACTCCAGAAGGAACAAATGCTTGTGTTTCTCTCCGAAAGAACACTCAGCGACTATTCTTTCGCTTGCTCCTTCCAAGTCTTGGTAGAAACGTGTGTTTTCACTGCGGTAATACGTTTTAGGATGCATTGTTTCAATCTCTTGCAAGACTCATGTTGTTTCTTAGACAATGTGGAAACACAAGGAGTATGTTTCCCAGTTCACTTGAAAGCCAGGAAAACGCACACTGCATCACTCTTCCTCAAACACGCTCTTTCACCTGATGCTTTGGGAATGTTCAAGAAAGCAGAAAAGAAGGGCATTTTGCAGTGAAATTCAGACGGGCATGTACAAAAGATCACTTCTATTCTTTGCAGAGTGCAAAAGCGTAATCGACTTCATGTTCTCAAAGAAACCCATATATTTTCCAAGGGACCTGAAGTAAGACTTTCACAAAAAGATGTGTTTGTGTGTCTGCTTTGAAAGGAGCTCTAAGTTGTGTATTCAGTGCTGTAGAATGACACACTCTACATAGAATACTCAGCATTTTGGGGAGACCAACATGCTGCAAACTGAAACTGCTACAAGGTGTGTGTAGCATACAGAAAGAAGGCTTGTCATTTCAAAGAAAGAAGAGGAAACCAAAATCCAGGTAGGGGAACGAGCACACCAGTATGGGAGATGTACATGTGGACAGTTTCAAGCACCAGCTCTTTGTGGACACTTGGAAACAGCGCTGTGAAAAAATTTCGTACGAAGCAGGATTTGGACAAAGTTGAAAGACCTTCCAAAACCAACCCTAAAGAACTGAGCCAAACAATGAATGTTGCAATAAGCTCCTCCAGAAAGGTGCTTCTATGACACAACTCCCGAGCAGGTAGCTACTTTCTGCACAGTACAAAATGCATACGAATTCCTGGCTGAAAACTCATTCCAGAAGGACGAAATGCATGTCTTTCTCTCAAAAGGAACACTCAGCCACTAGGCTTTTGCTTGCTCCTTCAAAGTCTTTGTCGAAACGTGTGTTTTCACTGCTGGAATACGTTTTAGGAAGCATTGTTTCAATCTCTTGCAAACCTCATGTTTCTTACACAATGTGGAAAACTAAGGAGTATGTTTCGCAAATCACTTGAAATCTAGGGAAACGCACACTGCATCACTCTTGCTCAAACACGCTCTTTCTCCTAATGTGTTGAGAACATTCAAGAAACCAGAAAACAAGGGCATTTTGCACTGAAACTCAGACGGGCATGTAGAGGAGGTCATTTCGTTTGGTAGTAGAGTGCAAAAGCATCATTGACTTCATGTTCTCGTTGAAACCCTTACATTTCCAAGTGAAAAGAAGTAGGACTTTCACAAAAAGATGTGTTTGCGTGTCTGTGGTGAAAGGAGCTCTAAGTTGTGTATTCAGTGCTGGAGAGTGACACACTCTACACAGGTTACACAGCGTTTTAGGAGCACCAACATGCTGCAAACTGGAACTGCTACAAGGTGTGTGTAGCATGCAGAAAGAAGGCTTGTCATTTCAAAGAAAGAAGAGAAAACCAAAATCCAGGTAGTGAAACGAGCACACCAGCATGGGAGATGTGCATGTGGACAGTTTCCAGGAGCAGCTCTTTGTGGACACTTGGAAAGAGCGCTGTGAAAAGATTTCATACGAAGCGGATTTGGACAAAGTTGAAAGACCTTCCAAAACCAACCCTAAAGAACTTAGCCAAACAAAGAATGTTGCAATAAGCTCCTCCAGGAAAGGTGCTTCTATGACACAACTCAAGAGCAGGTAGCTACATTCTGCACAGTACAAAATGCATATGAATTCCTGGCTGAAAACTCACTCCAGAAGGAACAAATGCTTGTGTTTCTCTCTGAAAGAACACTCAGCGACTATTCTTTCGCTTGCTCCTTCCAAGTCTTGGTAGAAACGTGTGTTTTCACTGCGGTAATACGTTTTAGGATGCATTGTTTCAATCTCTTGCAAGACTCATGTTGTTTCTTAGACAATGTGGAAACACAAGGAGTATGTTTCCCAGTTCACTTGAAAGCCAGGAAAACGCACACTGCATCACTCTTCCTCAAACACGCTCTTTCACCTGATGCTTTGGGAATGTTCAAGAAAGCAGAAAAGAAGGGCATTTTGCAGTGAAATTCAGACGGGCATGTACAAAAGATCACTTCTATTCTTTGCAGAGTGCAAAAGCGTAATCGACTTCATGTTCTCAAAGAAACCCATATATTTTCCAAGGGACCTGAAGTAAGACTTTCACAAAAAGATGTGTTTGTGTGTCTGCTTTGAAAGGAGCTCTAAGTTGTGTATTCAGTGCTGTAGAAAGACACACTCTACATAGAATACTCAGCATTTTGGGGAGACCAACATGCTGCAAAGTGAAACTGCTACAAGGTGTGTGTAGCATACAGAAAGAAGGCTTGTCGTTTCAAAGAAAGAAGAGGAAACCAAAATCCAGGTAGGGGAACGAGCACACCAGTATGGGAGATGTACATGTGGACAGTTTCAAGCACCAGCTCTTTGTGGACACTTGGAAACAGCGCTGTGAAAAAATTTCGTACGAAGCAGGATTTGGACAAAGTTGAAAGACCTTCCAAAACCAACCCTAAAGAACTGAGCCAAACAATGAATGTTGCAATAAGCTCCTCCAGAAAGGTGCTTCTATGACACAACTCCCGAGCAGGTAGCTACTTTCTGCACAGGACAAAATGCATACGAATTCCTGGCTGAAAACTCATTCCAATTCCTGGCTGAAAACTCATTCCAGAAGGACGAAATGCATGTCTTTCTCTCAAAAGGAACACTCAGCCACTAGGCTTTTGCTTGCTCCTTCAAAGGCTTTGTCGAAACGTGTGTTTTCACTGCTGGAATACGTTTTAGGAAGCATTGTTTCAATCTCTTGCAAACCTCATGTTTCTTACACAATGTGGAAAACTAAGGAGTATGTTTCGCAAATCACTTGAAATCTAGGGAAACGCACACTGCATCACTCTTGCTCAAACACGCTCTTTCTCCTAATGTGTTGAGAACATTCAAGAAACCAGAAAACAAGGGCATTTTGCACTGAAACTCAGACGGGCATGTAGAGGAGGTCATTTCGTTTGGTAGTAGAGTGCAAAAGCATCATTGACTTCATGTTCTCGTTGAAACCCTTACATTTCCAAGTGAAAAGAAGTAGGACTTTCACAAAAAGATGTGTTTGCGTGTCTGTGGTGAAAGGAGCTCTACGTTGTGTATTCAGTGCTGGAGAGTGACACACTCTACACAGGTTACACAGCGTTTTAGGAGCACCAACATGCTGCAAACTGGAACTGCTACAAGGTGTGTGTAGCATGCAGAAAGAAGGCTTGTCATTTCAAAGAAAGAAGAGAAAACCAAAATCCAGGTAGTGAAACGAGCACACCAGCATGGGAGATGTGCATGTGGACAGTTTCCAGGAGCAGCTCTTTGTGGACACTTGGAAAGAGCGCTGTGAAAAGATTTCATACGAAGCGGATTTGGACAAAGTTGAAAGACCTTCCAAAACCAACCCTAAAGAACTTAGCCAAACAAAGAATGTTGCAATAAGCTCCTCCAGGAAAGGTGCTTCTATGACACAACTCAAGAGCAGGTAGCTACATTCTGCACAGTACAAAATGCATATGAATTCCTGGCTGAAAACTCACTCCAGAAGGAACAAATGCTTGTGTTTCTCTCCGAAAGAACACTCAGCGACTATTTTTCGCTTGCTCCTTCCAAGTCTTGGTAGAAACGTGTGTTTTCACTGCGGTAATACGTTTTAGGATGCATTGTTTCAATCTCTTGCAAGACTCATGTTGTTTCTTAGACAATGTGGAAACACAAGGAGTATGTTTCCCAATTCACTTGAAATCCAGGAAAACGCACACTGCATCACTCTTCCTCAAACACGCTCTTTCACCTGATGCTTTGGGAATGTTCAAGAAAGCAGAAAAGAAGGGCATTTTGCAGTGAAATTCAGACGGGCATGTACAAAAGATCACTTCTATTCTTTGCAGAGTGCAAAAGCGTAATCGACTTCATGTTCTCAAAGAAACCCATATATTTTCCAAGGGACCTGAAGTAAGACTTTCACAAAAAGATGTGTTTGTGTGTCTGCTTTGAAAGGAGCTCTAAGTTGTGTATTCAGTGCTGTAGAATGACACACTCTACATAGAATACTCAGCATTTTGGGGAGACCAACATGCTGCAAAGTGAAACTGCTACAAGGTGTGTGTAGCATACAGAAAGAAGGCTTGTCGTTTCAAAGAAAGAAGAGGAAACCAAAATCCAGGTAGGGGAACGAGCACACCAGTATGGGAGATGTACATGTGGACAGTTTCAAGCACCAGCTCTTTGTGGACACTTGGAAACAGCGCTGTGAAAAAATTTCGTACGAAGCAGGATTTGGACAAAGTTGAAAGACCTTCCAAAACCAACCCTAAAGAACTGAGCCAAACAATGAATGTTGCAATAAGCTCCTCCAGAAAGGTGCTTCTATGACACAACTCCCGAGCAGGTAGCTACTTTCTGCACAGTACAAAATGCATACGAATTCCTGGCTGAAAACTCATTCCAGAAGGACGAAATGCATGTCTTTCTCTCAAAAGGAACACTCAGCCACTAGGCTTTTGCTTGCTCCTTCAAAGGCTTTGTCGAAACGTGTGTTTTCACTGCTGGAATACGTTTTAGGAAGCATTGTTTCAATCTCTTGCAAACCTCATGTTTCTTACACAATGTGGAAAACTAAGGAGTATGTTTCGCAAATCACTTGAAATCTAGGGAAACGCACACTGCATCACTCTTGCTCAAACACGCTCTTTCTCCTAATGTGTTGAGAACATTCAAGAAACCAGAAAACAAGGGCATTTTGCACTGAAACTCAGACGGGCATGTAGAGGAGGTCATTTCGTTTGGTAGTAGAGTGCAAAAGCATCATTGACTTCATGTTCTCGTTGAAACCCTTACATTTCCAAGTGAAAAGAAGTAGGACTTTCACAAAAAGATGTGTTTGCGTGTCTGTGGTGAAAGGAGCTCTACGTTGTGTATTCAGTGCTGGAGAGTGACACACTCTACACAGGTTACACAGCGTTTTAGGAGCACCAACATGCTGCAAACTGGAACTGCTACAAGGTGTGTGTAGCATGCAGAAAGAAGGCTTGTCATTTCAAAGAAAGAAGAGAAAACCAAAATCCAGGTAGTGAAACGAGCACACCAGCATGGGAGATGTGCATGTGGACAGTTTCCAGGAGCAGCTCTTTGTGGACACTTGGAAAGAGCGCTGTGAAAAGATTTCATACGAAGCGGATTTCGACAAAGTTGAAAGACCTTCCAAAACCAACCCTAAAGAACTGAGCCAAACAAAGAATGTTGCAATAAGCTCCTCCAGGAAAGGTGCTTCTATGACACAACTCAAGAGCAGGTAGCTACATTCTGCACAGTACAAAATGCATATGAATTCCTGGCTGAAAACTCACTCCAGAAGGAACAAATGCTTGTGTTTCTCTCCAAAAGAACACTCAGCGACTATTCTTTCGCTTGCTCCTTCCAAGTCTTGGTAGAAACGTGTGTTTTCACTGCGGTAATACGTTTTAGGATGCATTGTTTCAATCTCTTGCAAGACTCATGTTGTTTCTTAGACAATGTGGAAACACAAGGAGTATGTTTCCCAATTCACTTGAAATCCAGGAAAACGCACACTGCATCACTCTTCCTCAAACACGCTCTTTCACCTGATGCTTTGGGAATGTTCAAGAAAGCAGAAAAGAAGGGCATTTTGCAGTGAAATTCAGACGGGCATGTACAAAAGATCACTTCTATTCTTTGCAGAGTGCAAAAGCGTAATCGACTTCATGTTCTCAAAGAAACCCATATATTTTCCAAGGGACCTGAAGTAAGACTTTCACAAAAAGATGTGTTTGTGTGTCTGCTTTGAAAGGAGCTCTAAGTTGTGTATTCAGTGCTGTAGAATGACACACTCTACATAGAATACTCAGCATTTTGGGGAGACCAACATGCTGCAAAGTGAAACTGCTACAAGGTGTGTGTAGCATACAGAAAGAAGGCTTGTCGTTTCAAAGAAAGAAGAGGAAACCAAAATCCAGGTAGGGGAACGAGCACACCAGTATGGGAGATGTACATGTGGACAGTTTCAAGCACCAGCTCTTTGTGGACACTTGGAAACAGCGCTGTGAAAAAATTTCGTACGAAGCAGGATTTGGACAAAGTTGAAAGACCTTCCAAAACCAACCCTAAAGAACTGAGCCAAACAATGAATGTTGCAATAAGCTCCTCCAGAAAGGTGCTTCTATGACACAACTCCCGAGCAGGTAGTTACTTTCTGCACAGTACAAAATGCATACGAATTCCTGGCTGAAAACTCATTCCAGAAGGACGAAATGCATGTCTTTCTCTCAAAAGGAACACTCAGCCACTAGGCTTTTGCTTGCTCCTTCAAAGTCTTTGTCGAAACGTTTGTTTTCACTGCTGGAATACGTTTTAGGAAGCATTGTTTCAATCTCTTGCAAACCTCATGTTTCTTACACAATGTGGAAAACTAAGGAGTATGTTTCGCAAATCACTTGAAATCTAGGGAAACGCACACTGCATCACCCTTGCTCAAACACGCTCTTTCTCCTAATGTGTTGAGAACATTCAAGAAACCAGAAAACAAGGGCATTTTGCACTGAAACTCAGACGGGCATGTAGAAGAGGTCATTTCGTTTGGTAGTAGAGTGCAAAAGCATCATTGACTTCATGTTCTCGTTGAAACCCTTACATTTCCAAGTGAAAAGAAGTAGGACTTTCACAAAAAGATGTGTTTGCGTGTCTGTGGTGAAAGGAGCTCTACGTTGTGTATTCAGTGCTGGAGAGTGACACACTCTACACAGGTTACACAGCGTTTTAGGAGCACCAACATGCTGCAAACTGGAACTGCTACAAGGTGTGTGTAGCATGCAGAAAGAAGGCTTGTCATTTCAAAGAAAGAAGAGAAAACCAAAATCCAGGTAGTGAAACGAGCACACCAGCATGGGAGATGTGCATGTGGACAGTTTCCAGGAGCAGCTCTTTGTGGACACTTGGAAAGAGCGCTGTGAAAAGATTTCATACGAAGCGGATTTCGACAAAGTTGAAAGACCTTCCAAAACCAACCCTAAAGAACTTAGCCAAACAAAGAATGTTGCAATAAGCTCCTCCAGGAAAGGTGCTTCTATGACACAACTCAAGAGCAGGTAGCTACATTCTGCACAGTACAAAATGCATATGAATTCCTGGCTGAAAACTCACTCCAGAAGGAACAAATGCTTGTGTTTCTCTCCGAAAGAACACTCAGCGACTATTCTTTCGCTTGCTCCTTCCAAGTCTTGGTAGAAACGTGTGTTTTCACTGCGGTAATACGTTTTAGGATGCATTGTTTCAATCTCTTGCAAGACTCATGTTGTTTCTTAGACAATGTGGAAACACAAGGAGTATGTTTCCCAATTCACTTGAAATCCAGGAAAACGCACACTGCATCACTCTTCCTCAAACACGCTCTTTCACCTGATGCTTTGGGAATGTTCAAGAAAGCAGAAAAGAAGGGCATTTTGCAGTGAAATTCAGACGGGCATGTACAAAAGATCACTTCTATTCTTTGCAGAGTGCAAAAGCGTAATCGACTTCATGTTCTCAAAGAAACCCATATATTTTCCAAGGGACCTGAAGTAAGACTTTCACAAAAAGATGTGTTTGTGTGTCTGCTTTGAAAGGAGCTCTAAGTTGTGTATTCAGTGCTGTAGAATGACACACTCTACATAGAATACTCAGCATTTTGGGGAGACCAACATGCTGCAAAGTGAAACTGCTACAAGGTGTGTGTAGCATACAGAAAGAAGGCTTGTCGTTTCAAAGAAAGAAGAGGAAACCAAAATCCAGGTAGGGGAACGAGCACACCAGTATGGGAGATGTACATGTGGACAGTTTCAAGCACCAGCTCTTTGTGGACACTTGGAAACAGCGCTGTGAAAAAATTTCGTACGAAGCAGGATTTGGACAAAGTTGAAAGACCTTCCAAAACCAACCCTAAAGAACTGAGCCAAACAATGAATGTTGCAATAAGCTCCTCCAGAAAGGTGCTTCTATGACACAACTCCCGAGCAGGTAGTTACTTTCTGCACAGTACAAAATGCATACGAATTCCTGGCTGAAAACTCATTCCAGAAGGACGAAATGCATGTCTTTCTCTCAAAAGGAACACTCAGCCACTAGGCTTTTGCTTGCTCCTTCAAAGTCTTTGTCGAAACGTGTGTTTTCACTGCTGGAATACGTTTTAGGAAGCATTGTTTCAATCTCTTGCAAACCTCATGTTTCTTACACAATGTGGAAAAATAAGGAGTATGTTTCGCAAATCACTTGAAATCTAGGGAAACGCACACTGCATCACTCTTGCTCAAACACGCTCTTTCTCCTAATGTGTTGAGAACATTCAAGAAACCAGAAAACAAGGGCATTTTGCACTGAAACTCAGACGGGCATGTAGAGGAGGTCATTTCGTTTGGTAGTAGAGTGCAAAAGCATCATTGACTTCATGTTCTCGTTGAAACCCTTACATTTCCAAGTGAAAAGAAGTAGGACTTTCACAAAAAGATGTGTTTGCGTGTCTGTGGTGAAAGGAGCTCTAAGTTGTGTATTCAGTGCTGGAGAGTGACACACTCTACACAGGTTACACAGCGTTTTAGGAGCACCAACATGCTGCAAACTGGAACTGCTACAAGGTGTGTGTAGCATGCAGAAAGAAGGCTTGTCATTTCAAAGAAAGAAGAGAAAACCAAAATCCAGGTAGTGAAACGAGCACACCAGCATGGGAGATGTGCATGTGGACAGTTTCCAGGAGCAGCTCTTTGTGGACACTTGGAAAGAGCGCTGTGAAAAGATTTCGTACGAAGCGGATTTGGACAAAGTTGAAAGACCTTCCAAAACCAACCCTAAAGAACTTAGCCAAACAAAGAATGTTGCAATAAGCTCCTCCAGGAAAGGTGCTTCTATGACACAACTCAAGAGCAGGTAGCTACATTCTGCACAGTACAAAATGCATATGAATTCCTGGCTGAAAACTCACTCCAGAAGGAACAAATGCTTGTGTTTCTCTCCGAAAGAACACTCAGCGACTATTCTTTCGCTTGCTCCTTCCAAGTCTTGGTAGAAACGTGTGTTTTCACTGCGGTAATACGTTTTAGGATGCATTGTTTCAATCTCTTGCAAGACTCATGTTGTTTCTTAGACAATGTGGAAACACAAGGAGTATGTTTCCCAATTCACTTGAAATCCAGGAAAACGCACACTGCATCACTCTTCCTCAAACACGCTCTTTCACCTGATGCTTTGGGAATGTTCAAGAAAGCAGAAAAGAAGGGCATTTTGCAGTGAAATTCAGACGGGCATGTACAAAAGATCACTTCTATTCTTTGCAGAGTGCAAAAGCGTAATCGACTTCATGTTCTCAAAGAAACCCATATATTTTCCAAGGGACCTGAAGTAAGACTTGCACAAAAAGATGTGTTTGTGTGTCTGCTTTGAAAGGAGCTCTAAGTTGTGTATTCAGTGCTGTAGAATGACACACTCTACATAGAATACTCAGCATTTTGGGGAGACCAACATGCTGCAAAGTGAAACTGCTACAAGGTGTGTGTAGCATACAGAAAGAAGGCTTGTCGTTTCAAAGAAAGAAGAGGAAACCAAAATCCAGGTAGGGGAACGAGCACACCAGTATGGGAGATGTACATGTGGACAGTTTCAAGCACCAGCTCTTTGTGGACACTTGGAAACAGCGCTGTGAAAAAATTTCGTACGAAGCAGGATTTGGACAAAGTTGAAAGACCTTCCAAAACCAACCCTAAAGAACTGAGCCAAACAATGAATGTTGCAATAAGCTCCTCCAGAAAGGTGCTTCTATGACACAACTCCCGAGCAGGTAGCTACTTTCTGCACAGTACAAAATGCATACGAATTCCTGGCTGAAAACTCATTCCAATTCCTGGCTGAAAACTCATTCCAGAAGGACGAAATGCATGTCTTTCTCTCAAAAGGAACACTCAGCCACTAGGCTTTTGCTTGCTCCTTCAAAGTCTTTGTCGAAACGTGTGTTTTCACTGCTGGAATACGTTTTAGGAAGCATTGTTTCAATCTCTTGCAAACCTCATGTTTCTTACACAATGTGGAAAAATAAGGAGTATGTTTCGCAAATCACTTGAAATCTAGGGAAACGCACACTGCATCACTCTTGCTCAAACACGCTCTTTCTCCTAATGTGTTGAGAACATTCAAGAAACCAGAAAACAAGGGCATTTTGCACTGAAACTCAGACGGGCATGTAGAGGAGGTCATTTCGTTTGGTAGTAGAGTGCAAAAGCATCATTGACTTCATGTTCTCGTTGAAACCCTTACATTTCCAAGTGAAAAGAAGTAGGACTTTCACAAAAAGATGTGTTTGCGTGTCTGTGGTGAAAGGAGCTCTAAGTTGTGTATTCAGTGCTGGAGAGTGACACACTCTACACAGGTTACACAGCGTTTTAGGAGCACCAACATGCTGCAAACTGGAACTGCTACAAGGTGTGTGTAGCATGCAGAAAGAAGGCTTGTCATTTCAAAGAAAGAAGAGAAAACCAAAATCCAGGTAGTGAAACGAGCACACCAGCATGGGAGATGTGCATGTGGACAGTTTCCAGGAGCAGCTCTTTGTGGACACTTGGAAAGAGCGCTGTGAAAAGATTTCATACAAAGCGGATTTGGACAAAGTTGAAAGACCTTCCAAAACCAACCCTAAAGAACTTAGCCAAACAAAGAATGTTGCAATAAGCTCCTCCAGGAAAGGTGCTTCTATGACACAACTCAAGAGCAGGTAACTACATTCTGCACAGTACAAAATGCATATGAATTCCTGGCTGAAAACTCACTCCAGAAGGAACAAATGCTTGTGTTTCTCTCCGAAAGAACACTCAGCGACTATTCTTTCGCTTGCTCCTTCCAAGTCTTGGTAGAAACGTGTGTTTTCACTGCGGTAATACGTTTTAGGATGCATTGTTTCAATCTCTTGCAAGACTCATGTTGTTTCTTAGACAATGTGGAAACACAAGGAGTATGTTTCCCAATTCACTTGAAAGCCAGGAAAACGCACACTGCATCACTCTTCCTCAAACACGCTCTTTCACCTGATGCTTTGGGAATGTTCAAGAAAGCAGAAAAGAAGGGCATTTTGCAGTGAAATTCAGACGGGCATGTACAAAAGATCACTTCTATTCTTTGCAGAGTGCAAAAGCGTAATCGACTTCATGTTCTCAAAGAAACCCATATATTTTCCAAGGGACCTGAAGTAAGACTTTCACAAAAAGATGTGTTTGTGTGTCTGCTTTGAAAGGAGCTCTAAGTTGTGTATTCAGTGCTGTAGAATGACACACTCTACATAGAATACTCAGCATTTTGGGGAGACCAACATGCTGCAAAGTGAAACTGCTACAAGGTGTGTGTAGCATACAGAAAGAAGGCTTGTCGTTTCAAAGAAAGAAGAGGAAACCAAAATCCAGGTAGGGGAACGAGCACACCAGTATGGGAGATGTACATGTGGACAGTTTCAAGCACCAGCTCTTTGTGGACACTTGGAAACAGCGCTGTGAAAAAATTTCGTACGAAGCAGGATTTGGACAAAGTTGAAAGACCTTCCAAAACCAACCCTAAAGAACTGAGCCAAACAATGAATGTTGCAATAAGCTCCTCCAGAAAGGTGCTTCTATGACACAACTCCCGAGCAGGTAGCTACTTTCTGCACAGTACAAAATGCATACGAATTCCTGGCTGAAAACTCATTCCAGAAGGACGAAATGCATGTCTTTCTCTCAAAAGGAACACTCAGCCACTAGGCTTTTGCTTGCTCCTTCAAAGTCTTTGTCGAAACGTGTGTTTTCACTGCTGGAATACGTTTTAGGAAGCATTGTTTCAATCTCTTGCAAACCTCATGTTTCTTACACAATGTGGAAAAATAAGGAGTATGTTTCGCAAATCACTTGAAATCTAGGGAAACGCACACTGCATCACTCTTGCTCAAACACGCTCTTTCTCCTAATGTGTTGAGAACATTCAAGAAACCAGAAAACAAGGGCATTTTGCACTGAAACTCAGACGGGCATGTAGAGGAGGTCATTTCGTTTGGTAGTAGAGTGCAAAAGCATCATTGACTTCATGTTCTCGTTGAAACCCTTACATTTCCAAGTGAAAAGAAGTAGGACTTTCACAAAAAGATGTGTTTGCGTGTCTGTGGTGAAAGGAGCTCTAAGTTGTGTATTCAGTGCTGGAGAGTGACACACTCTACACAGGTTACACAGCGTTTTAGGAGCACCAACATGCTGCAAACTGGAACTGCTACAAGGTGTGTGTAGCATGCAGAAAGAAGGCTTGTCATTTCAAAGAAAGAAGAGAAAACCAAAATCCAGGTAGTGAAACGAGCACACCAGCATGGGAGATGTGCATGTGGACAGTTTCCAGGAGCAGCTCTTTGTGGACACTTGGAAAGAGCGCTGTGAAAAGATTTCATACGAAGCGGATTTGGACAAAGTTGAAAGACCTTCCAAAACCAACCCTAAAGAACTTAGCCAAACAAAGAATGTTGCAATAAGCTCCTCCAGGAAAGGTGCTTCTATGACACAACTCAAGAGCAGGTAGCTACATTCTGCACAGTACAAAATGCATATGAATTCCTGGCTGAAAACTCACTCCAGAAGGAACAAATGCTTGTGTTTCTCTCCGAAAGAACACTCAGCGACTATTCTTTCGCTTGCTCCTTCCAAGTCTTGGTAGAAACGTGTGTTTTCACTGCGGTAATACGTTTTAGGATGCATTGTTTCAATCTCTTGCAAGACTCATGTTGTTTCTTAGACAATGTGGAAACACAAGGAGTATGTTTCCCAGTTCACTTGAAAGCCAGGAAAACGCACACTGCATCACTCTTCCTCAAACACGCTCTTTCACCTGATGCTTTGGGAATGTGCAAGAAAGCAGAAAAGAAGGGCATTTTGCAGTGAAATTCAGACGGGCATGTACAAAAGATCACTTCTATTCTTTGCAGAGTGCAAAAGCGTAATCGACTTCATGTTCTCAAAGAAACCCATATATTTTCCAAGGGACCTGAAGTAAGACTTTCACAAAAAGATGTGTTTGTGTGTCTGCTTTGAAAGGAGCTCTAAGTTGTGTATTCAGTGCTGTAGAATGACACACTCTACATAGAATACTCAGCATTTTGGGGAGACCAACATGCTGCAAAGTGAAACTGCTACAAGGTGTGTGTAGCATACAGAAAGAAGGCTTGTCGTTTCAAAGAAAGAAGAGGAAACCAAAATCCAGGTAGGGGAACGAGCACACCAGTATGGGAGATGTACATGTGGACAGTTTCAAGCACCAGCTCTTTGTGGACACTTGGAAACAGTGCTGTGAAAAAATTTCGTACGAAGCAGGATTTGGACAAAGTTGAAAGACCTTCCAAAACCAACCCTAAAGAACTGAGCCAAACAATGAATGTTGCAATAAGCTCCTCCAGAAAGGTGCTTCTATGACACAACTCCCGAGCAGGTAGCTACTTTCTGCACAGTACAAAATGCATACGAATTCCTGGCTGAAAACTCATTCCAATTCCTGGCTGAAAACTCATTCCAGAAGGACGAAATGCATGTCTTTCTCTCAAAAGGAACACTCAGCCACTAGGCTTTTGCTTGCTCCTTCAAAGGCTTTGTCGAAACGTGTGTTTTCACTGCTGGAATACGTTTTAGGAAGCATTGTTTCAATCTCTTGCAAACCTAATGTTTCTTACACAATGTGGAAAACTAAGGAGTATGTTTCGCAAATCACTTGAAATCTAGGGAAACGCACACTGCATCACTCTTGCTCAAACACGCTCTTTCTCCTAATGTGTTGAGAACATTCAAGAAACCAGAAAACAAGGGCATTTTGCACTGAAACTCAGACGGGCATGTAGAGTAGGTCATTTCGTTTGGTAGTAGAGTGCAAAAGCATCATTGACTTCATGTTCTCGTTGAAACCCTTACATTTCCAAGTGAAAAGAAGTAGGACTTTCACAAAAAGATGTGTTTGCGTGTCTGTGGTGAAAGGAGCTCTAAGTTGTGTATTCAGTGCTGGAGAGTGACACACTCTACACAGGTTACACAGCGTTTTAGGAGCACCAACATGCTGCAAACTGGAACTGCTACAAGGTGTGTGTAGCATGCAGAAAGAAGGCTTGTCATTTCAAAGAAAGAAGAGAAAACCAAAATCCAGGTAGTGAAACGAGCACACCAGCATGGGAGATGTGCATGTGGACAGTTTCCAGGAGCAGCTCTTTGTGGACACTTGGAAAGAGCGCTGTGAAAAGATTTCATACGAAGCGGATTTCGACAAAGTTGAAAGACCTTCCAAAACCAACCCTAAAGAACTTAGCCAAACAAAGAATGTTGCAATAAGCTCCTCCAGGAAAGGTGCTTCTATGACACAACTCAAGAGCAGGTAGCTACATTCTGCACAGTACAAAATGCATATGAATTCCTGGCTGAAAACTCACTCCAGAAGGAACAAATGCTTGTGTTTCTCTCCGAAAGAACACTCAGCGACTATTCTTTCGCTTGCTCCTTCCAAGTCTTGGTAGATACGTGTGTTTTCACTGCGGTAATATGTTTTAGGATGCATTGTTTCAATCTCTTGCAAGACTCATGTTGTTTCTTAGACAATATGGAAACACAAGGAGTATGTTTCCCAATTCACTTGAAAGCCAGGAAAACGCACACTGCATCACTCTTCCTCAAACACGCTCTTTCACCTGATGCTTTGGGAATGTTCAAGAAAGCAGAAAAGAAGGGCATTTTGCAGTGAAATTCAGACAGGCATGTACAAAAGATCACTTCTATTCTTTGCAGAGTGCAAAAGCGTAATCGACTTCATGTTCTCAAAGAAACCTATATATTTTCCAAGGGACCTGAAGTAAGACTTTCACAAAAAGATGTGTTTGTGTGTCTGCTTTGAAAGGAGCTCTAAGTTGTGTATTCAGTGCTGTAGAATGACACACTCTACATAGGATACTCAGCATTTTGGGGAGACCAACATGCTGCAAAGTGAAACTGCTACAAGGTGTGTGTAGCATACAGAAAGAAGGCTTGTCGTTTCAAAGAAAGAAGAGGAAACCAAAATCCAGGTAGGGGAACGAGCACACCAGTATGGGAGATGTACATGTGGACAGTTTCAAGCACCAGCTCTTTGTGGACACTTGGAAACAGCGCTGTGAAAAAATTTCGTACGAAGCAGGATTTGGACAAAGTTGAAAGACCTTCCAAAACCAACCCTAAAGAACTGAGCCAAACAATGAATGTTGCAATAAGCTCCTCCAGAAAGGTGCTTCTATGACACAACTCCCGAGCAGGTAGCTACTTTCTGCACAGTACAAAATGCATACGAATTCCTGGCTGAAAACTCATTCCAGAAGGACGAAATGCATGTCTTTCTCTCAAAAGGAACACTCAGCCACTAGGCTTTTGCTTGCTCCTTCAAAGGCTTTGTCGAAACGTGTGTTTTCACTGCTGGAATACGTTTTAGGAAGCATTGTTTCAATCTCTTGCAAACCTCATGTTTCTTACACAATGTGGAAAACTAAGGAGTATGTTTCGCAAATCACTTGAAATCTAGGGAAACGCACACTGCATCACTCTTGCTCAAACACGCTCTTTCTCCTAATGTGTTGAGAACATTCAAGAAACCAGAAAACAAGGGCATTTTGCACTGAAACTCAGACGGGCATGTAGAGGAGGTCATTTCGTTTGGTAGTAGAGTGCAAAAGCATCATTGACTTCATGTTCTCGTTGAAACCCTTACATTTCCAAGTGAAAAGAAGTAGGACTTTCACAAAAAGATGTGTTTGCGTGTCTGTGGTGAAAGGAGCTCTAAGTTGTGTATTCAGTGCTGGAGAGTGACACACTCTACACAGGTTACACAGCGTTTTAGGAGCACCAACATGCTGCATCTGGAACTGCTACAAGGTGTGTGTAGCATGCAGAAAGAAGGCTTGTCATTTCAAAGAAAGAAGAGAAAACCAAAATCCAGGTAGTGAAACGAGCACACCAGCATGGGAGATGTGCATGTGGACAGTTTCCAGGAGCAGCTCTTTGTGGACACTTGGAAAGAGCGCTGTGAAAAGATTTCATACGAAGCGGATTTGGACAAAGTTGAAAGACCTTCCAAAACCAACCCTAAAGAACTTAGCCAAACAAAGAATGTTGCAATAAGCTCCTCCAGGAAAGGTGCTTCCATGACACAACTCAAGAGCAGGTAGCTACATTCTGCACAGTACAAAATGCATATGAATTCCTGGCTGAAAACTCACTCCAGAAGGAACAAATGCTTGTGTTTCTCTCCGAAAGAACACTCAGCGACTATTCTTTCGCTTGCTCCTTCCAAGTCTTGGTAGAAACGTGTGTTTTCACTGCGGTAATACGTTTTAGGATGCATTGTTTCAATCTCTTGCAAGACTCATGTTGTTTCTTAGACAATGTGGAAACACAAGGAGTATGTTTCCCAGTTCACTTGAAAGCCAGGAAAACGCACACTGCATCACTCTTCCTCAAACACGCTCTTTCACCTGATGCTTTGGGAATGTTCAAGAAAGCAGAAAAGAAGGGCATTTTGCAGTGAAATTCAGACGGGCATGTACAAAAGATCACTTCTATTCTTTGCAGAGTGCAAAAGCGTAATCGACTTCATGTTCTCAAAGAAACCCATATATTTTCCAAGGGACCTGAAGTAAGACTTTCACAAAAAGATGTGTTTGTGTGTCTGCTTTGAAAGGAGCTCTAAGTTGTGTATTCAGTGCTGTAGAATGACACACTCTACATAGAATACTCAGCATTTTGGGGAGACCAACATGCTGCAAAGTGAAACTGCTACAAGGTGTGTGTAGCATACAGAAAGAAGGCTTGTCGTTTCAAAGAAAGAAGAGGAAACCAAAATCCAGGTAGGGGAACGAGCACACCAGTATGGGAGATGTACATGTGGACAGTTTCAAGCACCAGCTCTTTGTGGACACTTGGAAACAGCGCTGTGAAAAAATTTCGTACGAAGCAGGATTTGGACAAAGTTGAAAGACCTTCCAAAACCAACCCTAAAGAACTGAGCCAAACAATGAATGTTGCAATAAGCTCCTCCAGAAAGGTGCTTCTATGACACAACTCCCGAGCAGGTAGCTACTTTCTGCACAGTACAAAATGCATACGAATTCCTGGCTGAAAACTCATTCCAGAAGGACGAAATGCATGTCTTTCTCTCAAAAGGAACACTCAGCCACTAGGCTTTTGCTTGCTCCTTCAAAGGCTTTGTCGAAACGTGTGTTTTCACTGCTGGAATACGTTTTAGGAAGCATTGTTTCAATCTCTTGCAAACCTCATGTTTCTTACACAATGTGGAAAACTAAGGAGTATGTTTCGCAAATCACTTGAAATCTAGGGAAACGCACACTGCATCACTCTTGCTCAAACACGCTCTTTCTCCTAATGTGTTGAGAACATTCAAGAAACCAGAAAACAAGGGCATTTTGCACTGAAACTCAGACGGGCATGTAGAGGAGGTCATTTCGTTTGGTAGTAGAGTGCAAAAGCATCATTGACTTCATGTTCTCGTTGAAACCCTTACATTTCCAAGTGAAAAGAAGTAGGACTTTCACAAAAAGATGTGTTTGCGTGTCTGTGGTGAAAGGAGCTCTAAGTTGTGTATTCAGTGCTGGAGAGTGACACACTCTACACAGGTTACACAGCGTTTTAGGAGCACCAACATGCTGCATCTGGAACTGCTACAAGGTGTGTGTAGCATGCAGAAAGAAGGCTTGTCATTTCAAAGAAAGAAGAGAAAACCAAAATCCAGGTAGTGAAACGAGCACACCAGCATGGGAGATGTGCATGTGGACAGTTTCCAGGAGCAGCTCTTTGTGGACACTTGGAAAGAGCGCTGTGAAAAGATTTCATACGAAGCGGATTTGGACAAAGTTGAAAGACCTTCCAAAACCAACCCTAAAGAACTTAGCCAAACAAAGAATGTTGCAATAAGCTCCTCCAGGAAAGGTGCTTCCATGACACAACTCAAGAGCAGGTAGCTACATTCTGCACAGTACAAAATGCATATGAATTCCTGGCTGAAAACTCACTCCAGAAGGAACAAATGCTTGTGTTTCTCTCCGAAAGAACACTCAGCGACTATTCTTTCGCTTGCTCCTTCCAAGTCTTGGTAGAAACGTGTGTTTTCACTGCGGTAATACGTTTTAGGATGCATTGTTTCAATCTCTTGCAAGACTCATGTTGTTTCTTAGACAATGTGGAAACACAAGGAGTATGTTTCCCAGTTCACTTGAAAGCCAGGAAAACGCACACTGCATCACTCTTCCTCAAACACGCTCTTTCACCTGATGCTTTGGGAATGTTCAAGAAAGCAGAAAAGAAGGGCATTTTGCAGTGAAATTCAGACGGGCATGTACAAAAGATCACTTCTATTCTTTGCAGAGTGCAAAAGCGTAATCGACTTCATGTTCTCAAAGAAACCCATATATTTTCCAAGGGACCTGAAGTAAGACTTTCACAAAAAGATGTGTTTGTGTGTCTGCTTTGAAAGGAGCTCTAAGTTGTGTATTCAGTGCTGTAGAATGACACACTCTACATAGAATACTCAGCATTTTGGGGAGACCAACATGCTGCAAAGTGAAACTGCTACAAGGTGTGTGTAGCATACAGAAAGAAGGCTTGTCGTTTCAAAGAAAGAAGAGGAAACCAAAATCCAGGTAGGGGAACGAGCACACCAGTATGGGAGATGTACATGTGGACAGTTTCAAGCACCAGCTCTTTGTGGACACTTGGAAACAGCGCTGTGAAAAAATTTCGTACGAAGCAGGATTTGGACAAAGTTGAAAGACCTTCCAAAACCAACCCTAAAGAACTGAGCCAAACAATGAATGTTGCAATAAGCTCCTCCAGAAAGGTGCTTCTATGACACAACTCCCGAGCAGGTAGCTACTTTCTGCACAGTACAAAATGCATACGAATTCCTGGCTGAAAACTCATTCCAGAAGGACGAAATGCATGTCTTTCTCTCAAAAGGAACACTCAGCCACTAGGCTTTTGCTTGCTCCTTCAAAGTCTTTGTCGAAACGTGTGTTTTCACTGCTGGAATACGTTTTAGGAAGCATTGTTTCAATCTCTTGCAAACCTCATGTTTCTTACACAATGTGGAAAACTAAGGAGTATGTTTCGCAAATCACTTGAAATCTAGGGAAACGCACACTGCATCACTCTTGCTCAAACACGCTCTTTCTCCTAATGTGTTGAGAACATTCAAGAAACCAGAAAACAAGGGCATTTTGCACTGAAACTCAGACGGGCATGTAGAGGAGGTCATTTCGTTTGGTAGTAGAGTGCAAAAGCATCATTGACTTCATGTTCTCGTTGAAACCCTTACATTTCCAAGTGAAAAGAAGTAGGACTTTCACAAAAAGATGTGTTTGCGTGTCTGTGGTGAAAGGAGCTCTAAGTTGTGTATTCAGTGCTGGAGAGTGACACACTCTACACAGGTTACACAGCGTTTTAGGAGCACCAACATGCTGCAAACTGGAACTGCTACAAGGTGTGTGTAGCATGCAGAAAGAAGGCTTGTCATTTCAAAGAAAGAAGAGAAAACCAAAATCCAGGTAGTGAAACGAGCACACCAGCATGGGAGATGTGCATGTGGACAGTTTCCAGGAGCAGCTCTTTGTGGACACTTGGAAAGAGCGCTGTGAAAAGATTTCATACGAAGCGGATTTGGACAAAGTTGAAAGACCTTCCAAAACCAACCCTAAAGAACTTAGCCAAACAAAGAATGTTGCAATAAGCTCCTCCAGGAAAGGTGCTTCTATGACACAACTCAAGAGCAGGTAGCTACATTCTGCACAGTACAAAATGCATATGAATTCCTGGCTGAAAACTCACTCCAGAAGGAACAAATGCTTGTGTTTCTCTCCGAAAGAACACTCAGCGACTATTCTTTCGCTTGCTCCTTCCAAGTCTTGGTAGAAACGTGTGTTTTCACTGCGGTAATACGTTTTAGGATGCATTGTTTCAATCTCTTTCAAGACTCATGTTGTTTCTTAGACAATGTGGAAACACAAGGAGTATGTTTCCCAATTCACTTGAAAGCCAGGAAAACGCACACTGCATCACTCTTCCTCAAACACGCTCTTTCACCTGATGCTTTGGGAATGTTCAAGAAAGCAGAAAAGAAGGGCATTTTGCAGTGAAATTCAGACGGGCATGTACAAAAGATCACTTCTATTCTTTGCAGAGTGCAAAAGCGTAATCGACTTCATGTTCTCAAAGAAACCCATATATTTTCCAAGGGACCTGAAGTAAGACTTTCACAAAAAGATGTGTTTGTGTGTCTGCTTTGAAAGGAGCTCTAAGTTGTGTATTCAGTGCTGTAGAATGACACACTCTACATAGAATACTCAGCATTTTGGGGAGACCAACATGCTGCAAAGTGAAACTGCTACAAGGTGTGTGTAGCATACAGAAAGAAGGCTTGTCGTTTCAAAGAAAGAAGAGGAAACCAAAATCCAGGTAGGGGAACGAGCACACCAGTATGGGAGATGTACATGTGGACAGTTTCAAGCACCAGCTCTTTGTGGACACTTGGAAACAGCGCTGTGAAAAAATTTCGTACGAAGCAGGATTTGGACAAAGTTGAAAGACCTTCCAAAACCAACCCTAAAGAACTGAGCCAAACAATGAATGTTGCAATAAGCTCCTCCAGAAAGGTGCTTCTATGACACAACTCCCGAGCAGGTAGCTACTTTCTGCACAGTACAAAATGCATACGAATTCCTGGCTGAAAACTCATTCCAATTCCTGGCTGAAAACTCATTCCAGAAGGACGAAATGCATGTCTTTCTCTCAAAAGGAACACTCAGCCACTAGGCTTTTGCTTGCTCCTTCAAAGGCTTTGTCGAAACGTGTGTTTTCACTGCTGGAATACGTTTTAGGAAGCATTGTTTCAATCTCTTGCAAACCTCATGTTTCTTACACAATGTGGAAAACTAAGGAGTATGTTTCGCAAATCACTTGAAATCTAGGGAAACGCACACTGCATCACTCTTGCTCAAACACGCTCTTTCTCCTAATGTGTTGAGAACATTCAAGAAACCAGAAAACAAGGGCATTTTGCACTGAAACTCAGACGGGCATGTAGAGGAGGTCATTTCGTTTGGTAGTAGAGTGCAAAAGCATCATTGACTTCATGTTCTCGTTGAAACCCTTACATTTCCAAGTGAAAAGAAGTAGGACTTTCACAAAAAGATGTGTTTGCGTGTCTGTGGTGAAAGGAGCTCTAAGTTGTGTATTCAGTGCTGGAGAGTGACACACTCTACACAGGTTACACAGCGTTTTAGGAGCACCAACATGCTGCAAACTGGAACTGCTACAAGGTGTGTGTAGCATGCAGAAAGAAGGCTTGTCATTTCAAAGAAAGAAGAGAAAACCAAAATCCAGGTAGTGAAACGAGCACACCAGCATGGGAGATGTGCATGTGGACAGTTTCCAGGAGCAGCTCTTTGTGGACACTTGGAAAGAGCGCTGTGAAAAGATTTCATACGAAGCGGATTTGGACAAAGTTGAAAGACCTTCCAAAACCAACCCTAAAGAACTTAGCCAAACAAAGAATGTTGCAATAAGCTCCTCCAGGAAAGGTGCTTCCATGACACAACTCAAGAGCAGGTAGCTACATTCTGCACAGTACAAAATGCATATGAATTCCTGGCTGAAAACTCACTCCAGAAGGAACAAATGCTTGTGTTTCTCTCCGAAAGAACACTCAGCGACTATTCTTTCGCTTGCTCCTTCCAAGTCTTGGTAGAAACGTGTGTTTTCACTGCGGTAATACGTTTTAGGATGCATTGTTTCAATCTCTTGCAAGACTCATGTTGTTTCTTAGACAATGTGGAAACACAAGGAGTATGTTTCCCAGTTCACTTGAAAGCCAGGAAAACGCACACTGCATCACTCTTCCTCAAACACGCTCTTTCACCTGATGCTTTGGGAATGTTCAAGAAAGCAGAAAAGAAGGGCATTTTGCAGTGAAATTCAGACGGGCATGTACAAAAGATCACTTCTATTCTTTGCAGAGTGCAAAAGCGTAATCGACTTCATGTTCTCAAAGAAACCCATATATTTTCCAAGGGACCTGAAGTAAGACTTTCACAAAAAGATGTGTTTGTGTGTCTGCTTTGAAAGGAGCTCTAAGTTGTGTATTCAGTGCTGTAGAATGACACACGCTACATAGAATACTCAGCATTTTGGGGAGACCAACATGCTGCAAAGTGAAACTGCTACAAGGTGTGTGTAGCATACAGAAAGAAGGCTTGTCGTTTCAAAGAAAGAAGAGGAAACCAAAATCCAGGTAGGGGAACGAGCACACCAGTATGGGAGATGTACATGTGGACAGTTTCAAGCACCAGCTCTTTGTGGACACTTGGAAACAGCGCTGTGAAAAAATTTCGTACGAAGCAGGATTTGGACAAAGTTGAAAGACCTTCCAAAACCAACCCTAAAGAACTGAGCCAAACAATGAATGTTGCAATAAGCTCCTCCAGAAAGGTGCTTCTATGACACAACTCCCGAGCAGGTAGCTACTTTCTGCACAGTACAAAATGCATACGAATTCCTGGCTGAAAACTCATTCCAGAAGGACGAAATGCATGTCTTTCTCTCAAAAGGAACACTCAGCCACTAGGCTTTTGCTTGCTCCTTCAAAGTCTTTGTCGAAACGTGTGTTTTCACTGCTGGAATACGTTTTAGGAAGCATTGTTTCAATCTCTTGCAAACCTCATGTTTCTTACACAATGTGGAAAACTAAGGAGTATGTTTCGCAAATCACTTGAAATCTAGGGAAACGCACACTGCATCACTCTTGCTCAAACACGCTCTTTCTCCTAATGTGTTGAGAACATTCAAGAAACCAGAAAACAAGGGCATTTTGCACTGAAACTCAGACGGGCATGTAGAAGAGGTCTATTCTTTTGGTAGTAGAGTGCAAAAGCATCATTGACTTCATGTTCTCGTTGAAACCCTTACATTTCCAAGTGAAAAGAAGTAGGACTCTCACAAAAAGATGTGTTTGCGTGTCTGTGGTGAAAGGAGCTCTAAGTTGTGTATTCAGTGCTGGAGAGTGACACACTCTACACAGGTTACACAGCGTTTTAGGAGCACCAACATGCTGCAAACTGGAACTGCTACAAGGTGTGTGTAGCATGCAGAAAGAAGGCTTGTCATTTCAAAGAAAGAAGAGAAAACCAAAATCCAGGTAGTGAAACGAGCACACCAGCATGGGAGATGTGCATGTGGACAGTTTCCAGGAGCAGCTCTTTGTGGACACTTGGAAAGAGCGCTGTGAAAAGATTTCATACGAAGCGGATTTGGACAAAGTTGAAAGACCTTCCAAAACCAACCCTAAAGAACTTAGCCAAACAAAGAATGTTGCAATAAGCTCCTCCAGGAAAGGTGCTTCTATGACACAACTCAAGAGCAGGTAGCTACATTCTGCACAGTACAAAATGCATATGAATTCCTGGCTGAAAACTCACTCCAGAAGGAACAAATGCTTGTGTTTCTCTCCGAAAGAACACTCAGCGACTATTCTTTCGCTTGCTCCTTCCAAGTCTTGGTAGATACGTGTGTTTTCACTGCGGTAATATGTTTTAGGATGCATTGTTTCAATCTCTTGCAAGACTCATGTTGTTTCTTAGACAATATGGAAACACAAGGAGTATGTTTCCCAATTCACTTGAAAGCCAGGAAAACGCACACTGCATCACTCTTCCTCAAACACGCTCTTTCACCTGATGCTTTGGGAATGTTCAAGAAAGCAGAAAAGAAGGGCATTTTGCAGTGAAATTCAGACAGGCATGTACAAAAGATCACTTCTATTCTTTGCAGAGTGCAAAAGCGTAATCGACTTCATGTTCTCAAAGAAACCCATATATTTTCCAAGGGACCTGAAGTAAGACTTTCACAAAAAGATGTGTTTGTGTGTCTGCTTTGAAAGGAGCTCTAAGTTGTGTATTCAGTGCTGTAGAATGACACACTCTACATAGGATACTCAGCATTTTGGGGAGACCAACATGCTGCAAAGTGAAACTGCTACAAGGTGTGTGTAGCATACAGAAAGAAGGCTTGTCGTTTCAAAGAAAGAAGAGGAAACCAAAATCCAGGTAGGGGAACGAGCACACCAGTATGGGAGATGTACATGTGGACAGTTTCAAGCACCAGCTCTTTGTGGACACTTGGAAACAGCGCTGTGAAAAAATTTCGTACGAAGCAGGATTTGGACAAAGTTGAAAGACCTTCCAAAACCAACCCTAAAGAACTGAGCCAAACAATGAATGTTGCAATAAGCTCCTCCAGAAAGGTGCTTCTATGACACAACTCCCGAGCAGGTAGCTACTTTCTGCACAGTACAAAATGCATACGAATTCCTGGCTGAAAACTCATTCCAGAAGGACGAAATGCATGTCTTTCTCTCAAAAGGAACACTCAGCCACTAGGCTTTTGCTTGCTCCTTCAAAGGCTTTGTCGAAACGTGTGTTTTCACTGCTGGAATACGTTTTAGGAAGCATTGTTTCAATCTCTTGCAAACCTCATGTTTCTTACACAATGTGGAAAACTAAGGAGTATGTTTCGCAAATCACTTGAAATCTAGGGAAACGCACACTGCATCACTCTTGCTCAAACACGCTCTTTCTCCTAATGTGTTGAGAACATTCAAGAAACCAGAAAACAAGGGCATTTTGCACTGAAACTCAGACGGGCATGTAGAGGAGGTCATTTCGTTTGGTAGTAGAGTGCAAAAGCATCATTGACTTCATGTTCTCGTTGAAACCCTTACATTTCCAAGTGAAAAGAAGTAGGACTTTCACAAAAAGATGTGTTTGCGTGTCTGTGGTGAAAGGAGCTCTAAGTTGTGTATTCAGTGCTGGAGAGTGACACACTCTACACAGGTTACACAGCGTTTTAGGAGCACCAACATGCTGCATCTGGAACTGCTACAAGGTGTGTGTAGCATGCAGAAAGAAGGCTTGTCATTTCAAAGAAAGAAGAGAAAACCAAAATCCAGGTAGTGAAACGAGCACACCAGCATGGGAGATGTGCATGTGGACAGTTTCCAGGAGCAGCTCTTTGTGGACACTTGGAAAGAGCGCTGTGAAAAGATTTCATACGAAGCGGATTTGGACAAAGTTGAAAGACCTTCCAAAACCAACCCTAAAGAACTTAGCCAAACAAAGAATGTTGCAATAAGCTCCTCCAGGAAAGGTGCTTCCATGACACAACTCAAGAGCAGGTAGCTACATTCTGCACAGTACAAAATGCATATGAATTCCTGGCTGAAAACTCACTCCAGAAGGAACAAATGCTTGTGTTTCTCTCCGAAAGAACACTCAGCGACTATTCTTTCGCTTGCTCCTTCCAAGTCTTGGTAGAAACGTGTGTTTTCACTGCGGTAATACGTTTTAGGATGCATTGTTTCAATCTCTTGCAAGACTCATGTTGTTTCTTAGACAATGTGGAAACACAAGGAGTATGTTTCCCAGTTCACTTGAAAGCCAGGAAAACGCACACTGCATCACTCTTCCTCAAACACGCTCTTTCACCTGATGCTTTGGGAATGTTCAAGAAAGCAGAAAAGAAGGGCATTTTGCAGTGAAATTCAGACGGGCATGTACAAAAGATCACTTCTATTCTTTGCAGAGTGCAAAAGCGTAATCGACTTCATGTTCTCAAAGAAACCCATATATTTTCCAAGGGACCTGAAGTAAGACTTTCACAAAAAGATGTGTTTGTGTGTCTGCTTTGAAAGGAGCTCTAAGTTGTGTATTCAGTGCTGTAGAATGACACACTCTACATAGAATACTCAGCATTTTGGGGAGACCAACATGCTGCAAACTGAAACTGCTACAAGGTGTGTGTAGCATACAGAAAGAAGGCTTGTCGTTTCAAAGAAAGAAGAGGAAACCAAAATCCAGGTAGGGGAACGAGCACACCAGTATGGGAGATGTACATGTGGACAGTTTCAAGCACCAGCTCTTTGTGGACACTTGGAAACAGCGCTGTGAAAAAATTTCGTACGAAGCAGGATTTGGACAAAGTTGAAAGACCTTCCAAAACCAACCCTAAAGAACTGAGCCAAACAATGAATGTTGCAATAAGCTCCTCCAGAAAGGTGCTTCTATGACACAACTCCCGAGCAGGTAGCTACTTTCTGCACAGTACAAAATGCATACGAATTCCTGGCTGAAAACTCATTCCAGAAGGACGAAATGCATGTCTTTCTCTCAAAAGGAACACTCAGCCACTAGGCTTTTGCTTGCTCCTTCAAAGTCTTTGTCGAAACGTGTGTTTTCACTGCTGGAATACGTTTTAGGAAGCATTGTTTCAATCTCTTGCAAACCTCATGTTTCTTACACAATGTGGAAAACTAAGGAGTATGTTTCGCAAATCACTTGAAATCTAGGGAAACGCACACTGCATCACTCTTGCTCAAACACGCTCTTTCTCCTAATGTGTTGAGAACATTCAAGAAACCAGAAAACAAGGGCATTTTGCACTGAAACTCAGACGGGCATGTAGAGGAGGTCATTTCGTTTGGTAGTAGAGTGCAAAAGCATCATTGACTTCATGTTCTCGTTGAAACCCTTACATTTCCAAGTGAAAAGAAGTAGGACTTTCACAAAAAGATGTGTTTGCGTGTCTGTGGTGAAAGGAGCTCTAAGTTGTGTATTCAGTGCTGGAGAGTGACACACTCTACACAGGTTACACAGCGTTTTAGGAGCACCAACATGCTGCAAACTGGAACTGCTACAAGGTGTGTGTAGCATGCAGAAAGAAGGCTTGTCATTTCAAAGAAAGAAGAGAAAACCAAAATCCAGGTAGTGAAACGAGCACACCAGCATGGGAGATGTGCATGTGGACAGTTTCCAGGAGCAGCTCTTTGTGGACACTTGGAAAGAGCGCTGTGAAAAGATTTCATACGAAGCGGATTTGGACAAAGTTGAAAGACCTTCCAAAACCAACCCTAAAGAACTTAGCCAAACAAAGAATGTTGCAATAAGCTCCTCCAGGAAAGGTGCTTCTATGACACAACTCAAGAGCAGGTAGCTACATTCTGCACAGTACAAAATGCATATGAATTCCTGGCTGAAAACTCACTCCAGAAGGAACAAATGCTTGTGTTTCTCTCCGAAAGAACACTCAGCGACTATTCTTTCGCTTGCTCCTTCCAAGTCTTGGTAGAAACGTGTGTTTTCACTGCGGTAATACGTTTTAGGATGCATTGTTTCAATCTCTTGCAAGACTCATGTTGTTTCTTAGACAATGTGGAAACACAAGGAGTATGTTTCCCAATTCACTTGAAAGCCAGGAAAACGCACACTGCATCACTCTTCCTCAAACACGCTCTTTCACCTGATGCTTTGGGAATGTTCAAGAAAGCAGAAAAGAAGGGCATTTTGCAGTGAAATTCAGACGGGCATGTACAAAAGATCACTTCTATTCTTTGCAGAGTGCAAAAGCGTAATCGACTTCATGTTCTCAAAGAAACCCATATATTTTCCAAGGGACCTGAAGTAAGACTTTCACAAAAAGATGTGTTTGTGTGTCTGCTTTGAAAGGAGCTCTAAGTTGTGTATTCAGTGCTGTAGAATGACACACTCTACATAGAATTCTCAGCATTTTGGGGAGACCAACATGCTGCAAAGTGAAACTGCTACAAGGTGTGTGTAGCATACAGAAAGAAGGCTTGTCGTTTCAAAGAAAGAAGAGGAAACCAAAATCCAGGTAGGGGAACGAGCACACCAGTATGGGAGATGTACATGTGGACAGTTTCAAGCACCAGCTCTTTGTGGACACTTGGAAACAGCGCTGTGAAAAAATTTCGTACGAAGCAGGATTTGGACAAAGTTGAAAGACCTTCCAAAACCAACCCTAAAGAACTGAGCCAAACAATGAATGTTGCAATAAGCTCCTCCAGAAAGGTGCTTCTATGACACAACTCCCGAGCAGGTAGCTACTTTCTGCACAGTACAAAATGCATACGAATTCCTGGCTGAAAACTCATTCCAATTCCTGGCTGAAAACTCATTCCAGAAGGACGAAATGCATGTCTTTCTCTCAAAAGGAACACTCAGCCACTAGGCTTTTGCTTGCTCCTTCAAAGGCTTTGTCGAAACGTGTGTTTTCACTGCTGGAATACGTTTTAGGAAGCATTGTTTCAATCTCTTGCAAACCTCATGTTTCTTACACAATGTGGAAAACTAAGGAGTATGTTTCGCAAATCACTTGAAATCTAGGGAAACGCACACTGCATCACTCTTGCTCAAACACGCTCTTTCTCCTAATGTGTTGAGAACATTCAAGAAACCAGAAAACAAGGGCATTTTGCACTGAAACTCAGACGGGCATGTAGAGGAGGTCATTTCGTTTGGTAGTAGAGTGCAAAAGCATCATTGACTTCATGTTCTCGTTGAAACCCTTACATTTCCAAGTGAAAAGAAGTAGGACTTTCACAAAAAGATGTGTTTGCGTGTCTGTGGTGAAAGGAGCTCTAAGTTGTGTATTCAGTGCTGGAGAGTGACACACTCTACACAGGTTACACAGCGTTTTAGGAGCACCAACATGCTGCAAACTGGAACTGCTACAAGGTGTGTGTAGCATGCAGAAAGAAGGCTTGTCATTTCAAAGAAAGAAGAGAAAACCAAAATCCAGGTAGTGAAACGAGCACACCAGCATGGGAGATGTGCATGTGGACAGTTTCCAGGAGCAGCTCTTTGTGGACACTTGGAAAGAGCGCTGTGAAAAGATTTCATACGAAGCGGATTTGGACAAAGTTGAAAGACCTTCCAAAACCAACCCTAAAGAACTTAGCCAAACAAAGAATGTTGCAATAAGCTCCTCCAGGAAAGGTGCTTCCATGACACAACTCAAGAGCAGGTAGCTACATTCTGCACAGTACAAAATGCATATGAATTCCTGGCTGAAAACTCACTCCAGAAGGAACAAATGCTTGTGTTTCTCTCCGAAAGAACACTCAGCGACTATTCTTTCGCTTGCTCCTTCCAAGTCTTGGTAGAAACGTGTGTTTTCACTGCGGTAATACGTTTTAGGATGCATTGTTTCAATCTCTTGCAAGACTCATGTTGTTTCTTAGACAATGTGGAAACACAAGGAGTATGTTTCCCAGTTCACTTGAAAGCCAGGAAAACGCACACTGCATCACTCTTCCTCAAACACGCTCTTTCACCTGATGCTTTGGGAATGTTCAAGAAAGCAGAAAAGAAGGGCATTTTGCAGTGAAATTCAGACGGGCATGTACAAAAGATCACTTCTATTCTTTGCAGAGTGCAAAAGCGTAATCGACTTCATGTTCTCAAAGAAACCCATATATTTTCCAAGGGACCTGAAGTAAGACTTTCACAAAAAGATGTGTTTGTGTGTCTGCTTTGAAAGGAGCTCTAAGTTGTGTATTCAGTGCTGTAGAATGACACACGCTACATAGAATACTCAGCATTTTGGGGAGACCAACATGCTGCAAAGTGAAACTGCTACAAGGTGTGTGTAGCATACAGAAAGAAGGCTTGTCGTTTCAAAGAAAGAAGAGGAAACCAAAATCCAGGTAGGGGAACGAGCACACCAGTATGGGAGATGTACATGTGGACAGTTTCAAGCACCAGCTCTTTGTGGACACTTGGAAACAGCGCTGTGAAAAAATTTCGTACGAAGCAGGATTTGGACAAAGTTGAAAGACCTTCCAAAACCAACCCTAAAGAACTGAGCCAAACAATGAATGTTGCAATAAGCTCCTCCAGAAAGGTGCTTCTATGACACAACTCCCGAGCAGGTAGCTACTTTCTGCACAGTACAAAATGCATACGAATTCCTGGCTGAAAACTCATTCCAGAAGGACGAAATGCATGTCTTTCTCTCAAAAGGAACACTCAGCCACTAGGCTTTTGCTTGCTCCTTCAAAGGCTTTGTCGAAACGTGTGTTTTCACTGCTGGAATACGTTTTAGGAAGCATTGTTTCAATCTCTTGCAAACCTCATGTTTCTTACACAATGTGGAAAACTAAGGAGTATGTTTCGCAAATCACTTGAAATCTAGGGAAACGCACACTGCATCACTCTTGCTCAAACACGCTCTTTCTCCTAATGTGTTGAGAACATTCAAGAAACCAGAAAACAAGGGCATTTTGCACTGAAACTCAGACGGGCATGTAGAAGAGGTCTATTCTTTTGGTAGTAGAGTGCAAAAGCATCATTGACTTCATGTTCTCGTTGAAACCCTTACATTTCCAAGTGAAAAGAAGTAGGACTCTCACAAAAAGATGTGTTTGCGTGTCTGTGGTGAAAGGAGCTCTAAGTTGTGTATTCAGTGCTGGAGAGTGACACACTCTACACAGGTTACACAGCGTTTTAGGAGCACCAACATGCTGCAAACTGGAACTGCTACAAGGTGTGTGTAGCATGCAGAAAGAAGGCTTGTCATTTCAAAGAAAGAAGAGAAAACCAAAATCCAGGTAGTGAAACGAGCACACCAGCATGGGAGATGTGCATGTGGACAGTTTCCAGGAGCAGCTCTTTGTGGACACTTGGAAAGAGCGCTGTGAAAAGATTTCATACGAAGCGGATTTGGACAAAGTTGAAAGACCTTCCAAAACCAACCCTAAAGAACTTAGCCAAACAAAGAATGTTGCAATAAGCTCCTCCAGGAAAGGTGCTTCTATGACACAACTCAAGAGCAGGTAGCTACATTCTGCACAGTACAAAATGCATATGAATTCCTGGCTGAAAACTCACTCCAGAAGGAACAAATGCTTGTGTTTCTCTCCGAAAGAACACTCAGCGACTATTCTTTCGCTTGCTCCTTCCAAGTCTTGGTAGAAACGTGTGTTTTCACTGCGGTAATACGTTTTAGGATGCATTGTTTCAATCTCTTGCAAGACTCATGTTGTTTCTTAGACAATGTGGAAACACAAGGAGTATGTTTCCCAATTCACTTGAAAGCCAGGAAAACGCACACTGCATCACTCTTCCTCAAACACGCTCTTTCACCTGATGCTTTGGGAATGTTCAAGAAAGCAGAAAAGAAGGGCATTTTGCAGTGAAATTCAGACGGGCATGTACAAAAGATCACTTCTATTCTTTGCAGAGTGCAAAAGCGTAATCGACTTCATGTTCTCAAAGAAACCCATATATTTTCCAAGGGACCTGAAGTAAGACTTTCACAAAAAGATGTGTTTGTGTGTCTGCTTTGAAAGGAGCTCTAAGTTGTGTATTCAGTGCTGTAGAATGACACACTCTACATAGAATACTCAGCATTTTGGGGAGACCAACATGCTGCAAAGTGAAACTGCTACAAGGTGTGTGTAGCATACAGAAAGAAGGCTTGTCGTTTCAAAGAAAGAAGAGGAAACCAAAATCCAGGTAGGGGAACGAGCACACCAGTATGGGAGATGTACATGTGGACAGTTTCAAGCACCAGCTCTTTGTGGACACTTGGAAACAGCGCTGTGAAAAAATTTCGTACGAAGCAGGATTTGGACAAAGTTGAAAGACCTTCCAAAACCAACCCTAAAGAACTGAGCCAAACAATGAATGTTGCAATAAGCTCCTCCAGAAAGGTGCTTCTATGACACAACTCCCGAGCAGGTAGCTACTTTCTGCACAGTACAAAATGCATACGAATTCCTGGCTGAAAACTCATTCCAATTCCTGGCTGAAAACTCATTCCAGAAGGACGAAATGCATGTCTTTCTCTCAAAAGGAACACTCAGCCACTAGGCTTTTGCTTGCTCCTTCAAAGGCTTTGTCGAAACGTGTGTTTTCACTGCTGGAATACGTTTTAGGAAGCATTGTTTCAATCTCTTGCAAACCTCATGTTTCTTACACAATGTGGAAAACTAAGGAGTATGTTTCGCAAATCACTTGAAATCTAGGGAAACGCACACTGCATCACTCTTGCTCAAACACGCTCTTTCTCCTAATGTGTTGAGAACATTCAAGAAACCAGAAAACAAGGGCATTTTGCACTGAAACTCAGACGGGCATGTAGAGGAGGTCATTTCGTTTGGTAGTAGATTGCAAAAGCATCATTGACTTCATGTTCTCGTTGAAACCCTTACATTTCCAAGTGAAAAGAAGTAGGACTTTCACAAAAAGATGTGTTTGCGTGTCTGTGGTGAAAGGAGCTCTAAGTTGTGTATTCAGTGCTGGAGAGTGACACACTCTACACAGGTTACACAGCGTTTTAGGAGCACCAACATGCTGCAAACTGGAACTGCTACAAGGTGTGTGTAGCATGCAGAAAGAAGGCTTGTCATTTCAAAGAAAGAAGAGAAAACCAAAATCCAGGTAGTGAAACGAGCACACCAGCATGGGAGATGTGCATGTGGACAGTTTCCAGGAGCAGCTCTTTGTGGACACTTGGAAAGAGCGCTGTGAAAAGATTTCATACGAAGCGGATTTGGACAAAGTTGAAAGACCTTCCAAAACCAACCCTAAAGAACTTAGCCAAACAAAGAATGTTGCAATAAGCTCCTCCAGGAAAGGTGCTTCTATGACACAACTCAAGAGCAGGTAGCTACATTCTGCACAGTACAAAATGCATATGAATTCCTGGCTGAAAACTCACTCCAGAAGGAACAAATGCTTGTGTTTCTCTCCGAAAGAACACTCAGCGACTATTCTTTCGCTTGCTCCTTCCAAGTCTTGGTAGAAACGTGTGTTTTCACTGCGGTAATACGTTTTAGGATGCATTGTTTCAATCTCTTGCAAGACTCATGTTGTTTCTTAGACAATGTGGAAACACAAGGAGTATGTTTCCCAATTCACTTGAAAGCCAGGAAAACGCACACTGCATCACTCTTCCTCAAACACGCTCTTTCACCTGATGCTTTGGGAATGTTCAAGAAAGCAGAAAAGAAGGGCATTTTGCAGTGAAATTCAGACGGGCATGTACAAAAGATCACTTCTATTCTTTGCAGAGTGCAAAAGCGTAATCGACTTCATGTTCTCAAAGAAACCCATATATTTTCCAAGGGACCTGAAGTAAGACTTTCACAAAAAGATGTGTTTGTGTGTCTGCTTTGAAAGGAGCTCTAAGTTGTGTATTCAGTGCTGTAGAATGACACACTCTACATAGAATACTCAGCATTTTGGGGAGACCAACATGCTGCAAAGTGAAACTGCTACAAGGTGTGTGTAGCATACAGAAAGAAGGCTTGTCGTTTCAAAGAAAGAAGAGGAAACCAAAATCCAGGTAGGGGAACGAGCACACCAGTATGGGAGATGTACATGTGGACAGTTTCAAGCACCAGCTCTTTGTGGACACTTGGAAACAGCGCTGTGAAAAAATTTCGTACGAAGCAGGATTTGGACAAAGTTGAAAGACCTTCCAAAACCAACCCTAAAGAACTGAGCCAAACAATGAATGTTGCAATAAGCTCCTCCAGAAAGGTGCTTCTATGACACAACTCCCGAGCAGGTAGCTACTTTCTGCACAGTACAAAATGCATACGAATTCCTGGCTGAAAACTCATTCCAATTCCTGGCTGAAAACTCATTCCAGAAGGACGAAATGCATGTCTTTCTCTCAAAAGGAACACTCAGCCACTAGGCTTTTGCTTGCTCCTTCAAAGGCTTTGTCGAAACGTGTGTTTTCACTGCTGGAATACGTTTTAGGAAGCATTGTTTCAATCTCTTGCAAACCTCATGTTTCTTACACAATGTGGAAAACTAAGGAGTATGTTTCGCAAATCACTTGAAATCTAGGGAAACGCACACTGCATCACTCTTGCTCAAACACGCTCTTTCTCCTAATGTGTTGAGAACATTCAAGAAACCAGAAAACAAGGGCATTTTGCACTGAAACTCAGACGGGCATGTAGAGGAGGTCATTTCGTTTGGTAGTAGATTGCAAAAGCATCATTGACTTCATGTTCTCGTTGAAACCCTTACATTTCCAAGTGAAAAGAAGTAGGACTTTCACAAAAAGATGTGTTTGCGTGTCTGTGGTGAAAGGAGCTCTAAGTTGTGTATTCAGTGCTGGAGAGTGACACACTCTACACAGGTTACACAGCGTTTTAGGAGCACCAACATGCTGCAAACTGGAACTGCTACAAGGTGTGTGTAGCATGCAGAAAGAAGGCTTGTCATTTCAAAGAAAGAAGAGAAAACCAAAATCCAGGTAGTGAAACGAGCACACCAGCATGGGAGATGTGCATGTGGACAGTTTCCAGGAGCAGCTCTTTGTGGACACTTGGAAAGAGCGCTGTGAAAAGATTTCATACGAAGCGGATTTGGACAAAGTTGAAAGACCTTCCAAAACCAACCCTAAAGAACTTAGCCAAACAAAGAATGTTGCAATAAGCTCCTCCAGGAAAGGTGCTTCTATGACACAACTCAAGAGCAGGTAGCTACATTCTGCACAGTACAAAATGCATATGAATTCCTGGCTGAAAACTCACTCCAGAAGGAACAAATGCTTGTGTTTCTCTCCGAAAGAACACTCAGCGACTATTCTTTCGCTTGCTCCTTCCAAGTCTTGGTAGAAACGTGTGTTTTCACTGCGGTAATACGTTTTAGGATGCATTGTTTCAATCTCTTGCAAGACTCATGTTGTTTCTTAGACAATGTGGAAACACAAGGAGTATGTTTCCCAATTCACTTGAAAGCCAGGAAAACGCACACTGCATCACTCTTCCTCAAACACGCTCTTTCACCTGATGCTTTGGGAATGTTCAAGAAAGCAGAAAAGAAGGGCATTTTGCAGTGAAATTCAGACGGGCATGTACAAAAGATCACTTCTATTCTTTGCAGAGTGCAAAAGCGTAATCGACTTCATGTTCTCAAAGAAACCCATATATTTTCCAAGGGACCTGAAGTAAGACTTTCACAAAAAGATGTGTTTGTGTGTCTGCTTTGAAAGGAGCTCTAAGTTGTGTATTCAGTGCTGTAGAATGACACACTCTACATAGAATACTCAGCATTTTGGGGAGACCAACATGCTGCAAAGTGAAACTGCTACAAGGTGTGTGTAGCATACAGAAAGAAGGCTTGTCGTTTCAAAGAAAGAAGAGGAAACCAAAATCCAGGTAGGGGAACGAGCACACCAGTATGGGAGATGTACATGTGGACAGTTTCAAGCACCAGCTCTTTGTGGACACTTGGAAACAGCGCTGTGAAAAAATTTCGTACGAAGCAGGATTTGGACAAAGTTGAAAGACCTTCCAAAACCAACCCTAAAGAACTGAGCCAAACAATGAATGTTGCAATAAGCTCCTCCAGAAAGGTGCTTCTATGACACAACTCCCGAGCAGGTAGCTACTTTCTGCACAGTACAAAATGCATACGAATTCCTGGCTGAAAACTCATTCCAATTCCTGGCTGAAAACTCATTCCAGAAGGACGAAATGCATGTCTTTCTCTCAAAAGGAACACTCAGCCACTAGGCTTTTGCTTGCTCCTTCAAAGGCTTTGTCGAAACGTGTGTTTTCACTGCTGGAATACGTTTTAGGAAGCATTGTTTCAATCTCTTGCAAACCTCATGTTTCTTACACAATGTGGAAAACTAAGGAGTATGTTTCGCAAATCACTTGAAATCTAGGGAAACGCACACTGCATCACTCTTGCTCAAACACGCTCTTTCTCCTAATGTGTTGAGAACATTCAAGAAACCAGAAAACAAGGGCATTTTGCACTGAAACTCAGACGGGCATGTAGAGGAGGTCATTTCGTTTGGTAGTAGATTGCAAAAGCATCATTGACTTCATGTTCTCGTTGAAACCCTTACATTTCCAAGTGAAAAGAAGTAGGACTTTCACAAAAAGATGTGTTTGCGTGTCTGTGGTGAAAGGAGCTCTAAGTTGTGTATTCAGTGCTGGAGAGTGACACACTCTACACAGGTTACACAGCGTTTTAGGAGCACCAACATGCTGCAAACTGGAACTGCTACAAGGTGTGTGTAGCATGCAGAAAGAAGGCTTGTCATTTCAAAGAAAGAAGAGAAAACCAAAATCCAGGTAGTGAAACGAGCACACCAGCATGGGAGATGTGCATGTGGACAGTTTCCAGGAGCAGCTCTTTGTGGACACTTGGAAAGAGCGCTGTGAAAAGATTTCATACGAAGCGGATTTGGACAAAGTTGAAAGACCTTCCAAAACCAACCCTAAAGAACTTAGCCAAACAAAGAATGTTGCAATAAGCTCCTCCAGGAAAGGTGCTTCCATGACACAACTCAAGAGCAGGTAGCTACATTCTGCACAGTACAAAATGCATATGAATTCCTGGCTGAAAACTCACTCCAGAAGGAACAAATGCTTGTGTTTCTCTCCGAAAGAACACTCAGCGACTATTCTTTCGCTTGCTCCTTCCAAGTCTTGGTAGAAACGTGTGTTTTCACTGCGGTAATACGTTTTAGGATGCATTGTTTCAATCTCTTGCAAGACTCATGTTGTTTCTTAGACAATGTGGAAACACAAGGAGTATGTTTCCCAATTCACTTGAAAGCCAGGAAAACGCACACTGCATCACTCTTCCTCAAACACGCTCTTTCACCTGATGCTTTGGGAATGTTCAAGAAAGCAGAAAAGAAGGGCATTTTGCAGTGAAATTCAGACGGGCATGTACAAAAGATCACTTCTATTCTTTGCAGAGTGCAAAAGCGTAATCGACTTCATGTTCTCAAAGAAACCCATATATTTTCCAAGGGACCTGAAGTAAGACTTTCACAAAAAGATGTGTTTGTGTGTCTGCTTTGAAAGGAGCTCTAAGTTGTGTATTCAGTGCTGTAGAATGACACACTCTACATAGAATACTCAGCATTTTGGGGAGACCAACATGCTGCAAAGTGAAACTGCTACAAGGTGTGTGTAGCATACAGAAAGAAGGCTTGTCGTTTCAAAGAAAGAAGAGGAAACCAAAATCCAGGTAGGGGAACGAGCACACCAGTATGGGAGATGTACATGTGGACAGTTTCAAGCACCAGCTCTTTGTGGACACTTGGAAACAGCGCTGTGAAAAAATTTCGTACGAAGCAGGATTTGGACAAAGTTGAAAGACCTTCCAAAACCAACCCTAAAGAACTGAGCCAAACAATGAATGTTGCAATAAGCTCCTCCAGAAAGGTGCTTCTATGACACAACTCCCGAGCAGGTAGCTACTTTCTGCACAGTACAAAATGCATACGAATTCCTGGCTGAAAACTCATTCCAATTCCTGGCTGAAAACTCATTCCAGAAGGACGAAATGCATGTCTTTCTCTCAAAAGGAACACTCAGCCACTAGGCTTTTGCTTGCTCCTTCAAAGGCTTTGTCGAAACGTGTGTTTTCACTGCTGGAATACGTTTTAGGAAGCATTGTTTCAATCTCTTGCAAACCTCATGTTTCTTACACAATGTGGAAAACTAAGGAGTATGTTTCGCAAATCACTTGAAATCTAGGGAAACGCACACTGCATCACTCTTGCTCAAACACGCTCTTTCTCCTAATGTGTTGAGAACATTCAAGAAACCAGAAAACAAGGGCATTTTGCACTGAAACTCAGACGGGCATGTAGAGGAGGTCATTTCGTTTGGTAGTAGATTGCAAAAGCATCATTGACTTCATGTTCTCGTTGAAACCCTTACATTTCCAAGTGAAAAGAAGTAGGACTTTCACAAAAAGATGTGTTTGCGTGTCTGTGGTGAAAGGAGCTCTAAGTTGTGTATTCAGTGCTGGAGAGTGACACACTCTACACAGGTTACACAGCGTTTTAGGAGCACCAACATGCTGCAAACTGGAACTGCTACAAGGTGTGTGTAGCATGCAGAAAGAAGGCTTGTCATTTCAAAGAAAGAAGAGAAAACCAAAATCCAGGTAGTGAAACGAGCACACCAGCATGGGAGATGTGCATGTGGACAGTTTCCAGGAGCAGCTCTTTGTGGACACTTGGAAAGAGCGCTGTGAAAAGATTTCATACGAAGCGGATTTGGACAAAGTTGAAAGACCTTCCAAAACCAACCCTAAAGAACTTAGCCAAACAAAGAATGTTGCAATAAGCTCCTCCAGGAAAGGTGCTTCTATGACACAACTCAAGAGCAGGTAGCTACATTCTGCACAGTACAAAATGCATATGAATTCCTGGCTGAAAACTCACTCCAGAAGGAACAAATGCTTGTGTTTCTCTCCGAAAGAACACTCAGCGACTATTCTTTCGCTTGCTCCTTCCAAGTCTTGGTAGAAACGTGTGTTTTCACTGCGGTAATACGTTTTAGGATGCATTGTTTCAATCTCTTGCAAGACTCATGTTGTTTCTTAGACAATGTGGAAACACAAGGAGTATGTTTCCCAATTCACTTGAAAGCCAGGAAAACGCACACTGCATCACTCTTCCTCAAACACGCTCTTTCACCTGATGCTTTGGGAATGTTCAAGAAAGCAGAAAAGAAGGGCATTTTGCAGTGAAATTCAGACGGGCATGTACAAAAGATCACTTCTATTCTTTGCAGAGTGCAAAAGCGTAATCGACTTCATGTTCTCAAAGAAACCCATATATTTTCCAAGGGACCTGAAGTAAGACTTTCACAAAAAGATGTGTTTGTGTGTCTGCTTTGAAAGGAGCTCTAAGTTGTGTATTCAGTGCTGTAGAATGACACACTCTACATAGAATACTCAGCATTTTGGGGAGACCAACATGCTGCAAAGTGAAACTGCTACAAGGTGTGTGTAGCATACAGAAAGAAGGCTTGTCGTTTCAAAGAAAGAAGAGGAAACCAAAATCCAGGTAGGGGAACGAGCACACCAGTATGGGAGATGTACATGTGGACAGTTTCAAGCACCAGCTCTTTGTGGACACTTGGAAACAGCGCTGTGAAAAAATTTCGTACGAAGCAGGATTTGGACAAAGTTGAAAGACCTTCCAAAACCAACCCTAAAGAACTGAGCCAAACAATGAATGTTGCAATAAGCTCCTCCAGAAAGGTGCTTCTATGACACAACTCCCGAGCAGGTAGCTACTTTCTGCACAGTACAAAATGCATACGAATTCCTGGCTGAAAACTCATTCCAATTCCTGGCTGAAAACTCATTCCAGAAGGACGAAATGCATGTCTTTCTCTCAAAAGGAACACTCAGCCACTAGGCTTTTGCTTGCTCCTTCAAAGGCTTTGTCGAAACGTGTGTTTTCACTGCTGGAATACGTTTTAGGAAGCATTGTTTCAATCTCTTGCAAACCTCATGTTTCTTACACAATGTGGAAAACTAAGGAGTATGTTTCGCAAATCACTTGAAATCTAGGGAAACGCACACTGCATCACTCTTGCTCAAACACGCTCTTTCTCCTAATGTGTTGAGAACATTCAAGAAACCAGAAAACAAGGGCATTTTGCACTGAAACTCAGACGGGCATGTAGAGGAGGTCATTTCGTTTGGTAGTAGATTGCAAAAGCATCATTGACTTCATGTTCTCGTTGAAACCCTTACATTTCCAAGTGAAAAGAAGTAGGACTTTCACAAAAAGATGTGTTTGCGTGTCTGTGGTGAAAGGAGCTCTAAGTTGTGTATTCAGTGCTGGAGAGTGACACACTCTACACAGGTTACACAGCGTTTTAGGAGCACCAACATGCTGCAAACTGGAACTGCTACAAGGTGTGTGTAGCATGCAGAAAGAAGGCTTGTCATTTCAAAGAAAGAAGAGAAAACCAAAATCCAGGTAGTGAAACGAGCACACCAGCATGGGAGATGTGCATGTGGACAGTTTCCAGGAGCAGCTCTTTGTGGACACTTGGAAAGAGCGCTGTGAAAAGATTTCATACGAAGCGGATTTGGACAAAGTTGAAAGACCTTCCAAAACCAACCCTAAAGAACTTAGCCAAACAAAGAATGTTGCAATAAGCTCCTCCAGGAAAGGTGCTTCTATGACACAACTCAAGAGCAGGTAGCTACATTCTGCACAGTACAAAATGCATATGAATTCCTGGCTGAAAACTCACTCCAGAAGGAACAAATGCTTGTGTTTCTCTCCGAAAGAACACTCAGCGACTATTCTTTCGCTTGCTCCTTCCAAGTCTTGGTAGAAACGTGTGTTTTCACTGCGGTAATACGTTTTAGGATGCATTGTTTCAATCTCTTGCAAGACTCATGTTGTTTCTTAGACAATGTGGAAACACAAGGAGTATGTTTCCCAATTCACTTGAAAGCCAGGAAAACGCACACTGCATCACTCTTCCTCAAACACGCTCTTTCACCTGATGCTTTGGGAATGTTCAAGAAAGCAGAAAAGAAGGGCATTTTGCAGTGAAATTCAGACGGGCATGTACAAAAGATCACTTCTATTCTTTGCAGAGTGCAAAAGCGTAATCGACTTCATGTTCTCAAAGAAACCCATATATTTTCCAAGGGACCTGAAGTAAGACTTTCACAAAAAGATGTGTTTGTGTGTCTGCTTTGAAAGGAGCTCTAAGTTGTGTATTCAGTGCTGTAGAATGACACACTCTACATAGAATACTCAGCATTTTGGGGAGACCAACATGCTGCAAAGTGAAACTGCTACAAGGTGTGTGTAGCATACAGAAAGAAGGCTTGTCGTTTCAAAGAAAGAAGAGGAAACCAAAATCCAGGTAGGGGAACGAGCACACCAGTATGGGAGATGTACATGTGGACAGTTTCAAGCACCAGCTCTTTGTGGACACTTGGAAACAGCGCTGTGAAAAAATTTCGTACGAAGCAGGATTTGGACAAAGTTGAAAGACCTTCCAAAACCAACCCTAAAGAACTGAGCCAAACAATGAATGTTGCAATAAGCTCCTCCAGAAAGGTGCTTCTATGACACAACTCCCGAGCAGGTAGCTACTTTCTGCACAGTACAAAATGCATACGAATTCCTGGCTGAAAACTCATTCCAATTCCTGGCTGAAAACTCATTCCAGAAGGACGAAATGCATGTCTTTCTCTCAAAAGGAACACTCAGCCACTAGGCTTTTGCTTGCTCCTTCAAAGGCTTTGTCGAAACGTGTGTTTTCACTGCTGGAATACGTTTTAGGAAGCATTGTTTCAATCTCTTGCAAACCTCATGTTTCTTACACAATGTGGAAAACTAAGGAGTATGTTTCGCAAATCACTTGAAATCTAGGGAAACGCACACTGCATCACTCTTGCTCAAACACGCTCTTTCTCCTAATGTGTTGAGAACATTCAAGAAACCAGAAAACAAGGGCATTTTGCACTGAAACTCAGACGGGCATGTAGAGGAGGTCATTTCGTTTGGTAGTAGATTGCAAAAGCATCATTGACTTCATGTTCTCGTTGAAACCCTTACATTTCCAAGTGAAAAGAAGTAGGACTTTCACAAAAAGATGTGTTTGCGTGTCTGTGGTGAAAGGAGCTCTAAGTTGTGTATTCAGTGCTGGAGAGTGACACACTCTACACAGGTTACACAGCGTTTTAGGAGCACCAACATGCTGCAAACTGGAACTGCTACAAGGTGTGTGTAGCATGCAGAAAGAAGGCTTGTCATTTCAAAGAAAGAAGAGAAAACCAAAATCCAGGTAGTGAAACGAGCACACCAGCATGGGAGATGTGCATGTGGACAGTTTCCAGGAGCAGCTCTTTGTGGACACTTGGAAAGAGCGCTGTGAAAAGATTTCATACGAAGCGGATTTGGACAAAGTTGAAAGACCTTCCAAAACCAACCCTAAAGAACTTAGCCAAACAAAGAATGTTGCAATAAGCTCCTCCAGGAAAGGTGCTTCCATGACACAACTCAAGAGCAGGTAGCTACATTCTGCACAGTACAAAATGCATATGAATTCCTGGCTGAAAACTCACTCCAGAAGGAACAAATGCTTGTGTTTCTCTCCGAAAGAACACTCAGCGACTATTCTTTCGCTTGCTCCTTCCAAGTCTTGGTAGAAACGTGTGTTTTCACTGCGGTAATACGTTTTAGGATGCATTGTTTCAATCTCTTGCAAGACTCATGTTGTTTCTTAGACAATGTGGAAACACAAGGAGTATGTTTCCCAATTCACTTGAAAGCCAGGAAAACGCACACTGCATCACTCTTCCTCAAACACGCTCTTTCACCTGATGCTTTGGGAATGTTCAAGAAAGCAGAAAAGAAGGGCATTTTGCAGTGAAATTCAGACGGGCATGTACAAAAGATCACTTCTATTCTTTGCAGAGTGCAAAAGCGTAATCGACTTCATGTTCTCAAAGAAACCCATATATTTTCCAAGGGACCTGAAGTAAGACTTTCACAAAAAGATGTGTTTGTGTGTCTGCTTTGAAAGGAGCTCTAAGTTGTGTATTCAGTGCTGTAGAATGACACACTCTACATAGAATACTCAGCATTTTGGGGAGACCAACATGCTGCAAAGTGAAACTGCTACAAGGTGTGTGTAGCATACAGAAAGAAGGCTTGTCGTTTCAAAGAAAGAAGAGGAAACCAAAATCCAGGTAGGGGAACGAGCACACCAGTATGGGAGATGTACATGTGGACAGTTTCAAGCACCAGCTCTTTGTGGACACTTGGAAACAGCGCTGTGAAAAAATTTCGTACGAAGCAGGATTTGGACAAAGTTGAAAGACCTTCCAAAACCAACCCTAAAGAACTGAGCCAAACAATGAATGTTGCAATAAGCTCCTCCAGAAAGGTGCTTCTATGACACAACTCCCGAGCAGGTAGCTACTTTCTGCACAGTACAAAATGCATACGAATTCCTGGCTGAAAACTCATTCCAATTCCTGGCTGAAAACTCATTCCAGAAGGACGAAATGCATGTCTTTCTCTCAAAAGGAACACTCAGCCACTAGGCTTTTGCTTGCTCCTTCAAAGGCTTTGTCGAAACGTGTGTTTTCACTGCTGGAATACGTTTTAGGAAGCATTGTTTCAATCTCTTGCAAACCTCATGTTTCTTACACAATGTGGAAAACTAAGGAGTATGTTTCGCAAATCACTTGAAATCTAGGGAAACGCACACTGCATCACTCTTGCTCAAACACGCTCTTTCTCCTAATGTGTTGAGAACATTCAAGAAACCAGAAAACAAGGGCATTTTGCACTGAAACTCAGACGGGCATGTAGAGGAGGTCATTTCGTTTGGTAGTAGAGTGCAAAAGCATCATTGACTTCATGTTCTCGTTGAAACCCTTACATTTCCAAGTGAAAAGAAGTAGGACTTTCACAAAAAGATGTGTTTGCGTGTCTGTGGTGAAAGGAGCTCTAAGTTGTGTATTCAGTGCTGGAGAGTGACACACTCTACACAGGTTACACAGCGTTTTAGGAGCACCAACATGCTGCAAACTGGAACTGCTACAAGGTGTGTGTAGCATGCAGAAAGAAGGCTTGTCATTTCAAAGAAAGAAGAGAAAACCAAAATCCAGGTAGTGAAACGAGCACACCAGCATGGGAGATGTGCATGTGGACAGTTTCCAGGAGCAGCTCTTTGTGGACACTTGGAAAGAGCGCTGTGAAAAGATTTCATACGAAGCGGATTTGGACAAAGTTGAAAGACCTTCCAAAACCAACCCTAAAGAACTTAGCCAAACAAAGAATGTTGCAATAAGCTCCTCCAGGAAAGGTGCTTCTATGACACAACTCAAGAGCAGGTAACTACATTCTGCACAGTACAAAATGCATATGAATTCCTGGCTGAAAACTCACTCCAGAAGGAACAAATGCTTGTGTTTCTCTCCGAAAGAACACTCAGCGACTATTCTTTCGCTTGCTCCTTCCAAGTCTTGGTAGAAACGTGTGTTTTCACTGCGGTAATACGTTTTAGGATGCATTGTTTCAATCTCTTGCAAGACTCATGTTGTTTCTTAGACAATGTGGAAACACAAGGAGTATGTTTCCCAATTCACTTGAAAGCCAGGAAAACGCACACTGCATCACTCTTCCTCAAACACGCTCTTTCACCTGATGCTTTGGGAATGTTCAAGAAAGCAGAAAAGAAGGGCATTTTGCAGTGAAATTCAGACGGGCATGTACAAAAGATCACTTCTATTCTTTGCAGAGTGCAAAAGCGTAATCGACTTCATGTTCTCAAAGAAACCCATATATTTTCCAAGGGACCTGAAGTAAGACTTTCACAAAAAGATGTGTTTGTGTGTCTGCTTTGAAAGGAGCTCTAAGTTGTGTATTCAGTGCTGTAGAATGACACACTCTACATAGAATACTCAGCATTTTGGGGAGACCAACATGCTGCAAACTGAAACTGCTACAAGGTGTGTGTAGCATACAGAAAGAAGGCTTGTCGTTTCAAAGAAAGAAGAGGAAACCAAAATCCAGGTAGGGGAACGAGCACACCAGTATGGGAGATGTACATGTGGACAGTTTCAAGCACCAGCTCTTTGTGGACACTTGGAAACAGCGCTGTGAAAAAATTTCGTACGAAGCAGGATTTGGACAAAGTTGAAAGACCTTCCAAAACCAACCCTAAAGAACTGAGCCAAACAATGAATGTTGCAATAAGCTCCTCCAGAAAGGTGCTTCTATGACACAACTCCCGAGCAGGTAGCTACTTTCTGCACAGTACAAAATGCATACGAATTCCTGGCTGTAAACTCATTCCAGAAGGACGAAATGCATGTCTTTCTCTCAAAAGGAACACTCAGCCACTAGGCTTTTGCTTGCTCCTTCAAAGTCTTTGTCGAAACGTGTGTTTTCACTGCTGGAATACGTTTTAGGAAGCATTGTTTCAATCTCTTGCAAACCTCATGTTTCTTACACAATGTGGAAAACTAAGGAGTATGTTTCGCAAATCACTTGAAATCTAGGGAAACGCACACTGCATCACTCTTGCTCAAACACGCTCTTTCTCCTAATGTGTTGAGAACATTCAAGAAACCAGAAAACAAGGGCATTTTGCACTGAAACTCAGACGGGCATGTAGAGGAGGTCATTTCATTTGGTAGTAGAGTGCAAAAGCATCATTGACTTCATGTTCTCGTTGAAACCCTTACATTTCCAAGTGAAAAGAAGTAGGACTTTCACAAAAAGATGTGTTTGCGTGTCTGTGGTGAAAGGAGCTCTAAGTTGTGTATTCAGTGCTGGAGAGTGACACACTCTACACAGGTTACACAGCGTTTTAGGAGCACCAACATGCTGCAAACTGGAACTGCTACAAGGTGTGTGTAGCATGCAGAAAGAAGGCTTGTCATTTCAAAGAAAGAAGAGAAAACCAAAATCCAGGTAGTGAAACGAGCACACCAGCATGGGAGATGTGCATGTGGACAGTTTCCAGGAGCAGCTCTTTGTGGACACTTGGAAAGAGCGCTGTGAAAAGATTTCATACGAAGCGGATTTGGACAAAGTTGAAAGACCTTCCAAAACCAACCCTAAAGAACTTAGCCAAACAAAGAATGTTGCAATAAGCTCCTCCAGGAAAGGTGCTTCTATGACACAACTCAAGAGCAGGTAGCTACATTCTGCACAGTACAAAATGCATATGAATTCCTGGCTGAAAACTCACTCCAGAAGGAACAAATGCTTGTGTTTCTCTCCGAAAGAACACTCAGCGACTATTCTTTCGCTTGCTCCTTCCAAGTCTTGGTAGAAACGTGTGTTTTCACTGCGGTAATACGTTTTAGGATGCATTGTTTCAATCTCTTGCAAGACTCATGTTGTTTCTTAGACAATGTGGAAACACAAGGAGTATGTTTCCCAATTCACTTGAAAGCCAGGAAAACGCACACTGCATCACTCTTCCTCAAACACGCTCTTTCACCTGATGCTTTGGGAATGTTCAAGAAAGCAGAAAAGAAGGGCATTTTGCAGTGAAATTCAGACGGGCATGTACAAAAGATCACTTCTATTCTTTGCAGAGTGCAAAAGCGTAATCGACTTCATGTTCTCAAAGAAACCCATATATTTTCCAAGGGACCTGAAGTAAGACTTTCACAAAAAGATGTGTTTGTGTGTCTGCTTTGAAAGGAGCTCTAAGTTGTGTATTCAGTGCTGTAGAATGACACACTCTACATAGAATACTCAGCATTTTGGGGAGACCAACATGCTGCAAACTGAAACTGCTACAAGGTGTGTGTAGCATACAGAAAGAAGGCTTGTCGTTTCAAAGAAAGAAGAGGAAACCAAAATCCAGGTAGGGGAACGAGCACACCAGTATGGGAGATGTACATGTGGACAGTTTCAAGCACCAGCTCTTTGTGGACACTTGGAAACAGCGCTGTGAAAAAATTTCGTACGAAGCAGGATTTGGACAAAGTTGAAAGACCTTCCAAAACCAACCCTAAAGAACTGAGCCAAACAATGAATGTTGCAATAAGCTCCTCCAGAAAGGTGCTTCTACGACACAACTCCCGAGCAGGTAGCTACTTTCTGCACAGTACAAAATGCATACGAATTCCTGGCTGAAAACTCATTCCAATTCCTGGCTGAAAACTCATTCCAGAAGGACGAAATGCATGTCTTTCTCTCAAAAGGAACACTCAGCCACTAGGCTTTTGCTTGCTCCTTCAAAGGCTTTGTCGAAACGTGTGTTTTCACTGCTGGAATACGTTTTAGGAAGCATTGTTTCAATCTCTTGCAAACCTCATGTTTCTTACACAATGTGGAAAACTAAGGAGTATGTTTCGCAAATCACTTGAAATCTAGGGAAACGCACACTGCATCACTCTTGCTCAAACACGCTCTTTCTCCTAATGTGTTGAGAACATTCAAGAAACCAGAAAACAAGGGCATTTTGCACTGAAACTCAGACGGGCATGTAGAGGAGGTCATTTCGTTTGGTAGTAGATTGCAAAAGCATCATTGACTTCATGTTCTCGTTGAAACCCTTACATTTCCAAGTGAAAAGAAGTAGGACTTTCACAAAAAGATGTGTTTGCGTGTCTGTGGTGAAAGGAGCTCTAAGTTGTGTATTCAGTGCTGGAGAGTGACACACTCTACACAGGTTACACAGCGTTTTAGGAGCACCAACATGCTGCAAACTGGAACTGCTACAAGGTGTGTGTAGCATGCAGAAAGAAGGCTTGTCATTTCAAAGAAAGAAGAGAAAACCAAAATCCAGGTAGTGAAACGAGCACACCAGCATGGGAGATGTGCATGTGGACAGTTTCCAGGAGCAGCTCTTTGTGGACACTTGGAAAGAGCGCTGTGAAAAGATTTCATACGAAGCGGATTTGGACAAAGTTGAAAGACCTTCCAAAACCAACCCTAAAGAACTTAGCCAAACAAAGAATGTTGCAATAAGCTCCTCCAGGAAAGGTGCTTCTATGACACAACTCAAGAGCAGGTAACTACATTCTGCACAGTACAAAATGCATATGAATTCCTGGCTGAAAACTCACTCCAGAAGGAACAAATGCTTGTGTTTCTCTCCGAAAGAACACTCAGCGACTATTCTTTCGCTTGCTCCTTCCAAGTCTTGGTAGAAACGTGTGTTTTCACTGCGGTAATACGTTTTAGGATGCATTGTTTCAATCTCTTGCAAGACTCATGTTGTTTCTTAGACAATGTGGAAACACAAGGAGTATGTTTCCCAATTCACTTGAAAGCCAGGAAAACGCACACTGCATCACTCTTCCTCAAACACGCTCTTTCACCTGATGCTTTGGGAATGTTCAAGAAAGCAGAAAAGAAGGGCATTTTGCAGTGAAATTCAGACGGGCATGTACAAAAGATCACTTCTATTCTTTGCAGAGTGCAAAAGCGTAATCGACTTCATGTTCTCAAAGAAACCCATATATTTTCCAAGGGACCTGAAGTAAGACTTTCACAAAAAGATGTGTTTGTGTGTCTGCTTTGAAAGGAGCTCTAAGTTGTGTATTCAGTGCTGTAGAATGACACACTCTACATAGAATACTCAGCATTTTGGGGAGACCAACATGCTGCAAAGTGAAACTGCTACAAGGTGTGTGTAGCATACAGAAAGAAGGCTTGTCGTTTCAAAGAAAGAAGAGGAAACCAAAATCCAGGTAGGGGAACGAGCACACCAGTATGGGAGATGTACATGTGGACAGTTTCAAGCACCAGCTCTTTGTGGACACTTGGAAACAGCGCTGTGAAAAAATTTCGTACGAAGCAGGATTTGGACAAAGTTGAAAGACCTTCCAAAACCAACCCTAAAGAACTGAGCCAAACAATGAATGTTGCAATAAGCTCCTCCAGAAAGGTGCTTCTACGACACAACTCCCGAGCAGGTAGCTACTTTCTGCACAGTACAAAATGCATACGAATTCCTGGCTGAAAACTCATTCCAATTCCTGGCTGAAAACTCATTCCAGAAGGACGAAATGCATGTCTTTCTCTCAAAAGGAACACTCAGCCACTAGGCTTTTGCTTGCTCCTTCAAAGGCTTTGTCGAAACGTGTGTTTTCACTGCTGGAATACGTTTTAGGAAGCATTGTTTCAATCTCTTGCAAACCTCATGTTTCTTACACAATGTGGAAAACTAAGGAGTATGTTTCGCAAATCACTTGAAATCTAGGGAAACGCACACTGCATCACTCTTGCTCAAACACGCTCTTTCTCCTAATGTGTTGAGAACATTCAAGAAACCAGAAAACAAGGGCATTTTGCACTGAAACTCAGACGGGCATGTAGAGGAGGTCATTTCGTTTGGTAGTAGAGTGCAAAAGCATCATTGACTTCATGTTCTCGTTGAAACCCTTACATTTCCAAGTGAAAAGAAGTAGGACTTTCACAAAAAGATGTGTTTGCGTGTCTGTGGTGAAAGGAGCTCTAAGTTGTGTATTCAGTGCTGGAGAGTGACACACTCTACACAGGTTACACAGCGTTTTAGGAGCACCAACATGCTGCAAACTGGAACTGCTACAAGGTGTGTATAGCATGCAGAAAGAAGGCTTGTCATTTCAAAGAAAGAAGAGAAAACCAAAATCCAGGTAGTGAAACGAGCACACCAGCATGGGAGATGTGCATGTGGACAGTTTCCAGGAGCAGCTCTTTGTGGACACTTGGAAAGAGCGCTGTGAAAAGATTTCATACGAAGCGGATTTGGACAAAGTTGAAAGACCTTCCAAAACCAACCCTAAAGAACTTAGCCAAACAAAGAATGTTGCAATAAGCTCCTCCAGGAAAGGTGCTTCCATGACACAACTCAAGAGCAGGTAGCTACATTCTGCACAGTACAAAATGCATATGAATTCCTGGCTGAAAACTCACTCCAGAAGGAACAAATGCTTGTGTTTCTCTCCGAAAGAACACTCAGCGACTATTCTTTCGCTTGCTCCTTCCAAGTCTTGGTAGAAACGTGTGTTTTCACTGCGGTAATACGTTTTAGGATGCATTGTTTCAATCTCTTGCAAGACTCATGTTGTTTCTTAGACAATGTGGAAACACAAGGAGTATGTTTCCCAATTCACTTGAAAGCCAGGAAAACGCACACTGCATCACTCTTCCTCAAACACGCTCTTTCACCTGATGCTTTGGGAATGTTCAAGAAAGCAGAAAAGAAGGGCATTTTGCAGTGAAATTCAGACGGGCATGTACAAAAGATCACTTCTATTCTTTGCAGAGTGCAAAAGCGTAATCGACTTCATGTTCTCAAAGAAACCCATATATTTTCCAAGGGACCTGAAGTAAGACTTTCACAAAAAGATGTGTTTGTGTGTCTGCTTTGAAAGGAGCTCTAAGTTGTGTATTCAGTGCTGTAGAATGACACACTCTACATAGAATTCTCAGCATTTTGGGGAGACCAACATGCTGCAAAGTGAAACTGCTACAAGGTGTGTGTAGCATACAGAAAGAAGGCTTGTCGTTTCAAAGAAAGAAGAGGAAACCAAAATCCAGGTAGGGGAACGAGCACACCAGTATGGGAGATGTACATGTGGACAGTTTCAAGCACCAGCTCTTTGTGGACACTTGGAAACAGCGCTGTGAAAAAATTTCGTACGAAGCAGGATTTGGACAAAGTTGAAAGACCTTCCAAAACCAACCCTAAAGAACTGAGCCAAACAATGAATGTTGCAATAAGCTCCTCCAGAAAGGTGCTTCTATGACACAACTCCCGAGCAGGTAGCTACTTTCTGCACAGTACAAAATGCATACGAATTCCTGGCTGAAAACTCATTCCAGAAGGACGAAATGCATGTCTTTCTCTCAAAAGGAACACTCAGCCACTAGGCTTTTGCTTGCTCCTTCAAAGTCTTTGTCGAAACGTGTGTTTTCACTGCTGGAATACGTTTTAGGAAGCATTGTTTCAATCTCTTGCAAACCTCATGTTTCTTACACAATGTGGAAAACTAAGGAGTATGTTTCGCAAATCACTTGAAATCTAGGGAAACGCACACTGCATCACTCTTGCTCAAACACGCTCTTTCTCCTAATGTGTTGAGAACATTCAAGAAACCAGAAAACAAGGGCATTTTGCACTGAAACTCAGACGGGCATGTAGAAGAGGTCTATTCTTTTGGTAGTAGAGTGCAAAAGCATCATTGACTTCATGTTCTCGTTGAAACCCTTACATTTCCAAGTGAAAAGAAGTAGGACTCTCACAAAAAGATGTGTTTGCGTGTCTGTGGTGAAAGGAGCTCTAAGTTGTGTATTCAGTGCTGGAGAGTGACACACTCTACACAGGTTACACAGCGTTTTAGGAGCACCAACATGCTGCAAACTGGAACTGCTACAAGGTGTGTGTAGCATGCAGAAAGAAGGCTTGTCATTTCAAAGAAAGAAGAGAAAACCAAAATCCAGGTAGTGAAACGAGCACACCAGCATGGGAGATGTGCATGTGGACAGTTTCCAGGAGCAGCTCTTTGTGGACACTTGGAAAGAGCGCTGTGAAAAGATTTCATACGAAGCGGATTTGGACAAAGTTGAAAGACCTTCCAAAACCAACCCTAAAGAACTTAGCCAAACAAAGAATGTTGCAATAAGCTCCTCCAGGAAAGGTGCTTCTATGACACAACTCAAGAGCAGGTAGCTACATTCTGCACAGTACAAAATGCATATGAATTCCTGGCTGAAAACTCACTCCAGAAGGAACAAATGCTTGTGTTTCTCTCCGAAAGAACACTCAGCGACTATTCTTTCGCTTGCTCCTTCCAAGTCTTGGTAGAAACGTGTGTTTTCACTGCGGTAATACGTTTTAGGATGCATTGTTTCAATCTCTTGCAAGACTCATGTTGTTTCTTAGACAATGTGGAAACACAAGGAGTATGTTTCCCAGTTCACTTGAAAGCCAGGAAAACGCACACTGCATCACTCTTCCTCAAACACGCTCTTTCACCTGATGCTTTGGGAATGTTCAAGAAAGCAGAAAAGAAGGGCATTTTGCAGTGAAATTCAGACGGGCATGTACAAAAGATCACTTCTATTCTTTGCAGAGTGCAAAAGCGTAATCGACTTCATGTTCTCAAAGAAACCCATATATTTTCCAAGGGACCTGAAGTAAGACTTTCACAAAAAGATGTGTTTGTGTGTCTGCTTTGAAAGGAGCTCTAAGTTGTGTATTCAGTGCTGTAGAATGACACACTCTACATAGAATACTCAGCATTTTGGGGAGACCAACATGCTGCAAAGTGAAACTGCTAC